>NC_064922.1:92517114-92820144 GCF_023897955.1 Schistocerca gregaria | reverse complement strand
TGACAGCAATTAAGATTACTAGAGTCTTGAGTACTTCCTTAGTATTTTCCAGTTAAACAACAATGATCTTTTACTTCTTTCCCCTTTCAGTAGGTGTTTGTTCACAAATGGAACAAGTTTTTGAATTTTTATGATTTATTCAGTCTTCTTTAGTCGGTATCATTTGGTAAGTTCGTTCATATCCTTTTTTAATTTCTCTGATTTCTTGTATTAATGTGTCAGCGAATTTTTCCACTGCTTCTTCACCAGTATATGTTACAATCAGTGTCAGAACATTAGATATTAAAACTTAATGAAAGTGGTATATGTTTTGATATTAATTAATATGTGTCAGAACATTAGATATTAAAACTTAATGAAAATGGTATATGTTTTGATATTAATTAATACTGTCACAGAAGAAGCTGAGTAGCACAGTCACTGTGGTGTAGAGGTTATGATACTATACAATTGCATGAAGTGTCGTGAGTTCAAAACTCACCCGACCTATAAAATTATAATTTCTATATTCGGTTCGAGTACATTCTAGAAGTATCCACAAATGTCAAGAATCATTGTACTGGAATGTTCTGTAACTGTACATATATCGTATGTGTTCTGGCCAGAGGCAGTTCACTCTGTGCTCCTCTATGTGCAAGTGCTGAATAAACCTTAGTTAAGTTAGTGTTCGTCATTCATCTAATTATACCTTCTTCTACAAGACAATATAAGCTTTTTCTGAGGTTGGTTAACAAGTGTTCACATCTTATAAAAGACATTTAATGTAAATTATCAATAAAAAACCAACCAGATTTTTTCATTTGCATTTGTACCATTTCTGTTAATAGTTTATTTGTTGATCTTTGATAATAATCTTCTAAGTCCATTGTTTTTAATGAAACTTCATTGCTTGTTTCGAAATTAAATTATTGTGTTTTGTACTGTTTTTCAAAATTACATAAAGCTTCATATTAACTTTAATCATCATCTTTGTATTAAGATGTTCTTAAATATTTGTGCCTATACGGTAGCATTGATATTTTAAATTTCGTAAGTTCTAGATTGAAAAGCCAACGTGATTTGTTTTCAATTCATTATCGTCAAGATCTAAAACCTTACAACCCGATCATTTTTTAACAGGTGTTTTGTAAATTCTTGATATTTATTCACCACAAGTTCTGGCATGATTCAGTTTTTCGACCAGTATTGTTATTATTAATACTGTCCTTGGATTTTCAGTTAAGCCTTAATATTGTCCTTCTGGTTTTATGATAAGTTCGATTAATTCTTGTGTATTAAGTTTAGAATAATTCTTTAAATTTTCTATTTGCAAATTACTTGAAGTTTATTATTGTTTATTTCTCTTCATTGTTCGTGTTCTCTTGATTAATTATTGTTTATTAATTAAGAATAATGTATCACATTATTCAGTTTACTGATTTCTTGAAGTTTTGTTCTAGTTTTATACCTTAAATCATTGTTGTTGTAACTATTAATTAATGTTCAGAGTTTATTCAAACTGAAGTATGAATAACCTTGCAGTTTATTTGTTTCACAAAAGTTATGTAAGTTATCTGTTGATGTGTTCATTATTTCACTTTATTTATATATAAAAAATTAGACTTCATGAAATCTTTATGGTTGAAAGTTTTTCTTTTTATTTATATCGAAGATGTTTAATTTTTTTAAAAATTGTATACAGTTGAAGTGTATTTCTGAGTTTTTATACAGAACAAATTCATATTGTTTCTTAAAACGTTTATTGATGAAATTCAGTTTCCATACGAAAAAGAAAAAACTTACAAGTACATTTCAGCTGTAAATGTGTTTAAAAATAAAATCTAATGAAAGGAAAAAACAATCTTGGGTGTTAATATTAAAAGTGAACTTAATAGTTACAGTAAAGGTTGTTCAGAAGGATTTACCGAATTGACTGAATTAAAAATAAATAAATTGTACAATGTCTCAAAAGCTGAACTTTCATAAACTAGATGTGGTCAGAATGTTTCATCAGTTTTAAACAGTGTACATAAAATCTTTCTCCCTGAACGTTATACTAAAATTTTTCTGAAAATAAAAATAAATTAGGAAAACTTGACAATTTGAAAAAAAAATGAAATTGGCAAATATTGAGTTCATGAAATTGTTTTTGAATAAATATAAAGTTTTTCTTTTTTAATTTTGAGTTGAGTATATTTATTTTGATTTTCATTTGAAACTGCCTCAGAACTCTCGAATGTTATCTACTACCGTGTATTACCTTACATAGTTTTTTCATAAAACGTGTTAGTCAGAAAATTGTCAATTAATATTCAGAGATAGCATAAAAACTAGTTAATGTATTCCACTAGATATCACTTTATGTATTATGTTACTAGCAGTGTTTAATGTTACATGTCACTGGAGGTCATTAGTTCCACTATTCCCCTTCGTAGTAAAAGTGAATTATGCGATACCAGGAGTATTTCTGTCACAAATGTTTGGAGATGATCAGAATCCCTGGTTCCAGTGCATGCAGGATTTCTTTAAATGGCTTGCACAGAAAAAAAATCTGCTGGTGTAAAATAGTCATTTCTGCTGTTTCCTTCATAGAGTGGCAGCTGTTTAGGACAGCCATCCACGATTGTAGATTTTTCATGTTGGAACCACATTAGTGCCACATGTTTCAGGAACAGTGGGGTGATGTTGTGGAGAAAAAGTGAGTAGCTAGCTCCTGTTAGATACCTGAGGGTCACCAAGGTTGTTACCCATTATTAAACACTACATGTCTGTCTCTGAAAAACTGTATGATGTACTCAGTCTAAATTGGTGCACCCTTAGTGCATGTCGAGGAAATTAATAGGCCTGTTGTTGTGCAACTGCTGCGTTTGTAATTACAAATGGAACATTTGAGGCTATTGAACAGGTGACTAAAATCAGCCGTCACGTCTACCATGTGAATAGTTAAAGCAGCCCTGTGTTGTCGAACAGCAGCCAACAAAACCTTTGGTCTGTGATGGTAATTCATTGGATGATTTCTTCACAACTATATATCTTTCCATTGAACTTCTTCATGCCGGTATCATTCCAAACTCTGAAATGTGGCACCTGTCGATTGTCGCCTGTCCAGATACTTTTAGACATACAGTGTTTTGTCTACCATCTCCTGTAAACAGTAACACATAGATGTGCTCGTTGCTTGCTTTGATGGATCGTTTACACACGGGCAGTTCCATGTTTTTTATCAGTCAAACGGAACATGCTTTGCCTTTCAGTTGTGACAGAGGAATTAAACTACAGCTTTGGACCGAGGATTCTATTTTGTCTGCGATTGCTTGGTTTCAACTCTGGGGGGCCCATCAGTTCAGCTCATGGTAAGGAGAGAATACTGCAGTTCAGTGGACCGTTTCCAGCGTATGCACAGCTCGTGCCTTGTTTGTGTGTCCAGCCTCTTCAACCCACCCCCTCCACCACACATGCGCATATCGCCACATTATAAGTGATTGAGGAAATGATGTCCAAATGAAAATATTTTTTCAGTCTGTGGGGTTCCAGTGAATAAGTAATGCATGTCCTTCTTAACCACATATGTGTGCTACTGTAAGACATACTCTTGCAAAAAGTCTGCAAGTTATAGAGATCAGCCTCCTTCTTTATTTAAAAAAAGTCTATTCGTGTCAATGAATAAATTAAAAAGTGTAGTTACAAAATTGATTCCAAGTGAGACATGTTATACAGTACAATATTTTTAGGTGTGTTTAATAAATGATCTGGGAATTTTAATGTTGAACTGCACTCAGTTCTATGCTATAATCAAGTATAAAAATATCAGATACAGTAATGTGTTTGTCTGATTGTAATGTAATGCAGACAGTATGGAAAATTTTGCATTTAATTTTTGTACTACCGTTGTTTAGATAATGTACCATTGAAGCATTGTGTATCAATATAACCTCTAGATGCATACAAGACAACACCGATTACATGTGAATATATTCAAAGTTGAATAAATTCGCATCATACCTGAAGTTCAGAAGCTGAGTGTGCATATAGTTGTGACTGCAATTTTCTGGGCTAATAAATATCATTTCGTGAGGCGCAATACAATACTCAAGAATTCCATTGGGAAAAGGCAAACATCGAATAGGGTAATTTCGTTGTCACACACGATTGCCATCAAACTTCTCCGTTTTCTGGTTACAGGAGTTAACCACATAAGGTAAGGCAGTATGCCTGTTTATCTGTATTGTCTGTATTTTGTTGTGTGTGATGCAACATTTGTGCTGGCGACGACTCTACGTACCGTTATTGTGGTGTTAGTATAGCACTCGACTGTGTTGAAATTGGTTATTTCAGTTTGATAAGTCTTCCATGCTTACATTGTAAACTTTAGTTAATGGGATTTTATCTTTATGTGGCTAGTTTATCAGCGGTATGTAAAATCCGTTGGCTGATGTGGTATCTGTGAGTAACGTCCAGTCTACTTCTCTGTGCTAATGCCCTTTTTTTCTAACACCCATGTAGTTTGGCAATGGAAGTTCGATTGTTTGTCGCCAGAAATGAAACGTTTATACGCAATCTCTGCGCTACTGAGCTTTAGCTGATAATGTATTTTGTCGCTGTCACAGTCTTGTAGTCAGCAGACGTTTGCTGTATCGTCACTGATTCGAAGTTATATCCTGTTACATATGCTTTAAAAGAATGCGCTTACATATGGTGAACAATCATAAATTAGTGACCAGCTTAGTTCTCTCTCCAGATCATTCTGTGAAGTAAATTTGATGATAACTAATTTGGAATGTAGGTACCAACGAATTTAAGGAACGAGAGCAAATGAGGCGCCCATTGGAGTGTTCGATCATTTTTCGCAATACATTCACGAAAATCATTGTTAGTAAATTAATTTAGTTTGGAATAACAGTGATTAAATAGGTAGTAAATCTATCCTTTTTCAGTGCGAAGTTTTGTTCTTTCATTTGTAGTGCTTCACTTCTCAACGTTCTGTGGTGTGCGGTGATTGGGTAGCCACCAAAACTCCTTACACAATGACTAGACAATCATCGTAGACAAGTGGACTACTTACATTTTATTTCGTTTCTCCTTTTTGTTACAGGTACGTACGATTTTGGCTAAAGGAGACGGGATTAGGAGTGACAGTGGTGAGTTGCTGTAATATGCATTAATATGAATTGCTTTCTAATTCATAATCGATGTGTAGAATTTGCGGCCGTCTGTGGAGCAAATATGCAGGAAAATTCCGACATCAGTCTGCCTTTTTAATAGCCCATGGAAAACAGATAGGGGTATGTTTATTTTATTCGTAAGGTTGTGAAAAGAAAAAAGTAAAGTACAGAAGAACGAAAGCACCTCAGTCAAAACCAGGGTTTAAGATTATGTGAGAAATCTGATGTGTGAGAAATCTGAACCTCTCCTGGGCTAAGTAGTAATGTCAGAGGCTAAAATGTGCGGTGCATATCGTCCTGTACACAACACGTACTGCTTGCTGTACTTACGTCAAGGACAGTTAGTGAAATGAAACGTTGTATTTGTCATATTCCTTCATACACATTTCAGTGTTTTATTGGCCGAAAAAGCGTTTTCAGTCATCACACTGGCATATCTCTGCCAGTTTGTCACGGAACGAGCATGAAACCGATCATGCCTTAGTAAAAACGCAAAAACTAACAGCGGTGGTGGTAGTTCAACATTCTTAAATGTATCCAGAATGTGATTTTCACTCCACTGCAGAGTGAAAATCTCATTCTGGAAACATCCCCAAGGCTGTGGCCAAGCCATGTTTCGGTAATATCCTTTCCTTCAGGTGTGCTACTTCTGCAAGGTTCGCAGGAGAGCTGCTATAAAGTTTGGAAGGTAGGAGACGAGTAATGGCGGAAGCAAAGCTGTGAGGACGGAGCGTGAGTCGTGCTTGGGATGCTCAGTTGGTAGAGCACTTGTCCGCGAAAGGCAAAGGTCCCGAGTTCGAGTCTCGGTCCGGCACACAGTTTTAATCTGCCAGGAAGTTTCTTAAATGCAGTTTTGTCGTGCCGATGACTGCTAAGGGTACTGGTACTGATTGGGGATGGTGTAGCGGTGGCTGACATGGCCGTACCGCATTAGGTAGGCTTTTTCTTTTTTTTTTCCAAATTCCCGTATAGTGTTTGAGATGCAGATTTTCCGTTTTCTCTTTGTTTCATTCAGGGCAAAGTCCGAGATTTTTTTCTTGCAAATGTCATAGGCTTTCCTTCCCCATTTCTAGATATGTACCTCATAAGCCACCTTACGGTGTGTGGCAGAGGGCTTGTACACATTAGCTCATGACCTCGTCGACGACTGTACCCAAAACACTCATCTTTCATCCTTGTTTCTTAGTGTGTTGCTCTGTTCAGCAGTTGAGAGGAGATAAAAGCAGAGACACACAGCTTCCTCCTCCGAAATAACACCATGGCAGCCGAATTTAAGGTGTGACAGCCGGGTGACCGTGAAGACCCACACGCTCGCACCCCAGTAGGGTTCGCATTCTGTGGTGACCGCTGCTGGTCCCACGTGTACGCTACGCAGCCAGCCTAACCCGTGTAGTGGTGCCGCGCTCTCTGGTTGGACCTGGTAGTGGTTACTCCGGACTGCTGGCCCGGCGCCAGCCCTGGCCGGATTAGCCGAGCGGCGGCGATGGCCGTGCCGTGTATCGAGCCGCCGGCCGCCGGCCGCCGGCCGCCCACGCTTCTGCGGCGACCCGCCGCGCCGCGCCGCGCCGCCCGCGACCTTGCAGCCGGGCCGTGACGCACGCTGCGCTGGCCCGCCGCCCAGCCGTCTCTGCTTGCACTTGTCGCTACCCGAAACACTACGTTGAGAAAGTACGAATTGAATGTGAGATCCGCAAGGTGCCCCAAACCATTTCGGTAAAACTAGTACGGAAACTGCACCACTCTAGTCTGTATACTTAGGGACGTAGTATTAGCGGTCGGATTCCTTTTTGTTTATTTTTGTTTTGAAGTAGTAACAGCGTGCACTCCCGTACTGTTAAAAGTGGAGCACTGTCACCCCGTACTTTTTCTATCTATCTGAGTACCCGACGTTGCCCGGGTATGAATTTCTTCTGATCTTCTGTGAGTTCACCACTTCCTTCCTCCTCCTCTCTCTGTCCACTGCCTCTCTGTGTATCTCTTCCTACCGCTGCTCTGCCTGTCTATCTCCACTTTCCCCCTGTGTCCATCTGTTCTTCCCCCTGACCGTCTGCTCTTCGTCCTCCCTCTTTCCACCTGCGCGTCTTCCTTCTTCTGTCTGCTCCTTCCCCCCTCAGTCCACCTCCACCCACCCTTTCTTTCCACCTCCACCAATCCTCTCTGTCCATCACCACCGTCTCCAACTCTCCTGTCTCCATCTACTCCCCCTAGCTCCCCTTCCTCCGTCCCCCCCTCGCCCCCCCCCCCTCTCTCTCTCTCTCTCTCTCTCTCTCTCTCTCTCTCTCTCTCTCTCTCTCTCTCTCTCTCTCTCTCTCTCTCTCTCTCTCTCTCTCTGTGTCCGCAGCTCATGGTCGTGCGGTAGCGTTCTCGCTTCCCGGGCCCGGGTTGCCGGGTTCGATTCCCGGCGGGGTCAGGGATTTTCTCTGCCTCGTGATGACTGGGTGTTCTGTGATGTCCTTAGGTTAGTGAGGTTTAAGTAGTTCTAAGTCCTAGGGGACTGATGACCATAGATGTTAAGTCCCATAGTGCTCAGAGCCAGAGCCGTCTCTCTTTCTCTCTCTCCCCCCTTCCTCCCTCTGTCCATTCTGTCCAATAACGTGTTTCCTCCTCTCATCCCTTTCTTTACCCACATTGTCACCCCATCCCAATAGGAAGGCATTAGTTCTCACAACCACAGTGTTTATTTCCAGATCGTAATTAATCTGTGTACCAAGTTTGGTTGAAACCATGTCAGGGATTTAGGATGAGCTTTCTATCCATTCTTTTGCCCTCGTATACACATGTCAAGCATATTTCATACATATTCAACATATTGCGCACGTATTTGTAGACATATTTCACCTGTATCCCTAGCGAATTTCGCCCTGCAGTGTGGTTCTCGCGGAGCTATGTGTTGGACGTAGTATTTCCTGAGTTATGTGCTGTACAGTGATATAATTTTTCAAATACATCCAGATCCTACACGACGCCGCAGGTTTGAAATTGTGCGTTAAGTTTGTTGCAAGTCACTAAGTGCTCTCATTCTCAAATACTGGATGAATGAGATATGGCTATTAGTGCGTCCTGGGCTACACTGCTTTTTGACCTCCGCCCCCTTGTTTAGGTAGATGGTTCTTACCCACAGTAAGTCATCAATGGACCATGTTTGGTTGAAATCGGTCCAGTGGCACCTAAGCACATACGTACGAGATATATAACGGAAATTTTTATGTTCTCAAACAATCTTAATTTATGCGTCAATTTCAATTTCGTCCCCTTCAAGGAAATGAGTCTCAAATGTAACACACTTGTGCCTGCGCTTTCCCCAATCTCTGAAGTTCTCCTAGGACTCGCTTTTCGTGATGGTCTTCTGCTCCTTCAACGCTATTGCGATGCAATTTCCACCAGTGTTTTTGCCACAATTCTGGTCGTTTCCTTCAGATTGCTTCACGCAAGCGGCGCATAACTTCCAGCTAGTATTCCTTATTGGCCGTTCGACGATGAGACAGAAACTTATGATGCACCACCCCGAGGAAACCACCTTCACATGTGATCGAACTCGTCGAGTTTTTTGTCTTGGCTCTTCAGGCAGTTTCTATTGGGACGACTGGCCCTTGGTTTCGACGTCATACCGTATATCCATGTTTCGTCATATGGTGAAACCTTGTTTAGAAGTTTTGGATTGCGGTCGAACCATTCAACAATTCCCGAGCGATTTCTGTGCGACGTCGTTTTTGGTCTAAAATCAACAATTTCGGAAAAAACTTTGTTGCTTCACGTTTCATACCCAAAACCTTCGAAACAAAACTGCTTGACTTGAGCCAAAGGATACATCAAGACCATCAGAAACCTCTCTGATGGGAATTAGACGATTTTTCAGACCATTTTCTTTACTTCTTCCACGCTATTGTCAGTAATAGATCTGCTAGAGTGACCAGTGCGGTCTGCGTTTTCTCGACCCTCTGTGAAACGTTTATACCACTCGTAAACTCTTTGTCTTACTTGTAGTAGATTCGCCAAACGCCACGGTCAACACCGAATGCGGTGCTCCACTTTATTCCATTTTTCAAGCAAAATTTAATGCAAATTCTTTGATCAATCTTTTTCGAAAGTAAAAATCCACTGACCACGTATAACCTTATCGACTGCGAACAATAAACTAAATACTCAAAACAGCAGAAAATGCAAAGATGCGTCAGGAACATGAATACCAACAAGGTAAAAAAAAAAAGCTTTGAAAGTCGAATGTATAAAGTCCGCGAAATAAATTCCCCGTTACTTTTTTTATCATACATGTTACAGGGTGTTTCAAAAATGACCGGTATATTTGAAACGGCAATAAAAACTAAACGAGCAGCGGTAGAAATACACCGTTTGTTGCAATATGCTTGGGACAACAGTACATTTTCAGGCGGACAAACTTTCGAAATTACAGTAGTTACAATTTTCAACAACACATGGCGCTGCAAGTGATGTGAAAGATATAGAAGACAACGCAGTCTGTGGGTGCGCCATTCTGTACGTCGTCTTTCTGCTGTAAGCGTGTGCTGTTCACAACATGCAAGTGTGCTGTGGACAACATGGTTTATTCCTTAGAACAGAGGATTTTCTGGTGTTGGAATTCCACCGCCTAGAACACAGTGTTGTTGCAACAAGACAAAGTTTTCAACGGAGGTTTAATGTAACCAAAGGACCGAAAACAGATACAATAAAGGATCTGTTTGAAAAATTTCAACGGACTGGGAACGTGACGGATGAACGTGCTGGAAAGGTAGGGCGACTGCGTACGGCAACCACAGAGGGCAACGCGCAGCTAGTGCAGCAGGTGATCCAACAGCGGCCTCGGGTTTCCGTTCGCCGTGTTGCAGCTGCGGTCCAAATGACGCCAACGTCCACATATCATCTCATGCGCCAGAGTTTACAGCTCTATCCATACAAAATTCAAACGCGGCAACCCCTCAGCGCCGCTACCATTGCTGCACGAGAGACATTCGCTAACGATATAGTGCACAGGATTGATGACGGCGATATGCATGTGGGCAGCATTTGGTTTACTGGCGAAGCTTATTTTTACCTGGACGGCTTCGTCAATAAACAGAACTGGCGCATATGGGGAACCGAAAAGCCCCATGTTGCAGTCCCATCGTCCCTGCATCCTCAAAAAGTACTGGTCTGGGCCGCCATTTCTTCCAAAGGAATCATTGGCCAATTTTTCAGATCCGAAACGATTACTGCATCACGCTATCTGGACATTCTTCGTGAATTTGTGGCGGTACAAACTGCCTTAGACGACACTGCGAACACCTCGTGGTTTATGCAAGATGGTGCCCGGCCACATCACACGGCCGACGTCTTTAATTTCCTGAATGAATATTTCGATGATCGTGTGATTGCTTTGGGCTATCCGAAACATACAGGAGGCGGCGTGGATTGGCCTCCCTATTCGCCAGACATGAACCCCTGTGACTTCTTTCTGTGGGGACACTTGGAAGACCAGGTGTACCGCCAAAATCCAGAAACAATTGAACAGCTGAAGCAGTACATCTCATCTGCATGTGAAGCCATTCCGCCAGACACGTTGTCAAAGGTTTCGGGTAATTTCATTCAGAGACTACGCCATATTATTGCTACGCATGGTGAATATGTGGAAAATATCGTACTACATAGTTTCCCAGACCGCAGCGCTATCTGTTGTTGACAATTGTAACTACTGTAATTTCGAAAGTTTGACTGCCTGAAAATGTACTGTTGTCCCAAGCATATTGCAACAAACGGTGTATTTCTATCGCTGCTCGTTTAGTTTGTATTGCCGTTTCAAATATGCCGGTCATTTTTGAAACACCCTGTACATACATACATACATATATACATACATGTATAGAAACGTACATACATCTTTATATAGAGTATGGGTTCATTTGCTTTCGGAACGCGTCCATACAGTCATCTCAACACCGGTAATGTTGTGCTACAGTTTGTTTTGACAGTTCAGAGCCTACATTAGTTTGCGACTAGTACACACACGCTACTTGAATTTAGAAGCTGCTTGAGGGCAAATGCAGCGAAACAGACGCACAAAGTCGCTGAGATAATATTCGTCAAGAGCTTCCCACCAGGCCAGGCGACACACGGCGTTTACTTGCTAGTACCAGATGCGACAGCGGGTTAGGGAGCGAGATGCACGGCGTGCTAATATGCGGATAATACTCTCCGCAACGGCTTCTACTGCATTTAGGGCTAGATGGTACGGCGGAAGTACGAATGGTGCCGTTTTCTTGCAGTATTGTGTTACTGGAACAAATTAATTCCAAAACTTCGACTTTCCTTGTCTCTCTGTATTTTTCTTCTTTTTGACTTGATAATCGGATCCTTCCTACGCACACTGTCAATTGGCGACATTTATACGCAGTGTGGTGTGTATAAATCCACAGGTCATGTAAATAAACTAGTAGCCGCTTTAATTCTGATGCTGCTTTTGTAACTATGTTCTTTTGTCCACGAGTAATGACTCGCTCATTTTGGCACCATTTAAAATTAAATTGAGTAGATTGAGCAGTTTTTATCCTGAGAAATCCTTTGCCAGCGTGAATTCCATTGCTACGGAAACTGTGAAGTTCTTGCAAAGACGGTGTTTCCTTGTATTCATAATATCGCAGAAATTGCTATTTAATAATACATTTATTTACAGAATATCAGATTCCCAACCTGGTGGAGCTGTGGGGTATGGGGGAGGGGGGGAGGAGCACAGCAGACGAAGGAAATACAGTACTAACTTGACTATAGCAGATATTGAAAGTGACCAATATACGTCTTTGCCAATCAGTTTTTGGCACACATGGAAAGTTTAGATTAGATTAATACTTGTTCCATGGATCATGAATACGACAGTTCGTAATAATGTGGAACGTGTCAGGTTAATGAAAGATGCCTGTACACGATATTACATTACACAAAATATTGCATGACACCAATGTTTAAGTTAGTTTTTTTCCCTCCCTTAATTTATATCTAAAAATTCAACCAATGAGTAGGAGTTGTCATCTAGAAATTCTTTTAATTTATTTTTAAATGTTGGTTGACTATCTGTCAGGCTTTTGATGCTGTTTGGTAGGTGACCAAAGACTTTTGTGGCAGCATAATTTACCCCTTTCTGTGCCAAAGTCAGATTTAACCCTGCAAATGGATTACACGTGCCCTGAATGCACAGAACTCTGGCATATAGGGTCTTATCGGCCACTCGTTTTGCGGGAACATCCACTGCACTCAGCTTATGTGACTGTGTAGCTTGGTTTCACAAGCTCTTTAATTCTCGGTCCGTTTTTCTTCGAGCATATGACACCTTGCGGGCGTGTTCGGTGTACAATGTCTGCACGCTGTAGAGACCTCCTTGTGCAATACGTGATTCCAGCTTTGCAAGAACGTACTAGATCCATGCCACTATTTGCATGCAAGATGGGGCGAGTAACCTTCGGTAACGACCGCATCACCTCTAAGCAATTTCATGCTGCGTGGCCCTCCAAATCTCCCGACCTAAGTCCACGTGATTTCTGGTTGTGGGGACATGTATCTCAAAGACCGTACCTATCAGGGTTGTATCTGAACTACAACTTACGTGAAGGATAGCACACGACAACACACCACTTTCATTACAGGATATATGCGGCGATCAACTGTCGACCATACCGTTTTACGGATGCAGCATCTTGCTGAGTTGGGAGACCGTATTGAAAACATGTTTTATCTTGTGACCTTATCCTAGTAAACCTGCCAGAACCACCGTTATCATATGTTTGATCGTTCCTTCTCCTTTCCTGCAGCCACACCACATTCTCACTGCTACGGCGCCATCTTTGCATCTGGCGGCAGAAAGTGGAATCGTTATTCTTTCAGCCGTCTCGGCAAGCCTCCTGTGATGTATACAGACCGCACTGCTGTACTCTGAAAAGCACTGCTAAAAGTAATGGTCGCATAACACTTCCTTGCGGTACTTCCAAAGTTGTTTTTGCGTCTGAAGATTTCTTTCTTTTGATAATGGCATGATGTGCTCTATTTGCTAGAAATCACATAGCTGGTCCGATACTCCGTATGCTCGTATTTTGTTCACTAGACGGCAGAATGGAACTGTATGGAACTACTTCCAGAAGCCGAGGAACACAGCATTAACCTGGGTGCCGGTATCTACTGCTTTCTAAGTTTCGTGGACGAACAGAGCAACATGTTTTTCACAAGGGAACCTCCCCATCGTACCCCCCTCCCCCCCCCTAAGATTTAATTATAAGTTGGCACAGTGGATAGGCCTTGAAAAACTGAACACAGATCAATCGAGAAAACAGGAAGAAGTTGTGTGGAACTATGAAAAAAATCAGCAAAATATACAAACTGAGTTGTCCATGCGCAAGATGGGCAACATCAATGAGAGCGTGAGTTCAACAGCGCCGTGGTCCCGTGGTTAGCGTGAACAGCTGCGGTATGATAGGTCCTTGGCTCAAGTCCTCCCTCGAGGAAAATTTTATTTTTTTGTTTTTAGACAAGTATCATCTACCCGCCCGTCCGTCCGTCCGTCCGTCCGATGCGACGAATGAAAAGTTTATTATTTTTATTTTCAGACAATTATTATCTGTCTGTCCGTCTGTCCGACGCGAGGTAGCTGCGCCGTAGAATGGGTACGGTGCACCTAAACAAACGTCGAAACACACGTCGTCAGTCTACTATAGCGCACGGAAGAGAGAGTATTCCTGCTAACGAGGCCCCCTGGATGGCAGTTGGCTGTTCGCTACTTTGGATGAGAGTGCATTAAATACGTGAGATGTATTCCGTGGGCAATATGAATCCAGCAAATATAGCTCGCGACATCAATAACAAGGTCAATGAATATTTTCCCATTGGAGAGGCACGTCCTTTCGTCTACTAATCGCACGGTTTTGCGGCGCGGTCGCAAAACACAGACACTAAACTTATTACAGTGAACAGAGACGTCAATGAACGAATGGACAGATCGTAACTTTGTGAGAAGAAAGGAAGTAAACATTCCACTCGAGGGAAGACTTTAACCAAGGACCTCTCGTTCCACAGCTGCTCACGCTAACCACGGGACCACGGCGTTGCTTAGATTACATTATCCTTGATGTTGCATATCTTGCACATGGACTACTCAGTTTGTATATTTTGCTTATTTTTTTCATAGTTCCACACAACTTCTTCCTGTTTTCTCGATTGATCTGAGTTCAGTTTTTCAAGGCCTATCCACTGCGCCAACTTATAACTAAATCTGAGGGGGGTGCGATGGGGAGGTTCCCTTGTCAGTACCGTTATTGTCGGAACCCCTATTAAATCGTACAGAAGAGACTTTCGGTCTCCAGAAATGACATGACATGACATACGAGCATAAAACATTTTCCATCATTCTGCAACAGACCGATGCCAGATATAAATAGGGCTATAGTTTTTTTCGCGTCTCTTTGTCGATTCTTCTTTTTTTTCCAATTACTAGAAACGCTTCGCTCTTCCTGCAACCTTTAGACTGCTGGTAGATGATCAGCAAATTCTTCCGCTTACGCTGTGTACAGTCGTGTCGGTATCTCGTCAGGCATAGTGACATATTGATTTGGTAAGTGATTTCAGTTTGTTTTCTGTTCCATACTTACTTATTTCGATAACCTGTTTTGAACTTTGTAGTACAATTTAAAGAAAGAGGTACAGTGCGGTTTTCATAAGTGAAAACAGTTTTGCCAAATACGTTTGGTATTTCCATCTTTTCGGTGTCACTCCTCTTTTCGATGGCATTATGATCACAGTGTGTTTTGTCAGATGGCTGCGATTCGTTTAATGTTTCGACGTAAGACAAAAACTTCTTAGAATCTTCTGTCAAGGCGGTATATACGATTTTAGTTGCTATTTTATTCACCGTACACAGTTAATCTATACGTACTCAATTTGAGTTTCTCCATGTGTCCCGTGGTCGATTGATTTGCACAGAAAATGGACATTTGACGATAACAAAATATGAATATGAACATCATAAATGAAGATAGCGGGATGGAATAGTTCAAAGGGACGTGATTACTAAATGCAACTGAACCCAGAAAAGGTCTCCATCTACACTCTGCAACCTGTAGTGAAGTGGATGGCGGAGGTTACTTCCCATGGTACCAGTGGTTAGGGCTCCCTCCCGTTCCATTGACACATGGAGCGCTGGTTGAATGATTGCCTGTTCGCGCTTTAATTAGACTATTTTTGTCTTGGCGAGTCCTGCGTTAGTGATAGGTAGGATTTACTGCATATTCCTAGATTCCTCACTTGTGAAGAAACCTACTGAACTGGTATTCGCAGGATAGTTTACGCCTGCCTTCAAGCGTGTCCAAGTTGTGGGTTTTCCATCGCGACTGTGATGGGGGCAAATGAACGTGTGAGCATTCTTACTGCCGTTTTATATGCAATCAGTATCTCGTGTTAGACCGGTTTTGAGTGGGTACCACACACTTGAGCATTGTTGATGGTGATATGAAAGCAGACTCGTTCGTAGACTGACTGCATTTTTCCAGTACCCTGTCACTGAACCGGAGTCTTCCCCCCCCCCCCCCCCCCCCCCCTCCCCCCGCCCCATTCGCCCCCTGACTCACCTATGACTGAGACCGTGTGCTCATTCCATTCCATAACCCTACAATGTGATAACCCACTTACTTTTATGAGTTGATGGATTCCAGCAGTGAATCATAAATCCAACGAATAGAATTATTCAAAGAAACTTCCACTGTATATTCTGATGATGCTCTTGTTGATCTGACGAGCGAAACGGGTCAATGAAGGATACAAATTGCGATTTGTGGTTATTTTCAGAAATTTAATTTTGACACTCGTTGCGCTTTGTAATGGTCATAAGATTCTACGTTTTTTCCGTGCTCAAAGTGCGCAATTTCACATGTCTTAATAGTAAAAGAAAATTGCACCACTTTGAAATCTTATCGAGGTCTGATGAAATACAGGGTGGTTTAAAATGAATATACGGGTTTTAAGGCCTTGTAGAACATATTACATTCACCTTACAATTATAAATAATACACATAATGAGACAAACACAGACAGTTTTTCTTACAATTTTTCAGTGTGAACACCGATCAGACATAAAGTCGATAGGCGAGTTGCTCCTAAATCTTGATCAATTGTCAGGAGTAACTGTTGCAATAACGCTGTTTCTAAAGTCGTATATATCAGTTGGTATCGGAGGCACATATCCGCGTCAGATCGTGTGTGAACGTGGAGGTCATGCATAAAATGCTCTGTCATTCGGGCCCTTGCGGCAATCCAGAGATTGGGTACAAAGTCGTTTAACCAATCGAGTACTGAGTTGTGCTAATGAGGCGGCGCACTATTTTGCTATCAAATAAAATCGTCTTGTTCCACTTCTTCCAATTGAGGCACGGCCATAGCTTTAGAACATGAAGATGAGAAACACCAGTTACTGTTGCTTCACCGAAAACAAAAGGCCCATAAACATTGCACAGGGATGTAGCACAAGAAACATTCAATTTGCAACTGTATCATCTCCTGGGCGTTATCTGATCACCAGAGGCGCAAATTATGTGTGTTGACACTTCCACTGTCGTGAGATGTCGATTCCTCACTGAAGACGACACGGCCCAGGAAATCTTGGTTGTCATATAGCAACATTTCGTTTGCTAAGTCGGCTCGTAAACTGTAGACTGTAGGTATTAGAACTTTTAACTCGTTCAACACGTTCTTCAGTCACTTTTGGTCGTTTTGTACTCTTTCTTTTGCGCGCAGGTATACAAACAAAACTGTTTGAGTTGCTCTTTCATCTGGTATATTATTTACAATTGTAAGTTGAACGTAATAAATGCTACAAAGCCTTAAAATCCGTATATTCATTTTGAAATAGCTTGTATTTGCGGAGCTTTTTTAGACAAAAATACTGTTACTGTTAATATTGACTGCGGATTCATTAAAGAAAGTGAACAGCTCGGGAACCAACACACTTCGCCAGGGCACGCCTGAAGTTAGTTGTACTCCTGGCGATTAGTTTCCATACGAGATAACGTACTGCACCTACGCGACTGTTCCGATTCGTGTAGGCGCTAAATACAGGGTGACAGTTATTGAACTACATGAAATAAAATCGTCATAAGTACTGTATGGTTTGCGTTAGGACGTTAAAACTTCACGGTTGACCGCAGGGCATGATGGGAATTAGTACGTGATGTACGGTTTGGTTTAGCGACGAAGCCCACTTTCATTTGCATGGGTTCGTCAGTAACCAAAATTGTCGCATTTGGGGGAGTGAGAATCCGCATTTCGCTATCGAGAAGTCTCTCCACCCTCATCGGGTGATTGTGTATTGTGCAGAGTCCAGTCACAAAGTAATCGGTGCGATATTCCGTGATGGCACGGCGACTACCGACCGGTATGTGAAGGTTTTGGAAGATGATTTCATCCCCATTATCCAAAGTGACCCTGTTTTCGACAAGATGTGGTTCATACAAGATGGAGCTCGACCCCATCGAAGCAGGAGAGTGTTTGGTGTCCTGGAGGAGCACTTTGGGAAACGCAGGAAGGAGACAGATGGAAACTGAGGTACACAGAGAACACTGGTATGGGCCTCGATTGGTCGCCATATTCTCCATATCTGAACACATGCAACTCCTTTTGTGGGGCCGTAATTAAAGACACGGTGCACAGCAATAACGCCAAAACCATTGCTGAGCTGAAAAACAGGCATTCAGGAGGTCGTCGACAGCATCGATGTTCCTACATTTCAGCGGCTCATGCAGAATACCGCTATTCGTCTGCGCCACTTCATCACCAATAAGGGCAGGCATATCGAACATGTCATAACGTAAATCCTAATATCTGTAGTGACGTTTACATGTTGGATAAACGGTGTGTGTGTCGTAGTTTGTAACTAAGTTACGTTTTTTTCTTTTTTTTCATACAGATCAATAATTGTCACCTTGTTTTACGAAAAGGACTCTCCGTCTAAAGGCAAAAATACCCCATGTCTCAATAATCAGAAGCGCGCCGTTTGCACAGAAACGGTAATGCGTCCACTGTGTGGCCAGCGTCGCGTGGCTCCTTGGCTGGCGAGGCTTGAGCGACCCCAGCAGTAGCGCCGGCGCTCGCGCGCCGGCCTCGCTCCCGCTGCAGCACTGACGGCGGAGGTCGCCGGTTGCTGTTGCAGTGGAGGCCGCCTGTTACCTGGACACCGTGCCACTCGCTCTCACTAACGACTACTGCGCTGCCGAACGGATCAGGGCTTTCTCCATATATACCGTGCACTACCTATGTAATGCAGGAGTAGGTTTAATAATGAATAAAAAATGAGAGTACGGATAAGCTACTACAAACAGCATAGGGAACTCCTTATTGTGGCCAAGATAGACACGAAGCACACGCCTACTACAGTAGTACATGTTCATATGGCAACTAGCTCTGCAGATGACGAAGAAATAAATGAAATGTATGATGAGATAAAAAAAAAATTATTCAGGTAGTGAAGGGAGACGAAAAGTTAATAGTCATGGGTGACTGGAATTCGATAGTAGGAGAAATGACAGAAGAAAACATAATAGGTGAATATGGATTGGGGCTAAGAAATGAAAGAGGAAGCCGCCTGGTAGAATTTTGCATAGAGCATAACTTAATCATAGCTAACACTTGGTTCAAGAATCATGAAGGAAGGTTGTATACATGGAAGAACCCTAGAGATACTAAAAGGTTTCAGATAGATTATATAATGGTAAGACAGAGATTTAGGAACCAGATTTTAAATTGTAACACATTTCCAAGGGCAGATGTGGACTCTGGTCACAATCTATTAGTTATGAACTTTAGATTAAAACTGAAGAAACTGCAAAAAGGTGGGAATTTAAGGAAATGGGACCTGGATAAACTGAAAGAACCAGAGGTTGTACAGAGTTTCAGGGAGAGCATAAGGGAACAATTGACAGGAATGGGGGAAAGAAATACAGTAGAAGAAGAATGAGTAGTTTTGGGGAATGAAATAGTGAAGGTAGCAGAGACTCAAATAGGTAAAAAGACGAGGGCTAGTAGAAATCCTTGGATAACAGAAGAGATATTGAATTTAATTGATGAAAGGAGAAAACATAAAAATGCAGTAAATGAAGCAGGCAAAAAGGAATACAAACGTCTCATAAATGAGATCGACAGAAAGTGCAAAATGGCTAAGCAGGGATGGCTAGAGGACAAATGTAAGGATGTAGAGGCTTATCTCACTAGGGGTAAGATAGATACTGCCTACAGGAAAATTAAAAATACCTTTGGAGGAAAGAGAACCACTTGTATGAATATCAAGAGCTCAAATGGAAAAGCAGAAGAGAAAGCAGAAAGGTGGAAGGAATATATAGAGGGTCTATACAAGGGCGATGTACTTGACGACAATATTATGGAAATTGAAGAGGATGTAGATGAAGATGAAATGGGAGATACGATACTGCGTGAAGAGTTTGACAGAGCACTGAAAGACCTGAGCGAAACAAGGCCCAGGGAGTAGACAACATTTCATTAGAACTACTGACGGCCTTGGGAGAGCCAGTTCTGACCAAAGTCTACCATCTGGTGAGCAAGATGTATGAGACAGGCGAAATACCCTCAGACTTCAAGAAGCATATAATAATCCCAATCCCAAAGAAAGCAGGTGTCGACAGATGTGAAAATTATGAACTATTAGTTTAATAAGTCACAGCGAATTCTTTACAGACGAATGGAAAAAATATTAGAAGCGGACCTCGGGGAAGATCAGTTTGGATTCCGTAGAAGTGTTGGAACACGTGAGGCAATACTGACCTTACGACTTATCTTAGAACATAGATTAAGGAAGGGCAAACCTACGTTTCTAGCATTTGTAGACTTAGAGAAAGCTTTTGACAATGTTGACTGGAATACTCTCTTTCAAATTCTGAAGGTGGCAGGGGTAAAATACAGGGAGCGAAAGGCTATTTACAATTTGTACAGAAACCAGATGGCAGTTATAAGAGTCGTGGGACATGAAAGGGAAGCAGTGGTTGGGAAGGGAGTGAGAGAGGGCTGTAGTCTATCCCCGATGTTATTCAATCTGTATATTGAGCAAGCAGTGAAGGAAACTAAAGAAAAATTTGGAGTAGGTATTAAAGTCCATGGAGAAGAAATAAAAAGCTTGAGGTTCGTCGATGACATTGCAATTCTGTCAGAGACAGCAAAGGACTTGCAAGAGCAGTTGAACGGAATGGATAGCGTCTTGAAAGGAGAATATAAGATGAACATCAACAAAAGCAAAACGAGGATAATGGAATGTAGTCGAATTAAATCGGGAGATGCTGAAGGAATTACATTAGGAAATGAGACACTTAAAGTAGTAAAGGAGTTTTGCTATTTGGGGAGCAAAATAACTGATGATGGTCGAAGTAGAGAGGATATAAAATGTAGGCTGGCAATAGCAAGGAAAGCCTTTCTGAAGAAGAAAAATTTGTTAACATCGAGTATAGATTTAGGTGTCAGGAAGTCGTTTCTGAAAGTATTTGTATGGGGTGTAGCCATGTATGGAAGTGAAACGTGGACGATAAATAGTTTGAACAAGAAGAGAATAGAAGCTTTCGAAATGTGATGCTACAGAAGAATGCTGAAGGTTAGGTGGGTAGATCACACAACTAATGAGGAGATATTGAATAGGATTGGGGAGAAGAGGAGCTTGCGGCACAACTTGAGTAGAAGAACGGATCGGTTGGTAGGACATGTTCTGAGGCATAAAGGGATGACCAATATAGTATTGGAGGGCAGCGTGGAGGGTAAAAATCATAGAGGGAGACCAAGAGATTCAGAAAGATGTAGGCTGCAGTAGGTACTGGGAGATGATGAAGCTTGCACAGCATAGAGTAGCATGGAGAGCTGCATCAAGCTAGTCTCAGGACTGAAGACCACAACAACAACAACAACCTATGTTAATTGTTGCTGACGTCCAGCGATATACTGCTTGAGTTCGTGCGCTACGACTCGAAATCTCAAGGAAGCAAAGTAATTTTTAAAAAATTCTGTTGGTATTTTACTTGGAGCCGTAACCACACATAAACCAATACCGCCGCAGAAAACTGCACTTGTTTCTGTAAGTGGTCATTAAAACAGTACTATAAATTATGTAAAGGCGGATAGTTCGTGCAGTACCAGTTACAGTTCTCTTTTGGACAAGAGATTTGAATAAAGAGTTTCTAAATAGAGTGTGTTACGGTGATTGCAATACAAATTGTCCTGGATGATGGAAAAGGTTAAATCAATCAGTAATAACTGGTATCCCTAGCCCGGATACCATTGGTCTGCTTGTGATGAACATCTAAGAACGCGCATTTGTGTACAACTTTTATGTCTGTAAGAGTTCAGCACAGTTGTTTAGACTGGCGTCTCCCGGTTTATATGTAGACATGGGACGGCCTAAACAACCCGTGTTGTTCGAGCATTGTCACATGCACCGAGAATGGTTGCAAGGAGATCCTCTCCGGTCTGGACAGGTGTCTCCTGCACACATCGTTTCAAGTCACCTCACTAAAAGAAATCATTTGGGGACGGGTAATGTAAACGTGCTGACTGCAGAATGGCTAGATCCCAGCCTCTTTCTATCCGTCTCCTTCGTTCACGAGCGGGAAGTGACAAGTGAGCTGTGGCTACAAGCTGTAAACGTGAAGATGACGTCACGTGTCAAATGGTTCAGATGGCTCTAAGCACTGTGGGACTTAGCATATGAGGTCATGAGTCTCCTAGAACTTAAACCTAAGGACATCACACACATCCATGCCCGAGTTAAGATTCGAACCTGCGACCGTAGCAGCAGCGCGGTTCCGGACTGAAGCGCCTAGAACCGCTCTCCCACGGTGGCCGGCGTCGTCACGTGTCAGCTTGAGGACCTGGCCACAGAAACACAATGTAGCCTAATTGTGTCTGTCTCCAGATTCACTGAAAGGACCTCTCCACGACCGTAGCGCCATGATTCTCGGAGTTGTTCCACAGTGTGTTTGGCTTTATAACATAGCCGATTTGTTATCTCAAATTGACACATTTGGCTTTCTCCATTGTCCGTGGAAGCTGTTTACATCATCGCGGTAACACCCTCTGAGAGCAGTCATTGACTTAACGTTTTCTGGATAATCCATACAAAGTAGACGAGCACGTAATGATTGCAATAGTTTCAGACGATTGTTAGGTTTTTAATAGTTAATTGTTATTCTTGATTGTGTGTAACATGGACTTCATATGGGGACATCGCTGAAAATTTGTTGAAAATAAAACAAGATTTAGTTTTAAAAAATTAAAAGATTTTAATGGTTACAAAATAGTTCCGTGTTAGTATCAATACATTTTTCTATTTGATGTAAAGTGGCGTGAAAGTAACGATGCCACTCTTACCGAGGCACGTCAGAAACCAGGTTATTCTAATGTTGTACTGCTTTATGTGATAACGAAAAAGTGATTCCACGCATTTTATTTTCCATTTTTGGAAATAAAAGTAAATTACTAGCTGTTATATGCGACTATGGAGTGTCGTTGGTGCTGACCTTCAGCGCATCCAGTTACGGATTGTTACTTTTGCTGCGTGCGATGATGCGTTATCGTGACAGAAATTTTTCAAAAATTGCTATAAAGAAGTTTCTGTACCGATCGACTTAAATGGTACGTCTGTCTTCTAATGCTATAGTAACAATATTGTCCGTTTTAGGAGAAAGAAACATGGCAACGATCTTCTTATCAGCACTGCGAATTCTTCGGACTTCTGCAGGTTTAGGTTGTGTTCGAAAGACCTGTTGAGCCGACTGACTTCGTTTCAGGATCGTAATAGTCAGAGAGTCATCACCAGCAATGATATTCCAAATCAAGTTTGCAGTGTCGCCTTAGAAATTTTCCAAAGTTTTTGTGCACCAGTTAATGCGTTGTCGTCTTCGGTCAGGTGTCTGTTTATGTTGAATCCATCGACGGCAAAGTGTCTTATCGTCCGTTAATGTAAAATGCTTTGGATTTGGCTCACAGCAGTGCCTAATTGGACCAAATAAAATCGTAAGAGGTCCGTCGATCTTCTTCAAGCATTGCTCGAATAGCGTGAATATTTTAAGCTGTCGTGTGACGAGGGCCTCCCGTCGGGTAGACGGTTCGCCTGGTGCAAGTCTTTCGATTTGACGCCACTTCGGCGACTTGCGCGTCGATGGGGATGAAATTATGATGATTAGGACAACACAACACCCAGGAAATCTCCGACCCAGCGGGGAATCGAACCCGGGCCCTTAGGATTGACATTCTGTAGCGCTGACCACTCAGCTACCGGGGGCGGATATTTTAACCTGTAACAGCAATTCTTGAGCGCTCGTCAAGAAAGTCATCACTGAGAAAAAAACCAATCTCTCGTGAATTCGCTATACCATTGTTATTAATTGTTATTTGAGACGAGAATTCTTAACCAAATGCATTTGTAAGTCGATCTTCACATTGGCGTGTGAATTGTAAAAGAACATAGGCCGGAAATTAGCTGTAATCAAATTCATTTTTCGATCCACACAATATATTTAAATGAAAATTACTAACGAACTGTCTGAGCAAATCGAATAAAATACATGGCAATCAACTCGCAAATATAAGCAACTTTCATTTGGTTTCAGAAGCACGGAATTTAAAAAATTTTCGGACCGTCTCTCGTATCTTTAGCCCAACTAGAATAACGTGTCTCTCTTTGTGACTCAAAAGCAAGGAAAGTGGGAAGAGGACTTTAGCGTTTGTGTTATAACTTTTTCCAATTTAATCTTCGACCTTTTGACGATTTAACCGTGTTCTTATGGGAGTCACTTCATATCGATATATGTAAAAGCTGTGGCTAGCTGTTCACGCCTCTCTCTCTCTCTCTCTCTCTCTCTCTCTCTCTCTCTCTCTCTCTCTCTCTCTCACACACACACACACACACACACACACACACACACACCGGTGGGCTGCAGGAATAAGGGAAGATGCACGCCGTGGCTTGTTATTTACGTCGAGTAGCACTGTAAAGTGGGAGCGGTGGTATCGGCCGCGCGGCCGCTAGTGGAGGCCGTGTGGCGGTGACGTCACGGTGACGCGCGGGTCGGCTGACCTCGGCCGTTGGGCAGGCGCCGTCACCTGACCTTGGGCAAGCGCGGCCGTGCGGAACTTCAGCTGACCCCAGCGGAAAGCGGCTAGGCGCCGAGCGGTGCGGTGCGGTACAGTAGTCCACCACAGGGCCTGCGCGCGCCCTCCAACCCTCTCCCCGACACCAGAGTCACGCGATTTCTGTCATTACTAACTATGCGAATTGGAGCTAACATTTACAGATTCGCTCATTTGTAGATAAAACCAAGCCAAGCATTTATTCTTCCAATTAGGACCAAGTGTATTAGCATTATATATGCAGCAGTATAATTAACGTAATATTTCCAGAATCCCTGCCCGAGCGGTTCTAGGCGATTCAGTCTGGAACGGCGCTGCTGCTACGGTCACAGGTTCGAATTCTGCCTCGGGCATGGACGTGTGTGACGTCCTTAGGTTAGTTAGGTTTATGTAGTTCTACGCCTAGGGTACTGATGACCTCAGATATTAAATCCCACACTGCTTAGAGCCATTTCAACCATTTTGAGCAGAATCCCCGTTCGCTTGCCTGACGTCCAGTGTAAGGGGCATGCAGTTATCGTGAGATTGGTAAAGAACTTTCTGTCAAATATACCACAGTGCGGGCGATCATCAAGAACTTTCAGGAGACTTACACAACAGACAATAAACCCAGACCCGGACGTCCAAAAGCTCTTAAACGTAGGGAGCGTCGAAGGATAGTTCTTCTTGCACAAAAAGAGCTCTGAGCGCACAGTCGTTTGTATCGGACATCCCGTCAGCGTCCAACAGACAGGTCAGTGCCCAAGCTGTTAACAATGTTTTGAACGCAGCTGATACACGCGGAAGATCTCCCAGAAAGAAGCCGTTTGTTTCCGATTTTAACTGAAGAAAACGCGTGCAGTTCGCCAAAGATTATGTCAATTGAATTTTGGAATTCTGTGCTATTTTCTGATGAATCCAAATAACTTGTTTGGATCTGACGGAAAACGGAAAGGTGTGGCGCAAACCAAATACAGAGCTGCAATCATAACACGTGCTACCTACAGTAAAACGTGGGGGACGAAGCATAATGGCTTGGCGATACGTGGCAGCTTTTGGTGTTGCTGACTTGGCAACTATTGAAGGTGTCATGGATCATAGTAAATATATCGATGTGTTGCTCGGCCATTTACGTAACAGAAACGCGGTCTTGATGGCGTCTTTTAGTGTCAGCAAGACAACGACTCTCACAACTCGCCGATGGTTATTATATAATGCTCCATGAAGGGTTTCACTCCACCACAGAATCCTGCTCGTAACCCGACAGATCATCTTTGGGCACACTTGGATACAAAAGTTCGAAAACGTCGTTCTACACGGAAGCGGGAGTTTCAGGCGGTATTGTTAGAGGAATGGTCGAAGATCATCTCTCAAAGCTGTCATCAGTCTCAACGGTGTACACACAGTTACTTGAATTAGAAGACTTTAACTTCATTTTTGTGTAGGAGAGCCAATACTTTAAACTCGCGAAATTGAAGTAAATGATTGAAGTCGTTGCTTTTGCCCAGGCCTGCTACAGCATCCAAACTGCTGTCGAGATTGTACTACTGTAGTAACTGAAGATCCATGTAATTTACCAGATGAAGATGGGTGCAAACCCGAAATGCATATTGGCGTAAATAAAAAACTCATTAAAAAGTGGCTGGTTGCCGTATTTTTTCAGTGAAATATCATTATCCAAGGCCACGGAGCTCAACAGTCCAAATAAAATGGCCAAATTGTTATTGTCAATACTTTTCTGATGTGCAGAGTAACTGAATTCTTTTGCTAAACTAATATTTTATTTTGAGAAACGTACTAACAACATTATGTTTACTACTGTACATTTAAGTTAATATAACAGTGTCGTGGTATCACCTTTACTTCTTTGTAATCTATACGTGATAGTAGGTGTGCCAGTACTTTGTGATGCCACTCTATCCGCCGCAACAGATATTTTGAGTATACACTTGGCAATTAAAACTCTACATGTACAGATGGGTCGTACGTAATTCTGTCTCCTGTAATTGTTGTATGGCCAGTTCCCATACATAGATGCAGGTAGTGGAGTGAGACTGCATTGCATTTTCGGAAGGATACGCGAGAACTGACAGTGTTACAGTATTAAACGTTGCGCGTGAAGTCGCATGTACTTTACTGGTCGGTACTGGGCAAAACTAAGCCAAGAATTGTAAGTTCCCTGTACTAAATGGCTAAGAAGCCTCACTATTTACCAAATTTCAAGGGTTGCTGTAACTTTAAAACTCGGAGGCCTGATCACAGATGCTGATGGAAGACAGAAAATTCGTCCGGGGAACTTGGAGTAATAGCGGCAGCTGAGACTTCCTTAGGAGGCCTTATTTCAGCGCACGCTCCGTGTGATTTTTATTGCGGAGCTTTGTTGTATAGTAGCCGTTCACCTTTTGTGACTTTCAGACAAGTCCACAGGTATATATATATATATATATATATATATATATATATATATATATATGTGTGTGTGTGTGTGTGTGTGTGTGTGTGTGTGTAATGGCTGGAGGCTGGAACAAGTGCTGGTCGAAGAAACGATCTTCGTAAGATTTATAGAATTACAAATGAAGCGTATCGACAAAGGACTTATTTTTTCTTCTCGTGTAGCTGTGTTTATTAGTTTTAATTTTACTAGTCATTGATTTCGAAGCTAGATAGCCAACATCACATAGAAGTCAATCAATATTAACAGATGTGTGCCGTCTCATACAAATCCGAGTTGTGCACAGAAGATCTGCATGTATCAAGTTTAACAGAAAAATAGATAACCTACGAAACTGCTGAACAGTTCCCAGAGACAGGCTGTGTAGACTGAGTCGCCGTGAGAGACACTTGAGGATATCGAAACACCGAAGAAAGGACATAAAACGCATTTTTTAAGAGAATACTGGAATTCTGAGGAAACGTCACTGTTTGATTTGACGTTTTTCTTTCGTAATTCGACGTCTTTGAACAGTTTTCCTGAGGTATTTTTCTGTGTGAAAATAGCCGAGGACGTTCCAGTGAGGCAGTTGGAGGTTAAAATGAGATTGTTAGCGGTGTGAAATGATAAATTAAATCAAGACCCTACGCTGCCGACAGGCTTTGATGTACATCAACGGGGAGAGTTGAATATGTATGCCCCGACCAGGACTCGAACCTGGGATCTCGTGGCAGACGCTCTATCCATCTGAGCCACCGAGGGCACAGAGGATAGGGCGACTGCAGGGATTTATCCCTTGCACGCTCCCCTTGAGACCCACATTCCCATCTTAATGTCCACACACTACATTGTAGTCCCCTGCCCATTACACTCATCACTCGCGGCATACAATGTTACCGAGGCCCGCAAGAGTTCGGGCAACACGTGTGCATCCGCTCAGGAGGAGGAGGTCAGTGGCCGGTTAGCCCAAAGTATATATGAAGATGGTATCTGTTCTTTCGGACATTTCAGATACTATCTTCATATACGTTAGCGGTGTTTCCAGTACAGTGGTGGCGTCAGAGAATGTATCTGAGTGCGTCCGGACTGCTGCGCGGGGCAGTGAGGAGTGTCTCTAATTAACCTTATCTTGAGGATTGAAGCTGTTTCACTTGTCTAGCAGCTGAGTGTGTTAATCCGCACCCATCTATTAGCAGTCGCATCGGCGACAGTGTGGCAGTTAATTACGCCGCGTAGCGGGTTCCGATTCGCCCTGCGGGCCGCTCTGTACTCGTCTCCAGTCACAATCAAAGTTAAAGGAAATTTAATATTTTTGCTTACCTGAAGTTACACAGGATGGGGAAAAACTGCGGGAGACGAAAACCTGGAGAGGATAACGAGCAAAAAAGGTAATACGGACACGTGAGCGGAAATTCAATCCAAGCGAACATGACAAGAGATCAGGTCAGCGTCTGTTGCAGTGTCTTAAAGGGCGTTGGCAGCGAAACATCACCACCGGTTCGGCCTCAGTGTGTGGGACCAGTCGGTCTTCCACGAGGCGTATGTGCAATCCCTGCGACGAGATTGTGGCCACTGCAGGTCGGTCTGCAGCCCACTTCCGCACTTGCCTGCGGAGGCATCTCGACAACGTCTGCTCCGGCAACACGTTGAGACTGAACCAGTGCCGTACGGTTCACTGCCACTGCACCGCTACGTTACTAGTGCAGACAAGAATATCCCCATTTTCCAGGTTTGTTCTCATGTGTGCTTGCAATCAATAAAATCTACAGCGCCAAATATCTTTTATCTCCACGTTCAGGTGGGTGCGGTTGTTTTGGAAGGCATTCCTGGCTATACCTGTATGTCGATCTGACCGTTTTTGTTCCTTGTCCTCTCAGGTATGGGTTCATGCAGTTCATCTTCACTTGTTGAAAAACTGCCCTGTAGATGTGGAGAACGAAGTAAATGACTGACACAGTATCCTTTCTTTCCTTGAACGTTGTCCGACTGCTACAGCTGTCATTTACTGGTGGCGCTTGGTAGCGCTCACCTGTGGCTGTCGTGTGTGCTAAAGCCTGTTTCCGACATCGGAGCCAATCTGGTTTTCTGCAGTCCGAATATGACGGGCTGGTCTTTCCGTAATCCTCCTAAATGGGTTGTGTTGGAGGCCTACGACCATATCTCAGAGGAGAGTGATTTTTGAAGAATGACAGGAGTTTCTGACCACCTGTAGGCCGAAAACTTTTGAGGAGCCTTGTCAGGAATCAGTATGTCGCATTGGAGTGATTATAGCGCGAGAGAAACGCCTGCTTGCGGTTGCATAGTCTGATTGGCCGAAAAGCCTGAAGGTTAAATAATTTTGTGGAGCGGATTGTAGCTCGCTGTTTCGAGGAGTAGGGCAAGAGCCCTCGTGAGGTTGAGATGACCCTGTAGGGCAGAGGTTTTTTTTCTGTTTGATTTGTTACTCAAGCCGGGAGCGAGTAACCGCCAAATACGGAAAGACTACAATAGTCTGCATTTCGTTCGCTTGTGCTGGCATGGACTTCGTCTTTTACAGTTTTCTAGGCAAGGTTAGCCTTACAGTGGGGTAGCAAGTGGCTGATAGGAAGGGGCGTCTTATATCAGAGCGTAGAGCCATTAGCCGTCTCGAGATCGTCGGTGCTGTACATATTACATTTCAGCGATCGGATCTGCCAGTCCTTGTGAAAGTGGCTGGATTGGTACGGTTCTTTAATTATTGACATTGGAGTAGTGAGAAGTTTAACGCCGTCTCGAGCTTCAAAAAGAGGCCAGCGATCTGTATTTACATTGATTGTACAAGTGAGTGCAGCAGTGCGGAGAACAGAAGCACCAGCCGAAGGAACGTATCAGTGTGGACCAGCGTCAGTGGTTCCCACACAGCAACTACTGGGCAGGATCTCTGGGGGTTTCAGAAGACGACAAGACTGAAACTGCTAGAGATACAGGAAACTAACATACGCCTGTGGATACAGCATCTCTCCAAGTTTTGTGTCGTAATGCGCGCCGTGGCGTACTTGCAGAGCGTACCTTTAGGAGGCAGCTGGGCCAGAGTAGAGCGTTACGCTCTTAGAACTCGGTAAATGTGAGTCAGTTGTGACAGTTGAAACAGCGACAAAGCAGTCCGTGGATGGTACAGTGCGTTCCGTGAAACTGGCCGCTTACGTGGTGCGAAGGGAACGGTCCTGCCGGGGCTTTGGGCTGAGAAGTTGGAGCGTCTGCGGAAACCGTTCATCAGGAGCACTCGACTGTCAGGCGAATTCTGCGGAAAAGTGTCACGGAGAAAACCACATTCGCTGCATTTGTTACGTATGCCGTCTACTCGGGACACTGGACTTCCTTCTTACTTTTGTTTTGACTTGCATCGTCTGCTGGAGAACGATAGTTATTGACAGAGGTTAGTTTTCAGTGACGAAGCCTTGTTTCATGTCTGCAGAGGTGAATCGTTATCAGAAATTTATCGACAATTTTTCGTCGCACAGAAAACTGTGATTTGGTTCCTAAATCTGGACATGCTACAGCGCGAGTATGAGGACTCGATTTTGCAATAAGACGGTGCTCCGCCACACTTTTCCACACGTCCCTTTGTGATGATGTCGGTGGATTACTGCTCGGCGCCGGATTGGACTGTCTTTCCGCCGTGACTCCCCTCTTCTTAACGGGCCCCACGGACACCCTGTTGCCGATACTGGCCGTGACGTGTTGGAACGTGCACGGGAAGAGTTCGACTGTCGTATTAACGCTTGCCGCGTCTCGTACGGTTGTCGTAATTTATACCTGTAATGTGAGTTAGGAAGTTGGAGAGGTGCCCTATCCAGTGATATGTGTGCATTTTGTGTCCGTTTGGCGGTTTTCGTGCAGTCGCCTGCTGTGGCCCTGGAGGTATTGGTGAGTGACCGCGCGTGTAAGCGCTCCCTGCTAAGGTCAGCGGCCAGCTGTCTGCCGGGCACTGGGCGGCCGTGCTTCTGATCGCCGTGCGGCCAGCCCAAATCACCATTTGAACCATTTGAGTGCACTATGACAACATATTAAATTTTTGAATTCGCTCCATAATTGTACGAGATACTGGTAATAATTTTTTGTTGTCCCTGGAAGCCATTAGTGAAGTAACAGAGACAGGATGACCGTTTTGGCCGTTCAGTAATGCAGATGCCGGGATTGACCCTGTGCGAAAGCGCTTAGCCTATCTCTTTACCCGTGGCTCACCCATTCGAACTTTCGGTACATCTCAAATTACCTCGTGCTCTGTAACAAATCAAACCCTATCCTTACATCGTTTTCGAGGGGGGGAAGCTCTCTGCCGTCACTCCTGTAGCCTAGCCTAGTGCAGACTTACTGCAGACCAACGTAGGCCAAGCGCCGTGTCGCTTTAATGATAGCGTTTTTTCTGTCGGCAATGAATCTTTGAGATGCATATTCATTTTCTAGGCTCTTGCAGTTTCCCACACTTAACAATCAAAATAATTTGCCAATGTGCCTTCGTCCAGATACTGCAATTAAGAGAACTGTGTTTTCTACTTACAAGTCCCGAACATTATTTTCCACAAATCAGTTAACACGACACAAAGCTTTACTTTGCACATACTCGAGTAGAAGCACCACCGCTGTCGCCCTTCAGCAATGTCCGTACCGTGGCGTGAAGGCGGTTACGATGCGTGGCGATGATGTTTCGGCCTCAGGCGTAATTATAGAGAGCAGTAAAATGAAAACGGCAAAGACAGAAGAAAGTAAGTAAGCTGCTTATTATGTGAAAAGAAATCGCCATAACTGGTAATTTATTTATCCCACTGAGAGACAAGACGGCCAATGCCTTCGTGGAAAAAATGTTGGCTGTTTCCTACGGAACCATTATTGTACCCAGGCGTGCAGCTCTCCGTCAGAGACAAATCGACGGCCACGAATGCCTTTGATCAGGGCTCCTCCAAGAACATGGGAAGTGCACGGAGAGAGATAGGGACTGCACGGAGGATGTGTAAGGACTTCCCAGCGACACTTCTGCAGCGTTGCTGTAACAATCTCGGCGACGCACTGTGATGCTGCCCGCCAACGCTCCTGCACTCTGTGGAGCACTTCAGTTTTTGCAAAGTGCCCACGTACTGCTGACTGTTGTGCGTTAATTGTGTCGCCGTGTTGCGGGACATCAGCGAACAGCGTCTCAACGGAGGACATCATTCAATGGAAATTTCGAGATTTCCGAAACAAAAACGCTACATGGGCCATAATTTAAAACAAAAAGCTGGAAACAGGTTTTTATCGTGCTTAATCACTTCAGAGAACTGTACCACACGTGCATTTAAGATTTGGTACGTGCTTTTGTAAGAGATGAAAACTTTATAGCGACTTTCTGTCGCCATGGAGAGTGGAGCGCCATTACAACTTGAGACAGCGTGGCACAACTTCGAATCCCCCGACCCCCCTCATCCCCTCCGCCGCCGCGCGCGCGTACACACACACACACACACACACACACACACACACACACAGAGAGAGAGAGAGAGAGAGAGAGAGAGAGAGAGAGAGAGAGAGAGAGAGAGAGAGAGAGAGAGGGGGCGAGCGAGTCAGGGATTCCTCAATTTTCGTTGGACATTTATGATGGCGAAACACGCATTTGATTCGTCGCTCATTGTGTAGCGTCTGTTCAGTATGAAACGAACGCCGACAGGAGAGACAACGGACTGGTGTGTGCTCGAGTAGTCCGGCAGGAACCTATCACTCACGTCGCCAGTAAGCCAGGCTAATCCAGTACAGTGCACGGTGCGCGTAAAAGAATGTCCCAGTTTCAGTGGTATATTACAACAATTTAATTCGAACTGTTTACAGAAAATTGTACATCAAATTGAAGGTAAACTAACCTTCTTTTTCTTACAAATATTCAATATCCGGGACATATTCAACCTAAAATCCAGTTCTTCCTACACTTTGGTTGAGAAATTAGGAGCAATGGAAGCAGAAGCGTATTCAGTTGTGTGTCTTAACTCTGGCGAACCCGTTAGATAGCGCCGGAACATAGACACGATCTTTTATAAAGCTGCAATGCAAAAAAAGCTCTTCGACCACTCTCGTACAGACAGATGCCAATGGAGAGGGGCTTTACCTTGTCACCAAATACAGTTTTTAGGTGCTCCTTCTAATTATGGAAAGAGCCACCCTTCCATCGTATCCAGATAAGCCATCTCTCTTAAGGCAGCTTGGAATCTGTCTGATATTTTACAGGTTCATGAGTATGTTCGCCTCCCTCCGATACGAACGTTATGGTATTTACCTTCTCACTTACAAATGGGACCCCTTGACTGCGGGGACCCCTTGACCGCGAGGTCCGAAATTCAGTCTTTAGCAAGTCTAAGTTGAAAGTGTTGTGTTAACACGTACGACAAGAAAATATTAACTGCTGATGACTCACCATATGCATCAGATGGGCGTCAGAAAATGAGTGTGTGAGAGGTGCAGAGATCAACGTTCTTTGGTACTCACAAAATGGACATTGTCGATTTTCAAGAAATGTTTGAAACAAACCGTTAACCTGCACTATGAACACAGAATGAAAAATGGCGCACAACAGCGATCACAAAGATTCGCATCATCGGCATCGAAGGCGAACTCCTTGTGAGTTGCAAACCGTGCACGACGTTCAGCTAGGTATCCACTCTCGAAGAATGCATGTACTGGGTGTCAATTATTGAACTACATGAAATAAAATCGACCTGACTTCTGAACGGTTTGCGTTAGGACGTTCAAACTGCACGGTGGACCACGGGGCATGATGGGAATTAGTATGCGCCTGCATGGTTTCTTTTAGAGACGAAGACTCCTTTCATTTGGATGGGTTCGTCAATAAGCAAAATTGGCGCATTTGGGGGGGGGGGGGGGGGGGAGAGAGAATCCTCATTTCGTGATCGAGAAGTCTCTTAGTCCTCAACGGGCGATTTTGTGGTGTGCAATATCCAGCCACGGCATAATCGGCGCGATTTTCCTTGATGGCACGGTGACTATTGAACGGTACGTGAAGACTTTGGAAGATGATTTCCTCCGCTTTATCCAAAGTGACCCTCATTTTGATAAGAAGTGGTTCATGCAAGACGGAACTCAATCCCATTGAAGGACGAGTGTGTTTGATGTTCTGGAGGAGTACTTTGGAGACCTCATTCTGGCTCTGGGATAGTCAGAGGACACTGGCATGGGCCTCGATTGGCCGACATGCTCTCAGGATCTGAACACATCTGACTTCTTTTTGTGGGGCTGTATTAAAGACATGGTGCATAGCAATAACTCCAAAACCATTGCTGAGTTGAAAACGACCATTCAGGAAATCATCGACGGCATCAATGTTCCGACGCTTCAGCAGGTCATGCAGAATACCGCCATTCGTCTGCGCCACATCATCGCCAATGATGGCAGTCATATCGAACCTGTCATAACGTAATATCTGTAGTGTCGTTTACATGTTGAATAAAGTGTGTGCACGCCGCAGTTTGTAAATAATTTAGGTTTTTTTGATATAGTTCACTAATTGTCATCCTGTAGAATCATGTTGGTGTAACGAGGTGATAAGAACTGATGGAATTTGATGGCATGCAACCAAATGTGAAACTGTCTGTCGTGGAGCTTATTGTGAAACTGGTTATCCTTTAAGGCGCAGCCGCAGATAGTGCGATAATATGTCTTATACGCACAGAAAAACGAACATCCAGAGGCCGACTTAGTCCGGTGGTTCTAGGTGATATTAATTACAACGTGACACACTTTAAAGGAAGGGTAGTTCGCTCTAAAGGAGTATAATTTTTATACGCAGACCTGGAATCAAACAAAAGCAAGTTCCTTTCCCATGCATTTCCTCTTCAAATCCCGATTGGTCAGTGTTGAAACAAATTACGTACTGAACGATGGGATGAGTTGGTGTATCTCATTTAGAAGTTTTCGGACACATTGAACCTTTTACTATGCATCTTCAAGTTGACGCTTTGTTTGAATTTTCGTTATCTTCGGTCTTCCAATTGTGTAGCACTGTGTGAAGTTATGCAACAATGCACTGCATGGCTTGAAATCACTATAATCTATGTCGTGCCCTGTTTGATGTGCTTAACGCAATAGGTCACCATCATGCACATCCTTCTAAGTTGTATCGAATATCCTTGAAACGCGCAAGCAATAATTAGTGTACAAGTGCGCCTTCTCCTCCCTTGAATACCCATTGTTTTTCTTGTGCGCTACACGATCATATTGCTTAGACTTTTTCGAAGTCTGTTAATAATTTCATGTTACTAATCTGCGCATGGTCCATCTACGTAATTATGTCTAGTGTTCCTTCCTTGGACGATTGTCGCTCACTGCGTTTCACTGGAGACGGGATTCGTGTCTCCCTGTCCGACAATAATGATGAGCTACATGCTCGGCACGTGTTGCAACATCACTTTCACTTGTTAAGCAGATATTGTCATGTAAATTGTCCGCACAGTCGAACGTATGCGACACCACACATTCGATTGGCTCATATTGCAGAACCGCTAATATTTCATCTTCCTCTTCTTTCTCACTTAGCGAAATTCCTCGAGATCCATTCTTACGAAATGTCAACTTCGGCAACTGTTGTTGTGGATGTAGTGATATATTTGCTTTGTTTATCGTTGTCATTGTTCTGTTTTGCATCACCACCACTAGCACTATAGGACTGTTGTTACTCGTCGACTCAGCAGTTTAATTACGCTCCGTAGCCCCGTGCTGAGCTCGCCATTGGATACCTGCGACCCCGCCCCCTGATGTCATTAGCAGCCAGAATTGTTGTTGCTTTGTAACATTATGTGGGGTGTCGAATGCCTTGAACATCATTGGCGTTTTGCGACCTCGCACCCAAGTAGTTTCTTGTTAGAGGAAAAGCTACCTCATAACTGAGCACTACACAATTAAGGTGGTCATCTTCCCGCTGCAACACTTCACTTTCTAATATATAATGTACACCACTGTCTTTTGCCTTTACAACATTTACCAACTGTAAGCAGTATGGACACATGTGTGAACGTTTTGTTTAGTAAAAAAAAATCTTCCACGTTATCGCCTTTGACAACTTATCTTGAAGACTTGCTTTCCTTAGGTTAGTCAGGTTTAAGTAGTTCTAAGTTCTAGGGGACTGATGACCATAGATGTTAAGTCCCATAGTGCTCAGAGCCATTTGAACCATTTTGAACTTGCTTTCCGAACACACTTCCTAGAACACACTGACACGGTCAGCATCCTCTTCAGACATTTTTGGTCGTTCCGTCATTTTGCCTCTATACCATCCGCGGATGTATCTGCCGCATGGGGAGATCAAAATTAAATTTTAAAGGAAACGCGCGTTGAATGAAATTAAAGCTTCAGTTTTAGCAAACTATAGAACGCAAATTACTTTATGCATAGGAATCGCTACTGTGCGTATGTGGCTCTGCAACCAGCAAAACAACAGAGCAATACTTCCGCATATGATAATGTAAAATTTTTTGAGTTGCTATGTAATCATGGGCTTGAATCAACAGTCTACAACGCATTCAGTCCATACTGTTAAAAAGTCGTTACTGGGACATTCTTTTATTGACACCCAGTGTTTTAGTATTATTTCTAGTTTTGTTTTTTGGCTACCAACATTGTTGCAACGTAGGTCGCCCATCTGCAGTAAGCGCTTTTTATTTCCTGATCTGAAATTTTGTTCGAAAGCTGCTTGTGAGATGCAGGCACAATCCTAAGTACCCCGAGTCCGTTTCTGACATACGGCGAGTGACCATAATGACTGAGTGGTTGACGCTGAAAACAGCACATAAATCCGAAAGGACAAATCGAGAGTAACCCAAAACGTGAAAACAAGGTCGTCAACAGCGTGCAAACATAGCCACAATAGCAAACCGAGGGAAAAAAGTAAAGAGCAGGGAAAATAACGCTGGCGATCGGGAAGCTTCGGAGCTATCAATACCAGCGGAAGAGGAAAGCGGTTACACTTTCCCCTCCACTTCACACCACCAGAGGTTGTTATCAGCTGATGCAAAACCAAACAACTCGAGATGGTTCCATCTAGGTCTCCATATCAGACCCTGCGAGGGTCCACCTTTAGTTCTCATTTCACTGACGTATCGCCGTACTGTTGTATCAGCAGCCCGTCTTATCTCGTTGGATGACCGATAATTTGAATTTGTTTTTTATAAAAGAGTGTTGCAGAACCTCTTTTTCACTCCCTCTCTTTTAAGGATTTCGTCTCTCCTGATCTCGTCAGCCATTTAATTTTCAACATTCGTTAGTAGCACCACATCTCAAAAGAATTCTAGTTTCTCCTTGCCTTAGTCCTCAGTGTCCAGGTGTCTCAACTGTACAGCGCTACACTACAAACATACGCTCTGAAAAACCTTTCTCTGATTTGAAGGATGTTATTTTTTTAAGTTTAGTATCTCGTTCTTATTATTGAATACACTTTTTAATTCGACATTTCTACTTTGTATTTTGTACACTACTGGCCATTAAAATTGCCACACCACCAAGATGTGCTACAAAAGCGAAATTGAACTGACAGGAACAAGATGCTGTGATATACAAATGATTAGCTTTTCAGAGCGTTCACACAAGGTTTGCGCAGGTGGCGACACCTACAACGTGCTAACATCAGGAAAGTTTCCAACCGATTTCTCATACACAAACAGCAGTTGACCGGCGTGTCCTGGTGAAACGTTGTTGTGATGCCTCGTGTAAGGAGGAGAAATGAGTACTATCACGTTTCCAACTTTGATAAAGGTCGGATTGTAGCCTATCGCGATTGCAGTTTATCGAATCGCGACATTGCTCCCATTGACGACACTTTGAACAGTGGACGTTACATTTCAGATGCTTTACGACCCGTGGCTCTACCCTTCATTCGATCCCTGCGAAACCCTACATTTCAGGAGGATAATGCACGACCGCATGTTGCAGGTCCTGTACGGGCCTTTCTGGATACAGAAAATGTTCGACTGCTCCCCTGGCCAGCACATTCTCCAGATCTGTCACCAATTGAAAACGTCTGGTCAATGGTGGCCGAGCAAGTGGCTCGTTACAATACTCCAGTCACTACTCTTGATGAACTGTGGTATCGTGTTGAAGCTGCATGGGCAGCTGTACCTGTACACGCCATCCAAACTCTGTTTGACTCAATGCCCAGGCGTGTCAAGGCCGTTATTGCGGCCAGAGGTGGTTGTTCTGGGTACTGATTTCTCAGGATCTATGCACCCAAATTACGTGAAAATTCAATCACATGTCAGTTCTAGTATAATATATTTGTCCAATGAATACCCGTTTATCATCTGCATTTCTTCTTGGTGTAGCAATTTTAATAGACAGTAGTGTATTTGACTCTTTCATCTCTAGTACCGAACGAGGCGACGTCGTGGTAAGACAACAGTGAATTCGTATTCTGTAGCATGGCTACACAAGTACCCGTCTGGCCATACAATTTAGGTTTTCTGTAATTTCCCTAAACTGCTTAAGACGGTTGCGGTGAAAGTACCTGGTGGATTCGAGGTTTAGGGGGACGTCAGTCAAGCAGCCGAAAGTTCCCAGATTTCTATCTTGCGGCTTCCCGACGTGGGTTAATTGGGGAGGCAGCGTTGTGGCTGAGGCGTCCCGAGGCCTCGTGTGTCTCGTCTGACAGTGTGTGTGGCTCGTGACGCAGACTCCGGCCGCGCGGGAGGTGGCGCGCTTTGCAGCGTGCTGCAGGCAGGTGGCCGGCGGCTCCGGGGCCGACTGTCAAACTGGTGCTCCACGTACGGCGTTCCGGGTGCAACCCCAGGTAGTAAAACTGCGATGCTAACAAAAGTGACTTTAGATTAAAATGGCTAGTTATTTATACGCTTCGAGTTTTCCTTGCTGTGTCTTGCGGCATGGCCTTCTGTATCCATTGTATCCAGCAACGTTGCTGCAATCTGCTTCCTACTCGGCACTTTCCTCACCAGATATGATCGGTGCACTGGAGTGGGACGGATCCTATGAAAGCCATTCCTTGTCCAACTATTCAGAGACCGATCCTGTGCACCGTTCTCTAATGATCTGTCATCGACGGGTCGTTTCACTCAAATCTTCCTTCCGTCCTTCCTTCCTTCGACTGCTGATTCGAAACAGTTGCGGTAGATACGCCTAACGAGAGAAGCCATTGCTGCTGTCCCTAATCCCACAGTGAAGGAACGCTTATTATTTTAGAGTTCTCTCTGCCTCCCCTGGAATTATTGATTATAAATTAAAATATTACTTTTAAACTTTTATCTCACCTTTCATAACATTGTTAATAAGTCATTTCTATCTACAGTGCCGAGCTGTTATAGGCGCTACAGCCTGGAACCGCGCGATCACTACGGTCGCAGGTTCGAATCCTGCCTCAGGCATGGATGTTGGTGATGTCCTTAGACTAGTTAGGTTTAAGTAGTTCTAAGTTCTAGGGGAGTGATGACCTCAGACGTTAAGTCCCATAGTGCTCAGAGCCAACCCTGTTTACAGTGCACTTAAAATTAGTGCGGCTTTTGACCTATGGCTCGGCGGAAGGTACATGATGTCCTTGCGCAATTTTTACTAATGGCGAGCCGGCTTCCCCTACCACGCCGCTGGCAGTTCAGTTGGTAAAGCGCGCCTGTTGCCACGCCGTGGATAAGGAGTACCCACGTAGCGTATTAGATGCACCTATGTTCATTAGACCTTCTTGTAAAGCGGTATTTTCTGGCATTGAAGTGTTCTGCAGTAGTCAGGGATTGTGAAAAACTGTCCTGTGTTCGCGTTGCAGTAATACCAACAGCACAGCACGTCTGAACATGACATTCGCAGTAAAAACGGTCGTCCAAGAACACGTTCACCGGCTGTAAAGATAATATTCTGCTGAAAATATTTCTCCGAATTCGACCACTCTGTTGTGATCGAGAAAGCTCCAACAATGCACAGACGAAATCGGATATTTTGCTCTGGGTACAAAGAAATGTTCCATTAAAAGCCGAACCTATCTCTTGTAAGGCAGAGTTAATCGAACTTTTGTACAAGCCAAAAACTGCACGCTACTCTATCGACGGACTGACTGACGTTAAAGACCATAGTTTAATCAGCCTTCCTCAGTTATCATGCTCATTTAAATCCGACTGAGACTATATGGGCCTAGGTGAGAAGTAATGTGGCAAAAAAACAGTAAGAAACTTACGCTCCGTGAGGTTAAAATGGTGACAAAAGAAGCCATTGCAAATGTTACGTCACAGTATTGATGTGAGTCATACAAAGAATGTAGTTGAGAAGACATAAATTCATGTGGTACTGACGAGTTTTGACAATATTAACTTCTCTTGCGCCATGTTAAAATCCGCTTCTTTTGCCTAAAGACATCAGAGTTTCCAAATATTCATCTCACTAACAGTCTAATGCAGTTGAAATTGTGACAGAATCCCAAAACGTGTACTATTAAACCAGCAACTGACGGCAAGACAGTTCATTAGTGGTCAGAAAAACCATTCTCATTATAAAAATAAACCAACTATTAGTGATCCTTAAAGTGTCATTATTTGATCTGAAAAACTGTAGTTGCTTGAATATCGCGGTAGATATGGAAGTTTCGCATTTTACACATATGGAAAAATACTCTCCTTTTTGGGTGCTGTCATTTGCTAATATCTTATTTCGATATATCTGACCGTTAGGCAATATTTCATTTCGACTTTTTCACTGGCACCTGCGTTCGTGGCGGAGCTATTTACATACATTTCTTTCTCCCGACGCTGGGGACAGATAGCGATATCCATCCTAGTTTAAAGAATAATTCAATGTGTTCTGTAAATTTCATGCTCAGCAGCCCCATGTGGGTTCGGGGGTTAGAATAGGTCCGCGGTATTCCTGCCTGTCGTAAGAGGCGACTAAAAGGAGCCTCAAACTTTCCGGCCTTATATGATGGTCCCCTGTTGGGTTTGACCTCCATCTCTCAAAATTTTCCGAAGAGCGAGCCGATTGGGGAAAGCCGCCTTACTTGGTGCATTGTGTCCATCTTGCGATCAGACCTTTCGCCAGCTTATACACCGTTGAACTGCAGTCCTGTCCGCTCTCCATCTCTTGGGCATGACTCTTTTTCTGCGTGCAGTTAACACCTTGCACTGTGCAGTGCCTCTTTCTGCACCGAGGACGACCATGGACCACATGTTACCTAACATCCAGCACGGTAGCCAGTCCGTTGTGGTGGGACCGCCATGTACCCTGTTGGTTGTAGTCCCCTGACAACACAGGGATCGCTCTACTGATGCCTGCGCCGTTAACTCCCCACGTATGCCAAGGAGTAGATGCCTATCCTCCTGGGGTATCGGGACTCCCGGCAACGGCCATCCTGCCAGGTGGCTCTTGCCGTGGCTGGGTGGCGCCCGTGGGGAGGGACCTTGGTCGGAGTAGGTGGCATCAGGGCGGATGACCCGCAATGAAGCGTGGTACATCGTCTCTCGCTGGTGGCCAGCCGCCAGCAGTCTCTAAGTGTTCTCGGGCTCAGTTTAACGCTCAGAAATATGATCCGAAAACGTTCCCCTCCCTGGCCACACCGTGGGAGGAACGTAAGTCTCAGGATGGCAGTAGCAGTTATTCGCCCCGCTTCTTAGTTTGTACGAGGGTTGATGGAGAATCTTTTCTCTCCACAAAGCCTCAGTTCTTCGTCGAGCATTTAGAGGACAAGTTTGGGGAGGTGGAGGGCTTGTCAAAAATGCGCTCTGGGTCAGTCCTGATACAAACGGCATCCTCTGCCCAGTCACGACGGTTACTCGCTTGTGACAAGTTGGGGGATGTTGCCATTACGATCACACCCCATAAGAGTTTTAATATGGTCCAGGGAGTTATTTACCATAGGGATGTTCTTTTGCAGTCTGGTGAAGAGCTGCGCGCCAATTTAGAGCGTCGAGGTGTACATTTCGTCCGGCGCGTTCATCGGGGTCCGAAGGAAAATCAGATTGCTACAGATGCTTTCATCTTGGCCTTCGAAGGGGATACCTTACCGCAAAAGGTCAAGGTGATGGTCTACCGATGTGACGTTAAGCCCTATATCCCTCCCCCGATGCGGTGCTTTAAGTGCTGGAAGTTCGGACATATGTCTTCTCGCTGCACTTCCAGCCTCACATGTCGAGATTGCGGACGCCCATCACATCCCAATACTCCATGTGCCTGTGTCAACTGCGGGGAGCACCATTCACCTTGCTCGCCAGACTGCCGAATTTTCCAGAAAGAGCGTAAAATCATGGAATACAAGACCCTGGACCGACTAACCTATACTGAGGCCAAAAGGAAATACGACCGACTCCATCCTGTGAGAATGACATCTTCCTACGCTGCTGCTACAACACCTGTGCTAGCCCCGTCTGTTTCTCAAATTGTGGCCGGATCAACGAGTAGTACCACTCCTCCTGCCCCCTCGCCAGTGGGGGGCTCTATCCACCGGGTTGCTCCTGCGCCACCTACCTCAGGAGCAACACCATCCCACCCATCGGGGACGTCCGTCCCCACTTCTAAGCCGGAGAAGTGTCCAACTTCTTCGGCTTCTCACGCTCGCAAGGGGTCCCTTGGGTCCCTCCCTTCCCAGGTTTCCGCCAGCGAGAAGCCTGACGACGACAATGGCGTAAGTGCCCACAATCAGCTGGTCATAGGGCTTCACGATCCTCCTCCGTCCCGGAGGCTGAATCGGTGAAGCCCTCCCAGTTGGTGCGACCCAAGGAACGGCGTGAGAAACCCAAGAAGAGCTCTCAGCCCCACCGCAACTTTCCAGCTCTGCGTCTGAGGATGCGGTGGAGATTCTGGCGTCCGCTGAGGACCTCGATCTCGCCGGTCCATCAGACGCCATGGAAAGCACTATCACAGGTGCTAAATCGGAGGCAGCAGGTGACCCAGCGGCGTAATCTCCCTTCCCAGTCCCATCACGCCTTTCTTAGCCATGGACAACACCATCCTCCAGTGGAACTGCAGCGGTTTCTTCCACCATCTAGCTGAGCTCCGCCAACTTATCAGCCTTCATCCTTTCCTCTGCATTGCTCTGCAGGAAACTTGGTTTCCGGCAATGCGAACCCCCGCCCTCCGTGGCTACCGGGGTTATTATAAGAACTGGGCAGCTTATGAAAGGGTGTCTGGTGGCGTCTGCATATATGCCCTGAACTCTCTTCACAGCGAATCTGTACCTCTCCAAACACCTTTAGAGGCTGTCGCTGTTCGGATGTGGACGCCACAGGCTGTTACCGTCTGCAGTCTGTACCTTCCACCAGATGGTGATGTCGCACAGCATGTCCTGGCTGCTCTGATAGCCCAATTGCCGCCACCTTTCTTGTTACTGGGCGACTTTAACGCCCATAACCATCTGTGAGGTGGGTCGGTGGCAACAGGTCGAGGCGCCATCGTTGAGCATTTATTGGCGCTGCTCGATCTCTCGATATTAAATGATGGTGCCTTCACACACTTCAGTGTGGCGCATGGCACATACTCCGCCATTGACCTTTCGATCTGTAGCCCTAGCCTCTTACCGTCTGTCCAATGGAGAGTGCATGACGACCTTTGTGGTAGTGACCACTTTCCGATCTTTCTGTCACTACCACAGCGTCAGTCTTCTGGGCGCCCTAGCAGATGGGCTCTGAATAAGGCTGACTGGGACTTGTTCTCCTCCACTGCCGCTATTGAGCCTCTCTCTAACGATGCCATTGATGCAGTGGTTCAATCAGTCACCACCGGCATCGTTACTGCCGCCGAATCTGCCATTCCCCGTTCTTCTGGGTCCCCTCGGCGGCGGACTGTGCCTTGGTGGTCACCTGAGATCGCTGAAGCGATTAAAGATCGCCGGCGGGCGCTCCAGCGTTACAAGCGACATCCCTCAATCGAACACCTTATCGCCTTCAAACGGCTGCGTGCGCGAGCCCGCCGCGTTATCCGCCAACGCAAGCAGGAGTGCTGGGAGCGGTATGTGTCCACCATTGGCCTCCATATCACTCCATCGCAGGTCTGGGCCAATATTCGCCGCCTTCCTATATGGCTATCGGACCCCTGTCAGCGTCCCTGCGCTCTCACTGAATGGAGCAGTTTGTACTGACTCCGACATCATTGCAAACCGCTTGGCAGAGCACTTTGATCTGAATTCCGCTTCTGCCAACTACCCCTTGGGCTTCCGCTCCATTAAAGAGCGGATAGAACGTCAGAGTCTTTCTTTTCGCACTCACCATCCTGAATTGTACAATGTTCCATTCAGTGAGTGGGAATTTCGAAGTGCCCTCGCCGCTTGTCCTGATACCGCTCCTGGGCCAGATAGCATCCACTCTCAGATGCTGAAACACCTTTCAGTGGACTGCCAGCGACGTCTCCTCGATCTTTACAACCGCATTTGGGTCGAGGGTGAGTTTCCGTCGCAATGGCGGGAAAGTCTTGTTGTCCCCATTCTGAAACCAGGGAAGAACCCTTTGGAGGTGGACAGCTACCGTCCCATTAGCCTCACCAACGTTCTTTGCAAGTTTCTTGAACGGATGGTGAGCCGGCGCTTGAATTGGGTACTGGAGTCTCGAGGCCTTCTGGCTTCGTCTCAGGGTGGGTTCCGTAAAGGTCGCTCCGCCGCCGACAACCTGGTGAGCCTGGAGTCGGCCATCCGTACTGCCTTTGCCCGCCGTCAGCATCTGGTCGAAGTCTTTTTCGACATGCGGAAGGCGTATGATACGACATGGCGTCATCTCATCCTTTCTACGCTTCATGGATGGGGCCTTCGGGGCCCTCTGCTGATCTATATCCGCAATTTTCTGTCGTATCGTACCTTCCGCGTGCACGTCGCGGCCTCATATAGTTCCTTCCAAGTCCAGCAGAACGGTGTGCCACAGGGTTCTGTTCTAAGTGTCTGTCTGTTTTTAATAGCCATTAACGGGCTCGCTGCGGCCGTGGGAAATTCTGTCTCCGCTTCGCTGTATGCTGACGACTTCTGCCTTTACTACAGCTCTATTGACATTGCAGCTGCTGAACGTCAGCTACAGGGCGCAATCCGCAAGGCGCAGTCTTGGGCTGTAGCGCATGGTTTTCAGTTTTCAGCAGCCAAGACCTGCGTTATGCATTTCTGCCGGCGACGCACTGTTCATCCGGAGCCGCGGCTTTATCTTGACGGCGAGCTTCTTTCAGTGGTGGAGTCACATAGGTTTTTGGGGGTGGTTTTTGATGCCCGGTTGACTTGGCTGCCTCATATTCGGCAGCTTAAACAGGCGTGTTGGCGGCATCTCAACGCTATGCGATGCCTGAGCCACACCGGGTGGGTCGCCGACCGATCTACTCTACTACGGCTTTACCAGGCGTTGATCCAGTCCCGTCTGGACTATGGGAGTCTGGCTTATGGCTCAGCATCCCCATCTGCGTTGCGGCTGCTGGACCCAATCCTCCACAGCGGGATACGCCTTGCCACTGGTGCCTTCCGGACCAGCCCTGTGGACAGCATACTTGTGGAGGCAGGTGTCCCTCCACTGCGGTTACGACGCCAACAATTACTGGCTGCTTATTCTGCCCATGTTTTTAGCTCGCCCGGGCATCCAAATTATCGTGTCCTGTTCCCGCAGTCAGTCGTCCGTCTGCCAGAACGTCGGCCCCGGTCGGGTTGTCCGATCGCCGTACGCGTCAAACAGCTTCTCTACAGTCTCCTTTCCGGGCCCCTCTGCGTACACCCCCATGGTGTGTGCCTCGCCCTTGCCTTCGGCTCGACTTGGCACAGGGCCCGAAGGACTCAGTCCCTCCGGTGGCCTTCCGACGCCGCTTTTATTCCATCCTGGCCACGTATGAGGGCTCTGGCGTTGTCTATTCCGACGGTTCGATGGTTGCTGGTCGTGTCGGTTATGCACTAACTCTACGGGACCATTCTGAACAACGTTCGTTGCCGGCTGGCTGCAGTGTTTACACTGCTGAGCTGGTCGCCATCTTACGTGCCCTAGAGTATATCCGCTCCTGCTCAGGTGAGTCCTTCGTTATCTGTAGCGATTCCCTGAGCGGTTTACGAGCTCTCGACCAGTGTTTCCCTCGTTCTCGTCTGGTGATGGCTATCCAGTAGTCCCTGCATACTCTTGCCCGTTGCGGCAGATCTGTGGTCTTCGTTTGGACCCCGGGCCATGTTGGGATACCCGGAAATGAAACTGTTCACCGCCTGGCGAAAGAGGCCACTAGTGCACCATCTCTGGAGACTGGCCTCCCGGCGACTGATTTGCGGGCACTATTACGTCGCAAAGTTTTCGATTTATGGGACACTGATTGGCGCAACCTGCCCGTGCCAATCAAACTCCGCCGTATCAAGGAGACGCCTACTGTGTGGCGGTCATCCATGCCAGCCAACCGCAGGGAATCAGTCGTCCTATGTCGGCTCCGCATTGGCCACACCCGACTCACGCACAGTTATTTACTGTGTCGTGAGGATCCCCCTCTTTGTCGTTGTGGGGCGTCCTTGACGGTGGTCCATATTCTGTCGGAGTGCGCCCTTTTAACTGTGCTCAGGCAGACTTTTGCGCTGCCTGATACGCTCTCTGCGCTTTTATCTGACGACTCTTCCATAGCGGACATAGTTCTGCGTTTTATTCGGGCAGGGGGATTTTATCGCTTTATGTGTGTTTTTGTGTTGATTCTGGCCTATGGCCTACGATTTGTCAGATTTTTTTTTCATGTGTTTCTCGGTGGTTGGCTTTTCCCCTTTTGTTTGTATGGTCGGCCAACCACCGTCACACTCTGTGTGAGTTTAGTTCGTCTTGTCTGGTCTTTGTCTACGTTTCTCTTGTTCTGTGTCGTCTGTCTTATCGTCTGTTTATCGTTTTTATCCTCTGTGTGTGTTTTTAGTATTTGGAAAAAGGGACCGATGACCGTAGCAGTCTGGTCCCTTTAACCCCCACAAACCAACCAACCATCATGCTCAGCAACACACGGCCTAATACGCACCAAAAGCAAGTTCATAGCGATCCATATTTTCCACTGCAAACTTTAACAATTTCGTGCAGTAGTCTTCCTAATACCGAAACATCACAATAACGAAATGATTGGCAGTTCATCATGAAGCTGATGAATGAAGCTATAAGGGAGTCAGTTTTAGAAAGACCGTGGGTTGGCCCGCGTGCGCGGCTCCCTGTTAACGCCGTCAAGTGAGACGGACAGATTACGCTGGCAACTGCGCTACCCGCCACTCGCTCCGTGCTCAACTGTCAAAACTCGCAACTCATTTTAAACGCACTGTACCTATTCGTGAGCCAACATTTTTAACTGCATCAAAGATCATTTGTTATAGCCTAAGTGCTACAGCTAGAACGAGCTATTTTACCACGCATCGTTGCTTAAGCTTCATATTGTCATAGTAGCTCTTATTCTATCCGCCAGTCTTTTTCCTGGTGTATTTCGTTTCTTAAAAAATACCTTAGGTTACTTCCAAATGCGACTGGGTTTTTGAAAAAGAAGATGGGTAGGTAAAGAGCACACACAGAAAGTGACACTTAAATAGAAACAGATTTGCAGCATAAAACGAAAGCGGAAATAATTCTAATTTGCAAAGACCAATCTCTCTCAATAAATTATAAATAACAAATTTAGAAATTTTACAAGCTCCTTAATAGTAAAAGTCAATACAGTATATATATATATATATATATATATATATATATATATATATATATATATTGTAAAATTTCTACTAAAACCGCCAAACTGCAGGGACGGATTTCTGACTGGAAATGAGGAAAATCGCCTCAAATAAAGGTGTCCGCACGTTGCAGCATTGCAGGCGTCACAGCTGTGTGCTGCCGGCCTGGGCATGTTTGGGAGTGTGGAAATCTAGCGGATAGACGTAAGACACAAGTGACACCCAATCACTTGACCACGTTCGAATTCCGTGAGTTCCGCGGAGAGCCCAATTCTGCTCTCTCACGATGTCTAATGACTACTGAGGTCGCTGATATGGAGTACCTGGCAGTAGATGGCAGCAAATGCACCTAATACGAAAAAGTATGTTTTTGAGGGTGTCCGGATACTTTTGATCACACAGTGTACATTCCAGAGGCTACAGGCGAAGTTCGTGGAAATCGATCCTCCACAAGGAGTGACCTCCCCTCGGGGGTGTGGCATTTCAGAATAAACCACTCCTGTAGCACATTAACTACCAGAAGTATGCAACGTGACGACGACTTACCAATACCTTTACCCATCAATGGCAAGAGTCAAACGCAGAACGAAGGTCACACAGCGGCGGACGCCCCCGTAGCCAGATACTGCCGTTGCAGGCTGTTTTTATGAGCTACGAAAGGGAACGAGTGCGGATCTTCGCCTACGGCGGGCAGGGACGTTGTAGGGCACGGTCATCTTTCTGAGGGGAGGAGAGGAGAGTAGAGTAGAGGATAGACAGGGGACGCGGCTGGCAAGAAGTACGGGGCGGCGGCCGCCGTCGCGTGGCGGCGCTGCGATCGATTCCGGCGTCCGGGGTAAGTGGCGGCCGGTGGCCCGGCGGCGGCTGACGCAGCTCCGTCACTGCGCAATCCGGCGGCGGGGCCGCGCGACCAACACGGCGAATGCCAGGTCTGTTGCTGGCATATATTGGTGGTGTCTCCCTCCCTGACACAGGAAAATGTGAAACTATTGGCGGTAGTTGACCAACACACCTTGTTCTGAGAGATTTCTGCAATCAATTAATCGTGCAATTCATTACACTTCTTAACAAATAGTGTACTCCTGAACATAAATTTCCACCTGTTTTAAGGATTGACATACAAAAACAACTACATGGTCCAGCAGCAACAGAATTCGTGCTTCTTTACTTTATTTGTGAGGAGCACAGAATGTTAATGAAATATCTTTTCTTAACAAATAGTGTACTCCTGAACATAAATTTCCACCTGTTTTAAGGATTGACTTACAAAAACAACTACATGGTCCAGCAGCAACAGAATTCGTGCTTCCTTACTTCATTTGTGAAGAGCACAGAATGTTAATGAAATATCTTGCGATTGTACACGTTGGGGGAGGGGGTGGGCGACAGAAGAAGATGCAAAAGAGAGATACTTGTTTTAACAAATAAAATTTTTTTTATCTTATAAAGTTTCTCCTTTCAGTTGTAAGAGGGGAATATTTATCTTTTCTAATGTCCATGTTTAAAAAAGTTAAAGCTCAGCAGTATTTTCGATGTATGAAGCTATTTTGTTTCCTGTATAGAATTCCTTTCGTTGAAAACGACTGTAATCTAATGACTGGCACCAGTTGGACATTTACAGATGTAAGTTAGTTCACATTTCCAGTGACGATGTCAAACGAAAATAAATAAAAGAAACGAGTTAGTTGTAAGGGAGTTGGGGTAAGTTTTGATAACAAAATGGATGAAGTAAATATAGTTACTTTAATGTAAAATTTCCGAAGCTTGCAATGGGGCAAAGCATCTTCTCATATTGATCTACGTTTCTTTCGACAGGATTAAGTAATACAGAACTATGATCTTCGTTTGTAGCTTTACGATAGTAAGAAAATCTTTCATCTAATAAAACCACAGAATCCAAAACGATACTAAACATTTTGTCCAAAAATAAGAGATTTATAGTGATAAGCACGCCCACGCGTTTCTGCCTGCAACAGACCTGGCGTTCGCCGTGCCTAGCTGACGTGACGTCACCAACAAGCGCCGAGGCCTTCCTTTGAGTCGGTGTTGGCGCGATCCCCGACACGGCGCTGAGTGCGCGCCGCGTTCTGCCGTCGGTGAAACACACGCAGCAGTTTCATTTACAAATTCTCGACAACCACCTGTGAAGCAGTGGCAACGGTGATCTTTCTCTCTTGTACCCGCTGTGCAATACACAACTTCAGAAGATTAGCGCCACCAGGACTCCTCCTACAGCTAACCAGTCATTATACATACCAGCAAAAAAATGCGCACGAAGAAGGCAAATTTGCTGTTCTATGAAAGACTGACGGGAAAAGAGGGGAACCAGCTGCCTGCCTCAACCCCCCTCCTCCAGACTATGGCACTTACTCCTTGCGTCTCTTACACTCCACTGTCTTCATCTCTTTCTACTGCTCTTACTTACCTCTGTTTCCTTCTCTGCCACTTTCATTGTCTGTCTGTCCCGCAGCCATTGTCTTTGTCCCATTCCCTTTCCCCTCCCATTACCGCAGTCTCTTTATTTTTCTTATAACCCGCTGCCTGTTTCGCTGCCAGTTTTCACACTTCTTCATTCGCCTCCCATTGATACTGTCTCCTCTCTCACTTATCTTCGCTCCTGCCTTTCTTTCCTACTACCACTGTCGTCATCATAGCTCGGCAGCTCAAAAATTCCGGGAGTGCGATCCATCGTATTTTTCCCCTGTAGCTTCACCTTTAAAATTTCTGTCCAGACTGCCACCGCCCCCCCCCTCCCCCAAGTTGTGTATGGTATGCACTCATCTCTCTTTGTCATATCCACTGACCCCTCTCTCGTTTTTCTATCACTGCTAATGTCTCCATTCATTGTCTGCCCCTGTCTCTCACAACCCATTAATATGCCCTGTCTCTTTGGCTCCCACTGCTACTGCTTTCGTCTCTCTCTCTCTCTCTCTCTCTCTCTCCCTCCATCCATCCATCCCTCCCTCCCTCCCTCCCTCCCACCACCACTACCACCATCACTCTCTCTTCTCTCTTTCACCTTTACTTTCTCTGTGCTGCTCTCTTTCAGCTCAAAGAAGGATGCATACCAAAATTTTTGGTGAGGAAGCAGACTGTCGATTGAGGGAGTTGGTTACCAGCTTTCCTGTCGGAGTCTTTCAAAGAGGAGCACATTTGCCTTTTTTGCGCTGCCACAGAAGCATTTATCTGCTGGTTCCTTCCCTTTTGCCTGCCGCAGCAGGGTTTACTGCTTGTATAAAAGGAAATTTATACGTCAGTAAAATTTTTTTCACTGTTTGTTTACATACTTTGACAAATGTATATACATTGAGAAACATACCCAACAACAAGTAAGTACGCATAATATAAGATTAACGTAAAATCGTATCCTTTCCAGCGCAAGTGTTCTTGACGCTACTTTACATGAAAATTCATAACATATTTTAGGCTGAAATACCGTATACAAATAAATCGCCATGTTTGATTTGCATGTACAAAGAATCTCTTATGACAAAATAATTTGTTGTAAGCTGCTTCTGTACCCCAGTGGCACCATCGAATAATTTCCAGGTGACAACAGCCTGTATAGGCCTGAAGTGTTCATTACGCAGAGTGTTTCATATTTTTTTATTGTTGAAAATGTGGAGACTAAAAAGATAGCTTGGTGACCTCCGAAAGTTACGGATGACACCAGAACCCATTTCATGTGCTCCCTACATCAGACAAAACTACACTTACACGTCAGACAAGTCATTAGTGGCAGTTTTACACGCATAAGTACGGTGCCTTATATCTATGGGTCTTGGTAATGGATAATTATATCGAAAAAAGTTTCAAAGTTCCAGAGATTATCATCTTAAGAACGTGTGTTAAAAATTTCAACGATTTGCTGCGAATAGAAAATATAGAATTGCCCATCTCCACAAGTGATATTTTTGGTACCAGAAAATCATAGGTTTTTCGGCGTTTTGTCACGAACCAGTAATGATCAAATGGTGCTTATATGAGCCACCTAACGTTCACCGTAGACCACATATAATGCAAAAGAACCAGCTGGATGTGCTCAATTCGGGTGGGCTGAAGAAAGTGCGAAATGTTTGAATTTTGACTCTGTACTGTAGGGAAGCTATAATATGCCTGTGCTTCCAGTAGGTGTACAAATGGTCACGACGCCACGGGCTATCCAAAACACTTGGTCTTCTATCTGTATGATCAATAGCACCAGAGGATATGACCCAAGAAAAATCGGATTTTTGCGTACTTTGCTATGTGTAACTTACACTTGGAGATTATTTCTAAACCTGGAAGAAACTTGTCAGTTTCCAATTATCAGTAAGTGGTGGTATTCCGTGTTCGACTAAATTATTGTACTTGTTACTGAGTTTACTGAATGTCTGAATCATGTCATGTGCTTTATCTAGTTACACTGATAATTTACATTATCTTTAAAGTTGATTTCTTGTTTCAGGCATTAGGTTTACTCAGTTTTAGAGGCTTATTTGTTATCTACCGCACATTGTGTTGCCTGAAATATGAGAGTCTATTAACTGAAGCATCTTAGAAAAAAAATTGCAAATTAAATAGTCTGTTGATTAAGAATTCTGTTGTTCCCCGGATGACTTTATTGTAGTAAACATGGTATTGTACACAAGACGAAAATTTAATTGAAATTTTTTTGTAAGAAACGTAACTATGGGGTAACTGAAGTTTGGGAAAATTGTCAAATTATATTATTGTACTGTAAAGAAGTTGTTGTGTACATAGTTCCACATAGTCAGCGCGTACACAACTTTCCCACTAGAGCGCGCCCCGCTAAGCACAACAGCGCAGGCTCAGCGCTCGTCCGTCTCCGCACTACGAGATGGCGCTGCCTTAGAGACGGACATAATTCTGCTTCCGCCGATCCGCGCATTAATATGTAACGCAGCCAATGAGATTGCTGCTAACGTAGAACCATTTCATCTTACGGATCACACTCGCGCAGTGATACCTGAACGCACGAGGTATTATAACGAGTGTACAGACCTCCGATTAGTCAGTCTGCATTAGTCTGTTGCCAAGTATCAATCTGCGCCTAATAAGATTATCATATTCCTGTACATAGCCAGGAAGATAAATGTATGGACACTTTTGTCAAGTATCAGAGATGTGAGAATAAGATTAACGTACCAAGACCAAAGGAACTTCAGATTGTCAATTGTAAATAGCATCCAGAACCAAGTTAAGTTATTTTTATGCTTGTTATTGTTTTAATAAATGTGTGTGAAAATTAATCAAGTTCTGTTTAAAGTTGGTCACCGTCAATCTGCTACTCTAAGCGTGCAAGTGGCATTTCTATCGTCTGACCTAACGGCAGAAGATAAACATGCTACGATAAGACCACAAGACATATCGCTGACACTCGCCTACTTCGTTAGAGCGACAAGTCAAATAATATGATGGTGTGTGTACGGAAGGTCTTAAAGTATGCACACCACATAAGTTCGTTTTGCAAGTGAAGATAATCAATAACTGATTTTTAAAAGTGTCTATTGAGGAATGAAAACATGCTGAAACAGAAAACACTTAGTCGCTGTTGGTTCGATTTGTGTCTAGCGTACCGCCATATATAGTTGCAAGCATATAATAAAACGGAACACCTATAACTGACAACATTCTTTCGTCTCATCCAAATCTAGAATGAGTAATGGTGCTGTTGGTGTTCTTGTTAAATTGATATTGAAGAGACGGGAGAGATTCTCATCTGTGGTTGTTGTCAGGGCCGTGACAGGCTGCGGGATATCGGACTGCTCGTCAGCTGCTGATGGCAGACGCGTCACGGACTGGCTCCGCCACGCCCGCCTCGGCTGCCACTAGCTCTTGATTTCCCACAGGCCTGTGGCCCCCGCTGCTGGTGGTCGTCCATTTGCGGCGTAACGCACCTGCGCGACATTGTGTTCACGGTTCACACCCCCCAGCCCGGCTGTTTTCGTAGGTAGTGCAAAAACACGCGGCCCTGTTCGCTTTGTCATTTCGTCTGTGTAGGGTCGCCGGACATGTCAAGTATTACTCTGCGCTCCTGTTTGATGCAACGTTTCTTTTCTTTACTTTTTTTTATCCTTTAGGCGAATGTAAGCAGGTTACACAGAGCAACAGGTCAGAGCTACTGTTGAGTTGCAATCATCGATCCTCCTCATTGTGTTGTCTCGGCACCATCTGCATTGTGTTTTATATGTTACAGAGATCTGACATTTCGATATTGTCACCTGGCAATGGACGTTAAATTTGTATGTGAGTAGTGACGGACGCCACTCCACAGTCACACCAGGTGGTCGTGTATTATTTTGGGTCACGGTCCAGAGTAGGTGCGGTATAGGATTTGAAGCTCGATCCACCACACGTTGTGACTACAGTGGAGCTCGAATTTGGATCCACCATACGTTGCGTCCACTGTGGGGTTTGAAGGTGGGATCCACCACGTGTTACGTCTGGTATAGGTCTCGATGGTGGATCCACCTGCGATACGTCTGGGGCGGTTTCTGAAGGTGGATCTACGAATAGTAGGTCCAGGGTAGAGTCTGTCACCCCCTCCTCCTTACACGTACAGAAAACTAGCACAATTGCACTAGGTGATGGCAGTTGTACTACATTTACAAGCATATGTAGCACACATGACCAGAAGTGTCAGCATCTTGGATCTTTAGAATAGGCTGGATATAAAGGGAGCTTTGAAAGTAGGTCGCCCAGTAAAATGTGGATGTCTGAGGGTGTTGGGGAGGCATATCCATGCAAGTTTATGAGTGGTCGGTCAAACTTTTTTTTACGGCACTACTATCACATTCAGCTCCTGAATCAGAATAGTTGTGCAGTTTAACGTGTGTGGAATATTGGATAAGCGCACCCTAAATGTAGAAGATAAGGTCCAAGGCTAGCATCTTTCAGTGGTTGGTCTTTAGCTATTAAGCAGTGCCCTGACAAAGTGAAGCTGGACGCTCTTACACTGGTGACAAACATGAAACTGTATGTTTCCATTGTGGTGGAGGGTTGAAATGTTGCTATGAAATGAACATGCTTCGTAGTTTTCCAACTCCTTGTATGTCTATCTTGCGAAGGTTAATGACATTAAAGTTGCTGCAAAGGTTGCGGCTAATGTTAAATCTCCATCAAATCTTCTGAAAGCATCACCAGTACACCATGTGACTCTGAGAGCTTTTGAAAATGCTCGCGTGTGTAAAATCTACTTTCCGGATGAAATGGGAGTTCTCTTCTGTCCCTGCGGACATATTGCTACTTGCGTTAAATGTAAATGGACGTATCCTCTCCTCGTGTACTGTGTGTCTGATACCTGTTTTAGCCACAGTAGGAACATTTTCGACGAAAGCAAGAGAGAGAGAGAGAGAGATTATTATTTTTACATTGTTAGTACACAGTCTGAAGAAAAGAAGCATTATCATTTTTTTCCTACATCAAGCACACTTACTTCTGCTCTTAATATGACAGCTATATTATATGGAAGTCTTAACACTTCCTGACTTGCATGATTTTTTTATCTCAAAACGTAGAATTCACAGACAATACAACCATTTTGTCAACGTACACTGTCTTCCATGGGGTTAAAAATACATCATCCCCACAGCAGAGTACTTTCCTGAACACCTGTGAAAAACTTCCATACGATGCGATAACAAGTGCTTCGTGACTTGTTGACTAAGTTACTAACTACTACATTCTGTATTGGAATATATTACGGGGAGAAAAAGAAAATGAGTGTGCTGCCTAAGACCATGTGTCATTAATTTTTGAAAAGCAGTACACTCAGCAAATGTAATAAGAATTGCCGGTAGAAAATGTGGTTTCTTATTGTATTTACTATATGTTGGACAGAAGGATTGTGTCGTATGTCTACTTTAATAGGGGGGGGGGGGGCATATGCACTCTGAAGACAGCGTCCCATTTCTCACAGTCAGGAGGAGGAAGAGGAAGCATATCGGGAGAAATTTGTATGGTTGCACCGGGAATATAAGAAGTCCATCTAAAGCGTAACTGGTTGATGTTAAAATGACCATCAGCCTAGATTGTTTCAACAGTCTCCTGTAGATGGCTATTAGCATATGGATTCGTGTAAAACATGAGATTTTTTGACAGAATGGATATGTGCGACTACCTAACGGTCTAATTTATAACTGTGGGAATGGACTGTTCGAGTTTGATCCTGTCTAAGTGTACTAAATGTTAGCAATACGGAAGTAGATTTCAAAAAGTCATTATGTGATGTATATTGTCTGGAAGACTGTAGTTTTAATGGAATGTTGGTTAGTGATGTGAAGGCGTAAAACACACACACACACACACACACACACACACACACACTGAATTAGTGTACTTAAATAAGAGTGACACACATTTAGAAATTACATGACTGTATTTTGTAAATAATTGCTTTCTTTTGTATGCTTTGAATTCCACATTTATTGCATCCAGAACGTGGTGGGGTAGATATGATTCGTGCATTGAACTTTCGTTGATCTTAGAATAATTGAGTTGGCGAAATGACAAACAACACACCACGGTCTCAGTGCTTCCACTGCCTTAAGCAAGTCAATACCACAGATCTACTGTCACTCCACTTTAGCACATTCTACAAGTATGTTCAGGGCGCTTTGGTACTGTAGAAATTTCCTCTGCAGCAACACCAAACACGAAGCGTATCCATGCACTGCACTGCCGTCTTCACACTGCTGCTGTCGAAGACGGCAGTGTCAGGAGACTGAATGCTGAAACAGGAAATGCTGTACGTAGCCGTCAATTGCCCCTCGATATGTCAGTTTGCTGCAAAGCTTCTCTCTCACGCTTATTTGAATGCGCCCCATCTTCGTAGCTCGCCATACATTCCTAATTTCAACTGTAACTTTGAGGTGATTGTCAGATGGTATCCTAACATTAACATGCGTAGATCGGTTGGTAGTTGAATGATACGTACTGATGATCAGTAACATTGATTCGACAGTTCACTACTATGTAGTCAATGTCAACAAATCGTAAGTCTGTATCTAGTCAAGTTACTTAGCTGGTAGGTGAAGGAAATGCAGTATGTGGATACTGCTAGGATCATGTAGGTTGGCATACTTCATTTTAAATGTAACGGAAAAAAATCTCTGGCGAAGATGACCTATTTCCCCCAAAAGCGTAAGGGTGGATTAAATTGCGTACGTAGGTGTATAGAGAATCATTTTTCAGTTGGTCAGTGCTTGATAGTGGAATGGAAGGGTAATGGATAGTACTGGTGGTATAACTTCCACATCGCACTGTACAGCGGCTTCCAGCATATTTGTTTTGAATGTTTGGAGGTGATGGAGTTGTCTACAAGCGGACAGGAAGATCTATGGTACGCTGGTGGTTGATATGAGCATAAATAAAGGTATTGCTCATTAGTAGGACGAGAGATCCTCCAGCTGTCACAGAAAGCATTAACTGCAGTAAAAAAGTCCCTAGCAGTAAGCATCTGAAGCACGTTGAAGCAGAATGCATGTGGCAGGCACAGATTCATTTGCATGAATCTTCAGGGGGGAAGTAACCCTAACACAAAGAAGCGACAGGTCGACTTGGGTGTGGCAGGTGAGCAGGTGCATGTCACCTGTCGCAACAACTCGGACCCACGTGTAAGCACTGGTGGGTTTGTTTCCAAAAACATAAAATAAGTACCACTACACGTACATGCACTGCCCACTGCTTTAACTAGAGTGTGATATAATGATCAGTCCTCCCTCGAATATCATATGGGCGAGAAATAATGAATGCTGTGATTAAACCCTAAATCTTTCCCTATTCTTACGATAGATGTGAATTGTATGTGGCTGTGCGAAGTCAGTGGACCAAAGTAAATGATTCAATAGATGGTGTGTGTTGGAGCTCTTTGACACTGTTAGAATCGCATCATATCGGTATATCCCACTTGAAAAAAGACTGTGTGTCTCTCACAAAACACTATGCATTCGACGAAGACTCTGATACGATTGTGCCGTTGTAGTGAACATATGAGTATGATAAAGGGGATTACGGCACGTACAGGGACATATTTACGTGGAATCATTTGATATCAATGAGTTGCAGGTGTTAAGCCTCTGAAGTTTTTTGTTCACTCCCCATACTCGAAAGGTACAGGAGTAAGGCTTCCTTCACCATTGCACTGGGGAATTATTTCCTATGTTCTACCCATCATAAAGCCTGTATTTGATGTGCCGATCATATAAGAGAATAGACCACGTACAGAGGCATGTGAGTGGAATAGGGTGGGTTGTAGCGATTGGCTGAGGACGACGATTAGTGGGAGTAGGGGATGCGTGTAAATAACTATTTAGTCTGAAGAGCCAAAGTGACTTGCTACTGTTCTGTTAGACCACTGACCACAAATCGCAAAAACTAGCACCAGTCGTAAAATACCTGGATGTAAGCATCCACATGGTGGTGAACTTCTTCTGGTGCGTGAGTGTGCTAGCTTTTATCGTTGTAAAGGTCTCTACATAGTCAGACTTGTAAGTAATGGAACAATACTGTCGCAGTGTGATGCGTTGTTGACAGAATTATGAAGGGTCTGTGACTTGGCTGGTAACATGCGGAGCCACCTCACTCGTCAAGATCAAGTGGATGCAGATCGAAGAGTGGGATATTCGTGAGTGGTCACAATGTGGGGGGAGGGGGGGGGGATGTGAGGTGATATCTCTACCGCTTCTTCTAAGTGTTGTGGGCAGACATATTACTCTCTTCCACAAACGGCTCACAAAGTGACAGCAACAAGAAAATATCTGCTAAATACGAACGTTTTTACCGAGATACATTAAGCAGCAGACATTCTTTTTTATTCTCGATAAATATGTTGCGGTTGGATAGCAAAGAAACGTGGTATTGCTGATGCTGTGTTCATCTGTCTATCGATGGTCAATGTCTTAATCGACGAGTTGTTAAAGGCGAGAATATGCGAGGAAAAGCGGTGCCATCCACGAAGGAGCAGCCCTCATGTACGGGCATTAAAGGTGGTTGGTGATGCTCTTCCTATTAAACTGTGTTGTGAACGTATCGAATAAATTGTAAACTTTTTTTTCATATAAAATGTGTGACTGGTTTAGAACAGCCAGATGGAGATGCAGGATCATCTACATCTACATCTACATGACTACTCTGCAATTCACATTTAAGTGCTTGGCAGAGGGTTCATCGAACCACAATCATACTATCTCTCTACTATTCCACTCCCGAACAGCGAGCGGGAAAGACGAACACCTAAACCTTTCTGTTCGAGCTCTGATTTCTCTTATTTTATTTTGATGATCATTCCTACCTATGTAGGTTGGGCTCAACAAAATATTTTCGCATTCGGAAGAGAAAGTTGGTGACTGAAATTTCGTAAAAAGCTCTCGCCGCGACGAAAAACGTCTATGCTGTAATGACTTCCATCCCAACTCCTGTATCATATCTGCCACACTCTCTCCCCTATAACGTGATAATACAAAACGAGCTGCCCTTTTTTTGCACCCTTTCGATGTCCTCCGTCAATCCCTCCTTTTCTTTTTGCACTCTCTTGAGTGCATTAAACCAGAAACACAACTGTAAGAACTTTAAATTACGAGCAACTCTTGCAGCGAGAGAAAACATTCATCTGTGACATGTGTGCCTGTAAATGTATGGACTGACGACATCTTAACAGGTGGACTAAATTAACATTGTTGACTCGTTGATAAAGTCCTGTGGATTAATTTAAGGGATTGCTCTGGAGCTTAAAAATTTTGAACGACGTACAGACATTCTTTCCATCCGCCAAAGAGAGGACATGAGCGTACCACTCAGAAAGAAATCACAGGGTGTATACTACCCGGGACAATCGGGAGATCCGGGAAAAATCCGGGAATTTATTCATCCGGGAGAAAACCGGGAAAAGCTTGGGAATTTTTTAGAATTCCGGGAATTTTTCGTTGTTTTAGTTTTCAGTTAAAGTTTTGTGATTTTGACTGGTAATAACCGATACTCTAACAAAAGATATTACTGTATCCCGCTACTGCAGAATAATACTACAGCATTAAAACATGAACGAGAGAGAAAAACGAAAATAAAACTTAAATTGCAAAGAAAGGCGCCATATAAAAGAACACAGTGCACGTACAAGCGTCTGCCAACAGCAAAATAGACTATGCGATGCTTCATAACAACAAATTGCCTCTGATGAGCGTGAAGTCACAACTGTTTGCATTAGAATCACTTAAGCAGTTACGAGCGCGCTCATGTACACGCGCGGTTGAGTCGCGTATGAGTAATACCTTCTCCCGCTGCTGGCTTCAGAAATGTGGCTGTTGGCTGTGTAAGCGGCAGTAGCAGCAACCAGCCACATGGGGTACCCGGAAAAATATTACTGGCGCGCCCAAGCTGCTAGATTCACGCGTGCGCTGCAGGCCCGGATCTGGGAGGGGCAAATCGGGGTATCTGAACCGGGCGGAAATTTCGGGGGCATGTGGCAAATACATATTCTTGAGGAAAAAAACCTTGTTTCACGAAGCACCTAGCATCCAGTGCACATCGGTCTATCGATTATTCATCTAATTTTGAAACGCACCCTTGCTGGTTTTCGGACGTTTTTGAACACCTTCTAAGTTGATTTCTGAATGAATTACAAGTTTATTTTGGAATGCGTGCATAGTGTACATGATGTCTCTGCCAGGGGAATCCTAGTCGCATCTAGAGATGAACTTTCCTGAAGGAAAAACGGGACGGGGCTATACGAGCTGAGCGGAATAAAGCCGAACCGGTGAATGCCAACTGCTGCTTGTTTATGTGGTTGATTCGGTTTGCAAATGTTTATCGTTGTTATAATTACTATCGAAATCCATACATTCAGACTACCAGTGAGGAAATAAACGACTAACAGGAATAACAGGTAAGAAAGACTATGTATTATCTTCTTAGTGTATCAAAGAAAGTGAAATTCTGACAGAAAATTTTTGGCCAGATCGCTACATTAGGCAGGGCCAGTTGTAGTCTCCAGCTAGCAGCTGCTTCAGTTCCATTCTGAGAGTTGCGCGGAAAACGCATTGTACGGCCACGCCTAACCAGAGAATAATCGCTGGATAATTAAACCGGTGATTGTGGCAGGGTTAGTAAAGTTAACCAGAGAATGAATTTTGACAGTGGCAGGAATAGTTACAGAATTAGTGATAAGATTGTTTATTAGAACGAGAAAGGAGAAGAAACGGGGACATCACACAAATTATGGAAGAATATGATGATTCCAAATTTATACAAAAAATTCGTTCTACTACTTTTCGGTCTAGTGCATAAGAAACTATTTCCTAACATGAAGTTTTTTAACTATAGTAGACCAAATAGTATTTAGTATTGGTACTTCGTGAGTATTTAGTATTGGTACTTCGTGAATTATATTGTCGTAGTATAAAAATTATCGTTATTGCCAAAACAGTCTAACTTATTTGGTGTGTGTTACAATTGCTGTAATATTAGAAAGGCCTAATTTGTTTTATCCAGCACACAGTGAAAAAAAAGACGTAATCAGATCGAGAAACCACACCAGTGGGTACTATTTGTATTAACAGCTTTTTCAGTATTAGACGACGACATTTCGATTTTTCGTGTAGCAAAACGTTTGACGAACTTTCATAAGGTAATAGTTCTTTCACAGAAAGGAAAGCTTAGCAAGTTTAGAGAGACAAAATCGCTAGGACCTAAGGATTGAAGAAATGTGTACTGTCTTGCCTGTCTCTTGTCTTTACTGGTTTTAGGTATTCTATATTTAATTTTATGTCACACAGAAAAGCAAGTTATTAGCTAATAGGCAATAGAGAGTCCAAATTTTCTGAAGAGTTCTTGTTCTGCCGGTTACAAATAATCCCATCCAGTATTAATTGCGGTTCTTTTTTTTTTAAAAAAAAAGAAAAAGGAAAAAGAGGGGCAGGATGTCATACCGGCCGACTGGGAGCTGGAGAGGCACTACAGGACATTTTAATTTCCACTGTCCTTAAACAGTTTTATGGCGTCCATTACAAAATATACACGTTTGAGTTCCACAGAGCGAAATACATTGACGTGCAGTGTAAGAATGTTGTTTGAAGAGGCGCAGCACTGCACTTCGGCACACGTAACAACAAATAACATGTCTTACATTTCCTCGATAATTATTGTTTTATGTATCAGATTATTCAGAAAGATGTGCGCTACAAAATGAACTGATTTTCGAAAAGCCTTTTTTTTTATTTGACGTTCTGATGTGCAGAACAGTCTGAGTTATAGTTGGGGGGAGGGGGGAGGGTTAGTCTCCACGTGACCCATGTTTACATTTAGTGATTTTTCTGTTTCCTCTTCGTTTGTTGCTCTCACGTCTAATGAAAACAAGGCGGATTTCTGTCGCTGGGCGCTATCAAGTGAATTAAAATACATTCACATAATTACGGAAAGCTAAAATATGTTACTAGTTTCAGATTTTATTTTATTTCTACCTTTCTGACAGACAAGCATTAATGCCCCTTGCAGAAAAATAAAGTTATTTTTGTCGGTTTGCTAAAGAAATTTGGCTTTTATTAACCTTTCCTGCTGATCCAGTAAATTTATTTGAAACGAAGTGTTTAATTCCACACTATTGGCTAGTTTCAACTGTTCGCTGAATTTAAAGTGCACTTTTCATCTTCTAGCTACGGGCTACCTACGTCACCGTAGCTGCTCAAGCGCGGTGACGCCTCCTACCTAGCGCTCTCTGACAATTGCTGAGATGAATCTATTTCTAACAGCTCGCGGGAAAATATTGCGAACTGTTGTTCGAAAAGTGTTGTTATGAAAGTAAATTTGTCTTTTACTCAAGATGAAATATGTGCGAGAATGTGCGATGAATTTCTTAAATCACAGAGCGTTTGTTAAGATACCAGAAATTAGGGCTCATACAGAGGCATATAGATGGTCGCTTTTCCCCCGTAGTGTATGCGAGTGGAACGGGAAAGGAAATAATTAGTAGTGGTACTGGGTACTCTCCGCCACGCGCCATAAGGTGAACTGCGGAGTGTTGATGTAGAGGTAGAGGTAGATGTACAATGATCAGCCACAATATTATGTACACCTACCTAACAGCTGGAATGCATAACAGTGACGATGCATTGCGGCGTGGAAGCAATGAGGCTTTGGTAGGTCGCTGGAGGCAGTTGGCACCACATCTGCACACACTTGTCACCTATAACTCTGTAAATTCAGGAGGGGGGGGGGGGGGGGGCGATGAGGTCTGATGCCATGTTGAATCACATCCCATATGTGTTGGATTGTGTTCAGATCTGGTGAGTTGGGGGGCCAGCACATCAATTGGAACTCGCCAATGTCTTCCTCGAACCCCTCCATCGCACTCTTGGCCTTGTGGCATGGCGCATTATTTTGTTGAAAAATGCCACTGCCGTCGGGAAACATGATCGTCATGAGGGGATGTACGTGGCCTGAGACCAGTGTACGATACATCTTGGCCACCTCCAGCTTGCTTCCGTTCTGTAGTACAGGTGTCAAGGAGCTGTTCCCTTGGAAGATGACGGACTTCGCCCCCCCCCCCCCCCCCCCCCTACGGCATGATGAAGAAGGTATCGGGATTCATCTGACCGTGAAATGCTCTTGTCACTTTGCAAACGCCCAGTGCTGATGGTCACGATCCCATTTCAGTCGTAGTTGCCGATGTCGTGGTGTTACCATTGGCACATGAATGAATGGGTCGTTGGATGCAGAGGCCCATCGTTCGGAATATTCCGTGCACTGTGTGTTCACATGCACTTATGCTCTGTCCAGCATTAAAAACTGATGTTTGTTGCGCCCAACCCCACGATGTCTGGACCTGGTTTCACTTCGGTTTCGCCACATTTTGAAGGCCCTCACCACAGCACTCCTCGAACGCCCAACAAATCGCTCGTGCCGAGCCTCCGGACCATCATAATCTGTCCTCGGTCAGACTCAGATAGATCGCGCGCCTTCACCATTTACACACGAACAGCACGCTGACTGCCACTACCATGTCGCCTTCTATAGTAGGTCAGTGTATGTGCGTTTCTTTGATAAAATCGACCAAATTAGCCATGAAACACACATTTACGAGTATCTTCTTAAAAAGTGGGGAAAATCGGTAAAATAGCGGTGGAGCGAACGTCGTCTTAAACAGTCGTTAAAAATTAGCCATGAAACCGAAAATATCGACGCATGTTGAAGAAAACAGCATAGGTGCCTAACATTCCTGAAAACTACGCCAATGCCGTTGGGTACTTACTATACTGGAAATTTGCAGTATCACCTGGATCTACTTATACTGCTGCTTGAGTGCGATAGATATTAAGACTGCCAGTCGCAGGATGCTTGGGGGCAGTGGTTGTGGGGGAATGACCAATATCAGCACAGTGAAGCAGTGGGAGGGATAGTGAAGGAGAATTCATTTTTTTTGGGTCATAAATTACCATCATTACAATGACAGTTGTCATTTTAGCCTAAAAGCAATCGGACAACTGAGTAAACATGAATCGAAGTCCCCACACTAAACTGCCATCATGCCTGAAAATTATGGTAGTCACCATAGTTATTGACCATTAATTGACACTATCATGAAAGTTAGTGCGCATTAACTATGTCGTAAACGAACAATACCTGCACCATAGTTATTGACCATTAATTGACATTATCTTGACAGTTAGTGCGCATTAACTATGTCCTAAACGAACAATAGATGCGCCCAAGTGAGCAGTTTTACGTTAGGGTCATCAAATTAGGCTAGGACAAGCGGGCAGCATTTTTTTACTACAAAAGTATTGTCCTGAATCCCACTTACGTCCCCTACTGACTGCCATCTCGGAATCAGAAATCTGCGAATCGTCTGTGGGTCGGAAAGTCATCATGGAAACTTGTGCTTTCAGGACTGCCACAGCAGTCTGTGTGTTCAAATCTCGGGTCTTAAACTAAACCATAAAACGTCACGTGTCATCTTTGTATAACACGCCCTAAGCTGATAAGGAAAGATTTACATGACACAATTTCTCCTATGCTCCTTGACAGTATCGAACGACCTTATAATTAACAGTATGTTGAAACTTTCTGACAGGTTAAAACTCTATGCCGGGCCAAACTCGAACTCCTGACCTTGGCCTTTTGAGAGCAAGTGCAGCACGACTCACGACCTGTCCTCAGAGCCTGCTTCCTCCCGTATCTCGTCTCCTACCATTCTAAAATCACGTAAGTTCTCTTCCGAAAAAATGGTTCAAATGGCTCTGAGCACTATGGGCCTTAACTTCTGAGGCCATCAGTCCCCTAGAAATTAGAACCACTTAAACCTAACTAACCTAAGGACATCACATACATCCATGCCCGAGGCAGGATTCGAACCTGCGACTGAAGCGGTCTCGCGGTTCCAGACTGTAGCCCCTAGACCCGCTCGGCCACCTCGGCCGGCCTCTCTTCCGAAACTTGGAGGACTAGCACTTCTGGCAGAAAGACTTTTGCGGAGACATGGCTAGGCCACAGCCTGGGGGATGGGTCGAGAATGAGGTTTTCACTCTGCAGCAGATTTTATACTGATATAAAACTTCCTGGCACGTTAAAACTGTGTGCCATAGTAGACCCGGGTTCGAGTCCCGGTCCGAAATACATCTTTAATCTGCCAGAAATTTCATATCAGCCCATACCGTTTCAGAGTGGAATCTCATTCTGGAAACGGTAAGAGATATCGGTATAATGTTGGTTGAGCATCTCAATTGGGAAGAAAAAAAAGTGTCGTAGCAAGCACGAAATCTCTCTTGTCAAAAATGTTGAAAACTATTTTCACCTGCACCAAAACAAAAATTAGTTCAGTCCTTAATGTTGACAAATCCTTACGATTGTGAGGTGCAAGACGGTACAACTAATGATAACTCCAGAAGACCTTAACGATGTGTGCTAGTGTTAATAATGTCATTGTTTGAGCACGCCAATGCTGCCTGTGCTGAACGCGACGGTCACGCGACGTCACTTTCGGCGTGTTTTCTTCTATTCGTCGGTTTCTTAGTCTGTGGTGTCCTCAGTACTATAAAATACGTATCACCATTCCGTAACTGCAGTACAAGATCAGAACAAATTACCCAGTAACCTGCGCTTTACCCAAAATCTCTGCGTTCAAGAAATTAGAGCCTCACCTGTTGTCATCGGTCTAGGCTCCCTCTGGGAATATCCAGCTGCAGTCCTTTTATCCAAGAACGAACCAGTGCTACTGTCATATTGTGAACGCTATCCATGCTTCCCTTGACTCTCTGTTTCCTTTTTCTTCTCTCCATTTCATCTGCTAACCATTCCGTATTACTCGTCGCTCAACTGCTTCTGCACATTTGATTCTTTTCGTATTTCTTTCGTATTGCTATCATATATTTCTGTTAGACCTTGTTGTTCACAAACAACAGAAATATGATCAGGAAATTAGTTAGGTGTTCAGACCGACATTTCAGGAATACCCTGTCGTCATCATCAGCCAATGCGATCACTTGGCGATGTGGCCTGTTTGAATCGACGCCTCTTCTGGTTCTTCCATTTCTGCCGATTTTGAGCTTCCCATTCCCAGTTCAGTCCGGTTGCCTTTCTTACGTCCCATCTGTCCGGCGATCTTCCCCTTGGTCTATTTAGGTAAATTGGGGTCTAATCTGGTACTCGTTTTCACCACCTGTCATCTTTTCTTCGAGCGACATGACCAGCTCACTGCCGTTTTAAGATTTCACTCTTTCTCTTATGTCACCGATCTTTGTTGTCAGTCTGACATCTGACATCAGTTGCTTTCTCTCTGTCTTTCTTTGTGTAATCCAACATTGATCTTTCCATTCCCTTCTGCGTTACTCTTAGTTTCATAACAATGAATTCGTTTAATGTCCGTGTGTCACAGCAAAAAATTATTACTTCCACTATAAGCCGGCCGGTGTGGCCGTGCGGTTCTAGGCGCTCCAGTCTGGAACCGAGCGACAGCTACGGTCGCAGGATCGAATCCTGCCTCGGGCATGGATGTGTGTGATGTCCTTGAGTTAGTTAGGTTTAATTAGTTCTAAGTTCTAGGCGACTGATGACCTCAGAAGTTAAGTCACTTAGTGCTCAGAGCCATTACTTGCAGTATACATTCTTCAAAAACTGTTTCCCTCAGCTCGGCCTACATCGTAGAGTTCTAAACCGAAAAGTATCTTCCATAAACTTGCCATCCTAAATGAGTACATAGAAATATTTCTGGTTTTAGGTCTTCATTCATATTTACAGGCTGACCGAGAGGGACATATATTCTGTACCTCTTGGAGTTGCGTACTTCAAATAGGTATATTTCCCCCCGGTGTCCATTCATTCGTCACGGTCTTGGTTTTGTCATTGTTCACTTTTATACTAAGTTCAGAGTAGACTAATGCAAGTTCACTAACCAGTGTTTGAAGTCCTTCTATACTATTTGCAAATGAACAATATCAGCAGTAATCCTCAGTTTATTTAATCTATTTCGTGGAGGTTGGATTCCATTTCTTTTCCACACCAATTTATAAATTATGGTTTTTTCTTTTTTTAATTTTGGAGATACAGAGTCACCTTATTTTACACCATTTTCAAAGGAAAATTCATTGATTTCTTCAGTTACATTCACAAACGCCGTGGAGATTTTGTGTACATGTATAGAACTGTAATATAGGCCTATTTTATTCCTTGTTCTGTTAGAGCATCAAACACAGCTGAGTGAATGATCGAATTAAACCCTTTTTCAAAACCTATACCCTATATTTATTTTTGTATCCTATAATAATAATTTTAATAATAATAATAATTATTATTATTATTATTATTATTATCCTTTTCGTTGCTGTTAACTGTATTATATATCGTTCGTGTATTATGTATATTGTAGTGTTAACCCACTCAGCATGTCTTCTTAGATGCGAGGCCCTAAATTTGCCAGGTCAAATGAACGTGTAAATGTTTGTTGTTTCAGCCAGGTGGAGTAGTGGCAGTTGCTTCTTGCGTCTCTTGGGGAGTGGGATTGGGGGTGGGGGGTGGGGGGGGGGTGAGAAGGGACGTAATTATTCGACACTGCACAGCCTGTTAGATTGTTCCATAGAGCGCACAAAGAAGGCAGCAGAAACCACTCCGCCTCGTTCAGTTTGAATGCGTTTGTAATTGGTGTAATTAGTTTCCATTTCGCATTGCCTTAGTAGACGATCGACCGCAGGCGCTGTGGGATCGCTCTTTGGAGTTGTCCTTCAGGCGTGCGGCCGGAAGTCGGACTCAGAACCTGTTCGTAACCACGTACCGAACGCTGGGCGTGGACCTACGTCTCCAGCTACTTTCTGTTGAACAGTCCATTTAACAGTACTCAACTGACTTCGAAGTCTGGCACAACGGTTATGAGCCGTCACACTGTCTTACAGAAATATTTTGGGATCTCTACTAACCATAAGTGATCATCGGTGCCGCCCCTCACCTTCTTTCGCGTATCACACATTTAGCTTCGATTGTTTTAGCTATTGCCGGCCGCTGTGACCGAGCGGTTCTAGAAACTTCAGTCCGGAATCGCGCTGCTGCTTCGGTCGCAGGTTCGAATCCTGCTTCGGGCATGGATGTGGGTGATGTCCTTAGGTTAGTTAGGTTTCAGTAGTTGTAAGTCTAGGGGACTGATGACCTCAGAGGTAAACTCCCATAGTGCTTTGAGTCATAGAGCCATTTGAACCATTTTTGTTAGCTATTATTTTTTGTGAAATCCAATTTAGTTGTACTTTAGTATGCGTTACTCTGGCACAGCTGTAACGTCTGCAATCGGCGTCATTGATGTTTATGGATTTCTGTCAAAAAAGTTAATAAATATTTTGTCCATAATTATTACGGATTTCGCACTTAAGGTGATATGTTATGAGAAGAAAAACTTACAGAGATAGACATTTTAGAATTGTATTTTAAAAAATTTTGAAAGGGTGCTGTTAACATTCCGTTTATCATAAGGTAATATTGAGTAGCTTGCTAAGATTCCCTTCCTGAGTACGTAGTAAATCTCTCATTATTCTCTCTCATCATTAGAAAGAATTATTGAAGAGTGGAAACATGTAAAATTTTTCATTGAGGAAGTTTCAAAAAATATAAACTCTCACTCAATTAGAGTACACGCTATTCCAAATGAAGCACTTACTAAACTTAAGGCGTGTGGGGTAGCCGCGTGGTCTAGACGCCACGGTTCGCGCGGCTCTTCCCGGGCGTGTGTGCGTGTGTATGTGGTATGTGTGTGTGTGTGTGTGTGTGTGTGTGTGTGTGTGTGTGTGTGTGTGTGTGTGTGTGTTTACATTAAATAGTGTGTAAACCCAGGGACCGATGACCTCAGCAGCTTGGTCTCTTAGGAACTTACTACAAATTTCAAATCAAATGTATTGCTTGGAAAGAATAGCCAGTAATGCACTAAACTTCATAGCAGCCTAAATAACTTATTTACAGATTTGATTGTGAGATTTACAGTCCTTCCGCAGTACGTATTTCTGGCTGTCTGTTGGAACTGAAATTCCAAAATAAATAAAGACACTGGAGGCTACATTCGTCATACGAAGTTCGAAAAACCTATTCTTATAAAATTTTATGAATATATGAAAAGCTTTTTGGCAATATATATATATATATATATTTTTTTTTTTTTTTTTTTTTTTTTTCGAGTTGAGCCTCTATGGACTGCATGGTAACACCCAATTTCATTTTAGTGCCTAGGTCTTGTTCTTGTTCCAGCTTTGACTTCCTGCCAGGATCTTCTCAGCCCACCAATACGTGACTGTTTATGCTCTTCGGACAAAGATCCTCTCCGTCCTTTGCACATTGATGCCATTTTAAAATCTTGGTAGTTGTTCACCAAATGCCTAATATCTTTTTCACATTCTTCGAACCATCCGCTTATGTAGTTACACCAAAGAAAAATTTCCACTTGGGTACGACTTCTTAAAAAACATAGAAGTTATACACACTGGATCTAGGAAAAATAAATGTTTATCATGACTTATGATGTTGAATCGGCTATTTGCTGACTCCTGGACAATACGAAAAAAACACATTAGAATTGGAGTTCTCAAGATGCCGTGCTGATGACATCGAACAGTGGAAGAAGAGAGAGCTGATATTGTTCGGTGCAAAATATCTGCTGTGTGTGTTGCATGAGGTATTAAAAACTGTCCGCCACTGAGCGAACTTATGCTTCCATTGCTGCTTGTTCGTCACAGTAATGCTGTCAGTGATGGAGTTTTTAAGTACTGTTAGGAAAAACGGCAATGAATTTCGATCTACTGTGAATGCATCAACCTTGCGCGATTTGGCAGTCAGTAAAATGAGCCACTTATCTTCATGCAGAGCATGTTACCAAAATAATTTCACAAAGGATCAGTTTTGGACTGCAGAAAGTGCAAAAATGCCATCTGTCAAGAGAATTTCTGTACCGGAATCACCTGCTTGAAACATTACATCTTCACACGAAAGTTAGATTGGATGACAGTGGTGAACTTTCCTTCCGTCTGTTAACATCCAAGCAGGAGTCAAGAAATCTAACATTAAAGCGCAAATACATTTTCACGCTTTTGCGGAAAATTAGACTTTTCACACTGTTTGGTTATTATTTTTATCAAAGACGCCCTTGACCGCTCTTTGATCAACCTTTGTAAGCAGAATGACGCGGGATACGTAATGTGTAAAATTTAGCATTCATCTTGTGGGTTTAACGTTCCATTGCGTCATCTGACCTGAATGCATGAAGTATCACTCTCGGCTAAGCTAGCAATGATTTGTAGAAAGTACCACTTGAGCGTTACCACTGTTTTGTACTGAAAGAACGCTGTTTTATGGCGATTCGACAAAATTAAGGCTTGTGTCAACTATAAAGAGAGTAAATAGAATTTAAGAAACTGACAATACATAGCAACAAACTAGTAGCAAAAGTGAGAGGTAATGGGAGGGAACGAAGGAAGGTCGTGGATGAATGTCTCGCCGAGATCAAGTAGTCAGGCTGCTTAAAGTAGGTCGCTTCATTCGACCGATCAACATAAGGTTTTGTTGACCTGTGTTGCTCTTTTCCATTCTCGTGGATACTGAAAAAAATGGCTCAAATGGCTCTGAGCACTATGGGACTCAACTGCTGTGGTCATCAGTCCCCTATAACTTAGAACTACTTAAACCTAACTAACCTAAGGACAACACACAACACCCAGTCATCACGAGGCAGAGAAAATCCCTGACTTCGCCGGGAATCGAACCCGGGAACCCGGGCGTGGGAAGCGAGAACGCTACCGCAGGACCACGAGCTGCGGACTGTGAAGTTTGGAAGGTAGGAGACAGGTACTGGCGGAAATAAAGCTGTGAGGGCGGGGCGTGAGTCGCGCTTGGGTAGCTCAGTTGGTAGAGCACTTGCCCGCAAAAGGCAAAGGTCCCGAGTTCGAGTCTCGCTCCGGTACACAATTTTAATCTGCCAGGAAGTTTCATATCAGCGCACACTCCACTGTAGAGTGAAAATTTTATTCTAGTGAGATGACCTGTTTAGTGCACAGAATTCCCGTGCGTTCTTGTGAACTTTGGTTTAATCATCTGTTAACAACTGTCGGCGCAGTCGCGAGATCGCCTCTCTCTCTCTCTCTCTCTCTCTCTCTCTCTCTCTCTCTCTCTCTCTCTCTCTCTGTATATGTGTGTGTGTGTGTGTGTGTGTGTGTGTGTGTGTGTGTGTGTAAAGATCCTTCGGATGTCCATGCGTAACCGAAGGGAGAGGCAGTACGGCGACTGCAGCTATTGTGAAATACAAGGATTGTATTCACAGTGGCGAATATGGATAACCATCAGCTGTAAAAAGAAATGAGGAAAGTGAAAATTTGTGCTGGACTGGGACTCGAAACCGGATTTCCCGCTTAGCTCGCTCTGTCACGTTACTATTTGGCTATCCGAGCACGACTCACGGCCAGACCCAAACTTCGCTGAGTCGTCAACCAGACGTGTTAATTGAATGTCGCTTGCCCGGTGTCGGCGGATAAATACGACATACTATGTGTTTAGCATTGGGAAGGCGCGCGAAGTGTTTGAGTCTGACCGAGGACAGATTTTGATAACCCAGACGCTCAGCACGAGCATTTCAGAAGCTGCATGAGTTATCTGTTATTCGAGGAGGGCTCTGGTGAATGTTTTAAACAAGCAGCAAAACCAAGTTAAACTAGATACAGACGTCCTGGGGTTCAGCGGCCACCACTCATTACAAATATCGGAGGTCGTAGGCTGGCTGGACAGACTGGTCGTCTTCCAGGGGAATAGCTCCTTGACACCTGTACTGCCGGGCGGAGACACTATGATATGGAGAACATTCAGGTGGGCGTCCATGGGTCGAATGGAGCTCGTGCAAGGCACCATGATGACGAAGGAGTATTGTACGCTTGTTGCTGACCACATACACTCCATCATGACTATAATGTTCCCAACAGCAGTGGCATTTTTCAACAAAATAATGCGCTATGTGTTAAGGCGAGGAGGGAGGTGGAGTGGTTCAAGGAACACAGTTGCGAGTTCCACTTGCTGTGGTGGCCCCCAAGCTCGCCAGATCTGAACCCAGTCGAACATATCTCGTATGTGATTCAACGTGGCTTCAGAGCTCATTCTACCCTTCCCAGAACGTACGGGAATTGGGTGACTTGTGTGGAAGGTGCGGGCCTCATTGCTTCCACGCCACGAAGCGTCGCCGCTGTTACCCGTGCCAAAGGTGGGCATACCGGCTATTAGGTAGGTGGGGTTATTGTTCTGGCTGATCAGTGCACGTAGCGGATTCACGAGTACAGGTTGTAGACACATGGTTGATGGCATATAAAAGTTTGGGTGTGGCTGAGAGTCGTGCACATATAGTCAAATGCAAGGCGACCGCTCGCGATAAGCAGGTAATCCGTCGAGTGTTCGAGTTCAAAAATGGTTCAAATGGCTCTGAGCACTATGGAAGTCAACTGCTGTGGTCATTAGTCCCCTAGAACTTAGAACTACTTAAACCTAACTAACCTAAGGACATCACACACATCCATGCCCGAGGCAGGATTCGAACCTGCGACCGTAACAGTCGCACGGTTCCGGACTGCGCGCCTAGAACCGCGAGACCACCGCGGCCGGCGAGTGTTCGAGTCGCGGTCCACTCGCGAATTTTCGTTGTCGTCATTCCATTAAACAGCTGATCCACAACTGCAAATAAATTTGTTTTGTTCAGTTAGGCCTCCCCCCTCCCCCTCCCCCTCCCCCTATTCCTACACGTACCCGTCCTACTACGCCTACCCCTACCCCTGCCCCTACCCCAACCACAACCCCAAGCCCTCATGTTACATCATACATAGCGACCCAGGTAATTAAAACTCTCATACAGTGTTCGAGTCTGTCTTTGGCATCCAGCAAGAGCCTGTGTATTGTATGTTAACCGGGGACCTAGTTAGACCGCACGGCCAACCGGGCGGCCCAAGAGCACGTGACTCCCACCTTGCACGTTTTCTGCCGACAGCTAGCTAGTTTGCGAGGTAAAACGCCTGTCTGTCACTACAAGGGCAGACTTGTATTTTTGACGGATTCCGAGGTACCATACCGACTAAGATATTCTGTCATGGACTGTAACACTACGCCATGCATAAAAGGTTAATAAAAATGTAAAACAAGCCTTTTTTTTAGGAAAACAAGAAAGCAAAATAATTACGATAATATACAAAATTAATAACACGTTAGAAGGAAGGGTTCTAACTGCTGCGAGCAATTTATCTAGAGACTTTGAGTCTGCCACGAGAAAGCCTTTCTTTTTAAGATGGAACTAGCCCAACTGGTAGATAAGAAACGAATAAAAAGGACTTTAAAATGTGGACTTTTCTTTTGTACCACTGATCTGACGCTTCTGATGCCTTCTTTCAACATAGTAACTACTGAGCAGTAGGCAATACATCCATTATAAAAAAACATACCCGCTATTAAGGAAAATGGTGTATCACTGTTGGAGTGGGTACTTACTGTAGGAATTTCAAGATTAAGGATATTTTCGTCTCTTTTAGGGGTAGTTGTTTTGTTTGTTTTAATGGGTATTATACTGAAAATTGTTCTACTTGGTACAGGACACTTTCAATGGAAGTTTTTTTTCTACTTCCACTTACGGCGTACAATGTTCAACAACGAAAAGCGCGAGCTTAAGTTCGAAAAACATGCTTCTTGCACCTAATACCGAAAGAGTCAATAGCTGGAGTTCTTCAAAAAGTGTGCGTCAGTGATTCCCTTAGAACCATCCATGTTGCTCGTTTTTAATCTTCAGAGGTTGATGAAGTAAATATGTATTTCCCATAACAGTACACAAAATACTGAAAGTCTATGTATAAAACAATTTTACGGGCTGCAGTTGTGACACGAACATTAAATTTAGTGGTTATAATGTTGTAAACTAGAATTTTCGTGCTTTTGATATACTTTTGTGTCCAGTATGTGTGACTCCAAAAAAATCTCGTACTGCCTGTTTCATTTTTTAAAAATTGTGTATTACATTAGTAATCAGCCAGTGGTTGTGGACAGCAGATTTCTAACACACACAATAAGAAACATAAATACGACGGCAAAGTATATAAACGGACCCTCTAGCGAATGTTGAATGCTCCATAAGATGCATAACAACTTTTCTCATCTGTTTTCAGTGCAAAATCCAGAATGCAGTAATAGAATATAATTCTTTATTTTTAGTACAATTTTTTAAGAGTTAAAATTTTTGCTATATCAAAGGAATGTTATCCTTCAGCCGTAGATGATACGGGCATCAAAAAATAACGGCTGATGGGACGAGAAACGTGCGCCAAGATATGTGTTGCATTGGATGGTTGTGCAGGACACGCTCGGGAAGTGTTGCTTTGTGTTCATAGCGCGATTCGCCCGTTTAATTTCCCGCTGCTGTTGTGACAATGACGTGTCAAAGAACGGGCTTTAAGTTTCTCACCTCGCCTGTCGTCCCCATAACTTGCCAGACGAGCCCTGTGCAGAGCTGTCACGAATTACTGCCTCTGTTGTAAAGCAGTGGTGTCAAAAGCAAACGTGACGATTAATTCGGTTTGTCATAGGTTTTCATCTGGATTGGACGAGAAAAAAAGCGGGCACAATTGAAACGAAAAAGTGGAACGTAACGGCTTTCACAGGAAAGGGTCAGCAGATGCAATCGAGCGGCTTATCTGCGTCGGACACAGCCGCCGTGACTTGCTTCCTCTGTCTGCAATAATTTGCACGATTTAATGGCCGCATGCGGGACAGAGGCCATTTTCACTAACTGTTACCGGCCGTTAATGGACTTTTCTTCTCTCTCATCCCGCCCACATCGAAATCGCGCCGCTGTTAAATTAATTTTTTAGTTGGTCAAATACGAAGTAGTAACAGCGCCTAAGTAACGCTGATTAGGACATTTCCGTATCCACGTTAGTTTTTACTTATTTATCATTTGGGTGGAGAATGATTTAATGCACTGCTTTTTTTAATATAATTTGTTGTATTCTGCCTTAAGAGAATTGGCTTTTATGATTTCACAAATACACTAAAAGCATAACTTCCCTTTTCTCAAAATATTCGTCATAAAAATTTATACAATTTTGCATGTGTTTGAACCAGTTTTGGAGACTTTTTTTTGTTTCTACTTTTTGGCGCCTCAATAGTTGGTTTTGGAATAATTCATCTTGAGATGCGAATTTTTTGTTTGATATAAGGGAACAGATTACAGGATCTGCTGAATAGAATCGTCAGTCTAATGAGTGCAGAATATGGACTGAGAGTAGATCGAAGAAAGACGAAAGTAATGAGAAGTAGCAGAAATGAGAACAGCGAAAACTTAACATCAGGATTGATGGTCATCAGGGAGATGAAGTTAAGGAATTCTGCTACCTAGGCTGCAAGATAACCAGTAATGAACAGAGCAAGGAGCCCGTAAAAAGCAGACTAGCACTGGCAAAAATGGCGTTTCTGGCCAGCAAAAGTCTACTAGCATCAAGGAATAAATGTCTGAGAATGTATGTTTGGTGAAACGTGGACTGTGGGAGAACTGGAACAGAAGAGAATAGAAGCGTTTGAGATGTGGTGCTACTGACGAATATTGAAAATTAGGTGGGCTAATAAGGTAAGGAATGAGGAGGTTCTGGAAAACACTGACAGGGAGAAGGGGCGGGATGATAGGACGTTTGTTAAGACATGAGGGAATGACTTCCATGGTACTAGAGGGAGCAGTAGAGAGCAAAAACTGTATAGGAAGACAAAGATTGGAATACAACCAGCAAATAATTGAGGATGTAGATTGTAAGTGGTACTCGAGATAAAGAGGTTACCACAGAAGACTAATGACTCGAGATGCAAAACGGGGTCTATAAGTGAACACTAGCAATAACATATTAATCCTACGCTTTTCTCCGTCGAATAATCACTTGTTTGTCGTGTTGTGCAGGACAGCTGATATTGTCATGGTGAACAATGATGAAAAGTTTTCGATTGTTTGGCCGAGAGGTTCTAGGCGCTACAGTCTGGAACCGCGCGACCGCTACGGTCGCAGTTTCGAATCCTGCCTCGGGCATGGATGTGTGTGATGTCCTTAGGTTACTTAAGTTTAAGTAGTTCTAAGTTCTAGGGGACTGATGACCGCCGAAGTTAAGTCCCATAGTGCTCAGAGCCATTTGAACCATTTTCGATTCTTGCTCCTGATTTCATCGATGACTATGTTTCGCATCGATGACTATGTTTAGCATAACGAAAGAAACAAGTGATCAGTTTCTCGGTCATCGATGTATTACGAAATGCAGGTATCTTGAGGAATCCAAATGGACACGCACTTGATTGGCTTGTTTTTATTCTTTCGTCGGCAGCTGTCTAGCACAGGTGCCGCGTGAAGTAGAGAAGCAGGTTATGTGTGTGTGTGTGTGTGTGTGTGTGTGTGTGTGTGTGTGTGTGTGTGTGCGCGCGCGCGCGTGCGTCTGTGTGCGTGCGTGTGTTCAGACAGCTTCTCTCTCTCACAGTTGGCATTATATGATGCATTTGCGGCTTCTTCTTTGTTCTTTAGAGTTCTTCCTTTGTTCTTTAGTGTTCATGGAGCAATCTCTTGCAGCGATGTTTTGTTTCTCGTTAATTTTGAAAACTCCGCGTGAAATGTTTAATGACCTGCACGCGGCAAGGTACACAGTTTGCTTTTTTAATTTAACAGTAGGGGAAAGATAGGTACCGTACAGGAAACTTAAAGAGGCCTTTGGAGAAAAGAGGAAAAGGTATATGAAAATCATGAACTCAGATGGGAAACCAATACTAAGCAAAGAAGGGAAAGGTGAAATACGGAAGAAGTATATAGAGGGCCTCGACGGGGCGGATGAACTTTAAGACAAAATGACGAAAAGGAAAGAGTATGAAGATCAGATGAGATGGAAAACACGACACTGCGAGAAGAATTTGACAGGGCACTGAAAAACGTAAGTCGAAATAAGGCTGCGGAAGTCGTCGACATTCCGCCAGAACTACTGTTAGGCTTGGAAGAGAGAACCATGACAAAACTCTTCCACCTGGTTTGCAAGACACACGGGACAGGCGAAATAACGCTTAAACTTCAAGAAGAACGTAACAATTCCAATTCCGAAGAAGGCAGGTGCTGACAGGTGTACATGTTACCGAACTATCAGTTTAATAAGTCTTGCTTGAACAATGCGAACACGAATTCTGTACAGAACTACAGAAAATTTGTAGAAGCCGACCTCGGGGAAGATCAGTTTGGATTCCGGAGAAATGTAGAAACACGAGAGGTAATAACGACTCTACGAATTACCTTAGAAAGATACGTTAAGGGAAGGCAAACCTACGTTTCTAATATTTGTAGACTTAGAGAAAGCTTTTGACAATGTTAACTGGAATAATTCTCGTTGATATTCGGAAGGAGCAGGGGTGAAATACAGGGAGTAAAAGCCTATTTACAAACAGTACAGAAACCAGACGGCAGTTAAAAGTCGAGGGGCATGAAGGGGAAGCAGTGGTGGAGAAGATAGTGAGACAGGCTTGTAACCTATCCCCGATGTTATTCAAGTTGCAGTTTGAACAAACAGTAAAGGAAACCAAAGAAAAATTTGGAGTAGCAATTAAGGGTCAGGAGGAAGAAAGAAGAACTTTGAGATTTGAATTAACGCTCTAATTCAGCCAGTTACAACAAAGGATATGGAAGAGCAGTTTAACGGAATGGATAGTGTATTAAAAAGGGTTGTAAGATGAACACCAAAAAAAGCAAAACAAGTATAACGGGATGCAATCGAATTAAATCAGGTAATGCTGAGGGAATTAGATTAGGAAAGACACACTTACAGTAGTAGATGAGTTTTGGTATTTGTACGTTAAAATACCTGATGAGGGCCGAGGCAGAGAGGAGATGAAATGTAGACTGCCAATGGCAAGAAACGCGTTTCTGTAGAGGGGAAATTTGTTAGCATCGAATATGGATTTACGTGTTAGAAAGTCTTTTCAGAAAGTATTTGTAAGCAATGTAGCCATGTATCCATGTATGGAAGTGAAACATGGATGATGAACAGCTTCGACAAGAAGAGAAAAGAGACGTAAAATGTGCTGCTATACAAAACGCAGAAGATTAGATGGGTAGATCGCGAAACTGGTGAGGAGGTACTGAATAGAAATGGGGAGACAAGAAATTTGTGGCACCAATTGATCAAAAGGAGGGATCAATTGTTAGGACACATTCTGAGACAAGGGATCTAGGGATCTCCAGTGTAGCATTGGAAGGAAGGGGGGGAGGAAATCGTAGAGGGAGACCAAGAAATAAATACAGATATAGTCAGATTCAGGAGGATTTTGGTTGCAATAGTTATTCCAAAGTAAAGAACCTTGCACAGGATAGAGTAGCATGGACATCTGCATCAAACCAGTCTTGGGACTGAAGATCACAACAACAATTTATCAAATAATGTTGTTTCACTCTGGAACTATGAAAATAAGTGCCTTTTCCGGAATTCTCTGAAATGCTTTTTTTATTAACTTATTTCCAGGCAAATTTTTGTCCAGGATGAGAATGTATCCAACCCATTCGATGATATCTGTTGTCTTTTCTTAGCACAGGAAGTCAAAATTTCTTGTGTTTCAGTATAATTAGTTACAAAATTTGAGAGAATAAGTTTCGCTCTACTTTTAGAAACGTTTGACTTGCTGCCAGAATTGTGCTTTAGATGTGTGTGTTTGGTTGGTGTGTGTGTGTGGGGGGGGGGGGGGGGGGGAGAGGGGCTCTGACGGAGTTTCTGACCTTTATAGAGTAGCGAAGTAATATAATAGGCTATACGGAGGCTATTGTGGAATGGAAATAAAGTCCCATGCTTCTTGACAGAGCGTAGAGGGACGATGTGGGAGACCCGCGCCGCCGTACTAGGCAAAGTCCAAATCGCCGTACTAGGCAAAGTCCAAATGGACGTGGTTTGTCGTTGCCTTGAGCTGCGGACGATGCTATTATACTTCCTAGATTTCCATGGTACTTAGCATTTGTCATGGTTACATAGAGGGATAATGGAATTTAAAACATATAGTTAGTGAAATAATAACTCGTCGCGCACAAGCGATGAATTGTGACGCGAATTATCTCACTAGTAATAAATTTTAAATTCGATTATTCCACGAGGCAATCATGACAAATGCCGAGTGCCGTGGAACAGATGCAATATATATATTGGCTCTTCAGGAGAAACAATACGCAAGTATGACAAGTGCTGCTGCTGAGTGCTGTGGAACAGATGCGTGTGGGGTGTCGCATTGCCCTGGTGGAATTGCCCGAGTTCGGGGGAATGCACAATGGACGTGAATGGATGCAGGTGATCAGACAGGATACTTACGTACGTGTCACCTGTCAGAGTCTTATCTAGACGTTTCGGGGGTCCCATATCACTCCAACTGCGCACGCCTGACACCTTTACAGAGCCTTCACCAGCTTGAACAGTCCTCTGCTGACATTCAGGGTCCATGGCTTCATGAGGTTGAGATTGTCTCCATACCCGTACACGTCCATCTGCTCGATACAATTTGAAACGAGACTCGTCGGACCAGGCAACATATTTCCAGTCATCAACAGTCCGGTGTCGGTGTTGATGGGCTCAGGCTAGGCATAAAGTTTCGCGTCGCGTGGTTATCAAGGGTACGCGAGTGGGCCGTCGGCTCCGAAAGCCCATATCGATGGTGCTTCGTTTAATGGTTCACATGCTGACACTTGTAGATGGCCCAGCACTGGAAGCTGTAGCAATTTGCGGAAGGGTTGCACTTCTGTCACGTTGAACGTGTCTCTTCAGTCGCCGTTGGTCCTTTTCTCGCTGGATGTTCCTCGGGTCGCAACGATGTCTGAGATTTGATGTTTTCCCGGATTCCCGATATTCAAGGTACACTCGTGAAATGATCATACGGGAAAATCTCCACTTCACCGTTACCACCGAGATCCTGTGTCCCATCGCTCGTGTGCCAACTGTAACACCACGCTGCCATGGATGTGTGTGATGTCCTTAGGTTAGTTAGGTTTTAGTAGTTGTAAGCCTAGGGGACTGATGACCACCGATCCATAGGGCTCGGAGCCATTTTTTGATCAGTATGCCTTAAAGCTGCCAAAATTGCTTCTTCTTTGCCCCCCACCCAAAGTGAGTTGTCAACATACGTTTACTGAGTAGCCCATGCTGAGAAACTGTACTTTCTTTAAGACAACGATTAAAAAATCTACAACAAAGGTGTTATGAAAGATGTTTTTTTCATTTTTCTATGTAACGTAATCCGCATCCGATAGTGTCGTTAGACGTTTTTAGAAATAGGTTTAGTAGCCAGTTATGGTATATTTGCGTTGCGTATGTAATTTAGAATTGAAATTGTTTTTTTGGATATATAATGTTAGTTGTATTTTGCATAATACATCTGCATCTCAAAGAATTGATCTCAAAAATGGAGTTGAAAAGAAAGCGGCAGCTCATCACGATGTTTAACTCTCCGTAAATTTAAGTTCGAAGGGTCGCCTGCCTGATACTTAACGTTCGCATGGCGTACACTCAGAATTCTATTATTATGTCGAATAATTTCCCTGTGGTGAATAGGGAAGGTCCTCTGGATATACGGGAAAGGCGTGAATAAGGACTTGTAGAATACCTGCGGATCGTCTGAGGCGAAAAATATTGCTGTCGTACGTTTGCCAAAGGCTGAGAAAGCAGAACTGGCAGCACAGCTCATAGCCGTAGTGGTGATAGCGGTCGGCCTGAGGGGTCTATGCTCCAGTCCCATCAGGTAGCAACGTTATACCTGTTAAACACAAGTATGAAACATTTTGTGTCGAGCGAGCTTGTCTCTTCAACTTTAAAGTCTAGCGACTATGCTTCCCATTTCCGCTTGTTAAGGATCATATTGTTGACATGGCATCCAAAAATAACGCCCGCTAATTTCCTACAGTGATTTAAACTGACTGTGGGTTGAGGCGGCACGAAAAATGGAGAACAACTAACAACGAAGGAGAATTGCACGCTGTTATCGCGGCATCATTGTCAGTAGATAACCACAGCACGTATAAAATTAAATCGTGCCGTTTTAAAAAGTCTACGCCGACTGGGGGAGTGTCTGACGCCGCCTCTGTTTGTACTTGTGGCGACGAAGAAGATACGAATCGCATCATATTATGTTGTCACGGCAGATCGAGGAACAGTGGTTGAATGCACAACTCGGGAGCACGGATGTTAGAGTTCACACCCCGTTCGCAGTTCTTACAGGTTAGGAGTGTTCACGTTAATCAGACGTTGGAAAAAATTCAAATCTCGTCAGTGGTGATGTGGTTTGATGTTCTACACGTCTCTACAAGGATATTTCGGACCATGAATGGCCTGGCGAATACCTGCAGTTCGAGACCACATGGCGTTACACACATTTAGAGGTGTCGCCAACAGGACGAAGAAAGGCATCGTCAGTAGTCGTGACTTCAAGTACCGAGAAGCGACAGAAGACTAAGTGGACACAGATCCACGTGTCCATAGGCCTATGATACTGCTCACGTACAGCGAATTTTATATATATCTAAAATTGTACAACACCAAGCTCCCAGTTATTCGGGTTAATGTGTGTCCGGGACAACACTGGTAATCCAAATACGCATATTAAGAATACAGTAAATGTTTTCGGAGTTGCGGATGTATGCAACCTCCGACTGTAGAATGGAATAACGACATTGAAACGTTTGTGAGGACCGGAAGTCGAAACGAAATATCCCGCTTGCTGCGTGCGGGCGTTTTGAATATTTCGCCCATCGTTGCACGCATTGCGGCCAGGCCCAACTTATCAAATGTCGTCACCCATGCGTCATTAACCTTGCTATAATCCCCGTGCAGGAGAAACGTTTAATCGAAAGTCGCTTGCCTCTTGTCTGGGCACAAATACGATATTGCAGTGCGTGTGTTTCTAAGAAGTACGATGCAGTGTTCATTACAACATGCATGTATGTCTGTATGTGGCCGTGAAGCGTGCACGGGTAGCCAGAATGGTTGTGACGACCACTCGCGGCAAGCTAGAAATCCGGTTTTGAGTCGCGGTACGGCACAAATTCCATTCTACAGTTGGATATTCCCTGCATTCGCAACTGCGAATACATTTCCTGTACAAAATAACTGTGATTATAAAACTTGGCTGCGTGTCACGTTGGAAATCCCACTGCATCGCGGTGTAGCTTGCTGTCCAGGTTTCGAGAGGGTGCGTTTCTGGATGAGGTATCGAATATATTGCTTCCCCCAACTTATACTTCCCGAGGAGATAACGAATGTAAAATTAGAGAGTTTCGAGTGCGCAGGGAGGCTTTCCGGCAGTCGTTCTTCCCCCGAAGCATACGCGACTGGAACAGGAAAGGGACGTAATGACAGTGGCACATAAAGTGCTCTCTGCCACACACCGTTGGGTGGCTTGCGGAGTATAAATGTAGATGTAGATGTACGTTTCTTACGCGTTACTCGTCTGGAACTGACAGCTTATCTAAAACATTACACGTAAAACGAAATTTATTTCGTATCACTTGCTTTCATTTCATTTTTGGGAAGTTGTCCTTTTTTCTGTCTTCATTTTCTTCCTTACCTCGGTTTTCATTCTCGAGAGATGGGAAACATATGTACGGTGCAACAAGTTTTGTCCTGGACATTCTGACACCCGATGAATGCGTGTGTCTAGATGTGATATTTACTTTGATAGTCGGGAGTGCGATTATAAAGAAAGTACATCAAAATTTCGCATCTATGACCTTAGTAATAGTTTTTTAAAGGACATAGTCTTTCCGCAGTTGAATGTAATGTTTTTATTTTTCAACATACGATTGCAATCTCAGCACTTAGGCCATTGTGAAGTGCTTACAACAGTGTCTTAGCATAATTAAGATATTTTTGTGTTAGCAGAAGAGCCAACACCGTGTTACGAGTGGAGGCCGAAATGCACGCGTTTTAGCTCACGCAGGCTGGCGTGAGGAGGGAAGAACTATACTGACGTGAGGACTGGAACAGGAGAAGGAATTAGAATTCAGAAAGCGGACGTAATTAGTTTGATATCTAACTTTAATCCATTAATGATGAACGTCGCTCTTGACGGTACATGATTCACAATATTATCTGTTCAGAAGACATTCTTGAAGCGGTGTACCGTAGGTCTCTAGAAGAGCGAAGCGTTCCAAAGGATTGAAAAAGGGCTCAGGTCATCTCCGTTTTCAAGAAGGGACGTCGAACAGATCTGCAGAATTATAGACCTATATCTCTAACGTCGATCAGGTGTAGAATTTTGAAACACGTATTATGTTCGAGTATAATGTCTTTTCTGGAGACTAGAAATCTACTCTGTAGGAATCAGCATGGGTTTCGAAAAAGACGGTCGTGTGAAACCCAGCTCGCGCTATTCGTCCACGAGACTCAGAGGGCCTTAGACACGGGTTCACAGGTAGATGCCGTGTTTCTTGACTTCCGCAAGGCGTTTGACACAGTTCCCCACAGTCGTTTAATGAACAAAGTAAGAGCATACGGACTATCAGATCAATTATGTGATTGGATTGAGGAGTTCCTAGATAACAGAACGCAGCATGTCATTCTCAATGGAGAGAAGTCTTCCGAAGTAAGAGTGATTTCAGGTGTGCCGCAGGGGAGTGTCATAGGACCGTTGCTATTCACAATATACATAAATGACCTGGTGGATGACATCGGAAGTTCACTGAGGCTTTTTGCAGATGATGCTGTGGTGTATCGAGAGGTTGCAACAATGGAAAATTGTACTGAAATGCAGGAGGATCTGCAGCGAATTGACGCATGGTGCACGGAATGGCAATTGAATCTCAATGTAGACAAGTGTAATGTGATGCGAATACATAGAAAGATAGGTCCCTTATCATTTAGCTACAAAATAGCAGGTCAGCAACTGGAAGCAGTTAATTCCATAAATTATCTGGGAGTACTCATTAGGAGTGATTTAAAATGGAATGATCATATAAAGTTGATCGTCGGTGAAGCAGATGCCAGACTGAGATTCATTGGAAGAATCCTAAGGAAATGCAATCCGACAACAAAGGAAGTAGGTTACAGTACGCTTGTTCGCCCAATGCTTGAATACTGCTCAGCAGTGTGGGATCCGCACCAGGTAGGGTTAATAGAAGAGATAGAGAAGATCCAACGGAGAGCAGCGCGCTTCGTTACAGGATCATTTAGTAATTGCGAAAGCGTTACGGAGATGATAGATAAACTCCAGTCCTAGACTCTGCAGGAGAGACGCTCAGTAGCTCGGTATGGGCTTTTTGTTCAAGTTTCGAGAACATACCTTCACCGAAGAGTCAAGCAGTATATTGCTCCCTCCTACGTATATCTCGCGAAGAGACCATGAGGATAAAATCAGAGAGATTAGAGCCCACACAGAAGCATACCGACAATCCTTCTTTCCACGTACAATACGAGACTGGAATAGAAGGGAGAACCGATAGAGGTACTCAGGGTACCCTCCGCCACACACCGTCAGGTGGCTTGCGGAGTATGGATGTAGATGTAGATGTAGAAGATAGTAACTGAATATAGCGCCTTGCTAGGTCGTAGCAAATGACGTAGCTGAAGGCTATGCTAAACTGTCGTCTCTGTAAATGAGAGTGTATGTAGACAGTGAACCATCGCTAGCAAATTAGGCTGTACAACTGGGGCGAGTGCTAGGGAGTTTTCTGTAGACTAGACCTGCCGAGTGGCGGCGCTCGGTCTGCAATCACTGATAGTGGCGACACGCGGGTCCGACGTATACTAACGGACCGCGGCCAATTTAAAGGCTACCACGTAGCAAGTGTGGCGTCTGGCGGTGACACCGCCGATATATTCGGCCATTACACGAACATCGTGATATTCGAGGCCGTGAAACATCAGTCAGTGGCGGAAAAAGTTCTTAAAAAACTCATTTTCACTGTGGAGCCCAAGATCCAGGAGCTTTTCGGAAATAATATTTTGTAAGTGCGTGTACATCATTATACATTAGATTATGTGCTGGCGTAAGCTGGCGCCAGCACTCCGGGCAGCAAAGAGGTTGCGAGAAGATCGATAATAGACGCTAGAGCAAGCGAGCCTATCAGGAGAGAGACCAAACTAGCAAGAAACTTGCCGCCGCGGACCGCAGGGCCAATCAGCCATCCAGTGAGTCACGAGTCATCAGCCGCAGCATAGTGTGAGTCGCAATCGCGGTCAGGTCCGCCTCTTGCTCACACTCAGTCAGTACCTAGCGACCAGAGTAGTATATGTAGCGGGACTCTTCTTATTCTTAGAAATAAAGAACCCTGTTAACGCAGGTGTGCAGTTTGTCTTATAGAAGAGGATACCGGCCACCAAACAACGTCCTCTTCTTGCTTCCCAAGGTACAAGCCTACAGTGACAACGAGACGACACAAAAGATAACTCTCAAATCTGAGTTTTGTTAACGTGTTCAAATTCTGTATAATAATAAAGAAGAGAAGGTAAAACCGTTAACCGTAAAGATGCGCACTTGGTGGGAGGGAAATGGTGAGTGGGTGGACGTGCGTGATGTGGGATGTTGTGCAGCAGTAGCTGTGCCGCCAGCACAGCAACCGGCGGCAGGGACGGGATGGCTCGCGGGTCTCCCCGGAAATTCAATTCGCGGCTACGGGCGGCGCCGGCCGGGCTGGGGGTTTTTGTGCGGCATCCTGTGTGTGTGTGTGTGTGTGTGTGTGTGTGTGTGTGTGTGTGTCGCTAATTCGCCCGTACCGGATGACGCGGTGCGCAAATTGTCTTAACCCAGGCCTTGCGAGTTGCCTGCAAACTGGACCCGTTTGCTGCACTGTCCAATAGGGCAGAGAGCCGCCGCCTCACAAGGGAACCTCCCCATCGCACCCCCCTCATATTTAGTTATAAGTTGGCACAGTGGATAGGCCTTGAAAAACTGAACACAGATCAATCGAGAAAACACGAAGAACTTGTGTGGAACTGTGAAAAAAATAAGCAAAATATGCAAACTGATTAGTCCATCTCCAAGATAGGCAACATCAAGGATAGTGTGAGCTCAGGAGCGCCGTGGTCCCGTGGTTAGCGTGAGCACCTGCGGAACGAGAGGTCCTTGGTTCAAGTCTTCCCTCGAATGATAAGTTTAATTTATGATTATCACATCCACAAGAAAACCTAAATCGGGCAAGGTAGAAGAATCTTTTTACCCATTCGCCAAGTGTTCAAGTTAGGTGAGTCGACAACATATTCCTGTCATGTGACGCACATGCCGTCACCAGTATCGTATAGAATATATCAGACGTCTTTTCCTGTGGAGGAATCGGTTGACCTATGACCTTGCGATCAAATGTTTCCGGTTCCCATTGGAGATGCACATCCTTTCGTCTACCAATCGCATGGTTTTGCTGTGCGGTCGCAAAACACAGACACTAAACTTATTACAGTGAACAGAGACGCCAATGAGCGAACGGACAGATAATAACTGCGAAAATAAACTTTTCACTCGAGGGAAGACTTGAAACAAGAACCTCTCGTTCCGCAGCTGCTCACGTTAACCACGGGACCACGGCGCTCCTGAGCTCGCACTATCCTTCATGTTGCCTATCTTACGCATGGACTACTCAGTTTGTATATTTAGCTTATTTTTTTCATAGTTCCACACAACTTCTTCCTGTTTTCTCGGATTTATCTGTGTTCAGTTTTTCAAGGCCTATCCACTGTGCCAACTTACAACTAAATCTGAGGGAGGTGCGAAGGGGAGGCTCCCTTGTCAGAAACTAGTAGCCCGTCCCGTCGAAGTTAACGGTAACTTCAGGCGTGCAACATCTGAGAGCCGAACACGACTGCTTGCATATTGTTGATTAGAGGCGTGCGTTGATCCCGTGGGTATTTACGAATTATCGATGCTGCTAGTTTAAATATACACATTTAATTGCGACACTCCGGTATTAGAAACATCGTATCTTCTCTGTTCGAGACAAAATATCGACCTTCGAGGCCGGTAAAAAAAAAAAAAAAAAAAAAAAAAGCAGGGTAACTGTTAACACTGCTAAATTTTTTTTGTTATGTAAACAAGTTTTTTTCTGAACAGGTCTTATAAAGATATTAGTTGTGACGTGTCTAGCGTGGCCATCGGATGAGGTTGGGGGGAGTAATATTTTTGAACGAACTTACACAGGAACGAACATTGGCTGCTGTATCTAAAAGCGTGGACTAACGTCATTTACTGTTCATTCAGTTCATGTTTTTGTGGTATCAAGCAGTGTAGGCAACATTTTGGTTTGTTAAGGGCAAACAAAATTCGATTTATTGAGCGAATATTATGATAGCAGGACAACAAAAGAAAAGTTAGCGAACTTAAACAGATCAACCGTCACCGATCAGTTATAATCCGAACGATCTTCAACCAGATTCATTATCAGTACTAAATGTCGAAAGCTGGAAATAACTCATCTTTCAAATTTGAGCTGCGTAGCCACATAGACACCTTCTGAAAGAATGTTCTCAAAAGCAGGATATGCCCTCTGTCAACGGTGCAGCAGACTGAAGGGGGAAACAAGTCTCGAAATGTTGTTTCCTACCTGTACATAAAAAATTGTGCGAATGTTTAGTGAACTAATACTGTATTTATGAATAAATATCATATTCGGCGTATTTGTATCTTGCGTTTTACGTAATTCTATAAATCCCTAGTTACGGAAAAAAACTCTGTGTCGTACAATGATATACGTATGTACGCATCTCCATTGTTATATGCTCCTACTGTCTGCATTATGGGTAGCGAGTAAATTCAGTGGCATAGAAATAATAAATTAAAACGTAATCATTGATACCGAAGTTCTGCCGCATCAAAAACGAACATTTAGTAGGAAATAAACTTTTTATGCCGTCATTTTGTGGGCTGCAAGAGAGAAAAAGACTCCAAATTATGTTCTAGGGAAGTCACTGAGCAATCTCTCTATCAGACAGTGGGTCACCACTCTTTGCTGAGTTCGTGCTAGGCTACAGTGGGACCCCAGCCTTTCCGTGCTGCATGTCCATCCTCTTGCTATCTTTTCTCCCCTCCCTTGGAGAACATGTCAGGGATATATTTGGGAATGTGTTCTGAAGTTTCAGTAGCCTGACGCCAGAACAGTCCTTCCACTGTGGGTTTTTTTTTCTCCTCTCCTTGCTCCACTTTGGCATTTGAGGTTCCTCTTGTTTCTTCCTTTCCCTACGCGCTCCTGAAGGCCGGCCCACGCATCTGATGCCTAACAGGTGGCTGGGTAACGCGTAATTACTAGCCACAGGTCGACAGCTTGGGTTCACACACAACCCCTCGTGCAGGCCACACCCAGAGAGGAGTGATTCCCTGAGCTGTTAACTTCCCAAATTGCCAATTGGTCCCTCTGTCAGGGGTCTGGGAGGAGTGACATGGGGTGTGAACAGTTACCCAAGGTGAATGAGCCCTCCTCTGATGAGGGACCCCCAGTTGGAAGGTGCGCGTCATCAGAGATACTGGGAACCGTGGTGGATATTCTCATAATGAGCCAATCACCATCTCGGTCTACGTCTACTATAAGTGAAGGGAGTGAGGCTAAAGATTCCAAGATTCTTCCAGCTGCCCCTCAGGAAAAATCCTGCTCTGGTTTACGTAATGGCGCTTTACTTTTGCAGACCAATTGTGATTTTTAATCCCAACTACTGCTTGCAGCTACACTCCTCTACAGATATCCTGTTTGTGTCGAAACCCATCGAACTCGGAATTCTTCGTTTGGTGTTATTTGCACCGGGCTGCTCGACGGTTTGACCGAGGGAGAAATCTAAACTTTTCGATTAGGGCGTCACTACAGTCCATCGGGTAATGAAAAAGGTTAATGCAACCTTAGTGACTACACACATTATTTTACTCACGTTTGATGGAGTAGTGCTTCCATCGAAGATTAGAGCAGGCTGTGAAGTCATCACAGTCCGACTCACATTAGAAAGCCGATGCTTTGCTATCAGTGTCAGCGATACAACCACACTCGAAAGTCCTACAAAAACACTACCAGATGTGTTGCTTGTGGTAGGAATGCTCACGAGGGCGCCTCCTTCTCCCCGCTGTACTAGTTGTAATGAACCCATGCCTATCCCGTTGACGGGAAAAGTACCTTACGCTGTCGCTCGCAAGTTGTTGCCTTGTCGAAAGTTTCGCATTTTACCACCTGGCACTTACGTTCCTGTTCTTGCTACGCCATCGCTCAACGAAGAACATGGCCACGCAGCTCTGCGATCTCAAATTCAGCGCTCCACTTATAAGATCGCTCAGTGTCACTGTAGTATCCCCATCTCCTTCTACTCCAGCTGTGCAACAAGCCAAAAAATCTTCGCCACTGGCGGCGAAATCAACTGCTAAATAGAGGCAGGCTGGAAAGGACAGAAAGAGTACTCACGCGAAGTCTTATTCCATTGCCTTTTGGGGCTCTTCCAGAACCTGTCCAAGAGATACCCCCTTCGCTGACCTCAGTCAACTCAACCTCATCTGCCTTAACATTGGAGCACCCACATTATTTTCAGACTCCATACACACGTTCCCATTTGGACCCCTTTATTCTGCACTGTGCAGCGTGCCTGTCGTCTCAAGTGGGCTATTCTCTATGAGACAACTTGAGCAACATTTCCCGTGTGCTGACTGCTACCCCAACTCTCTTTAAACCCAGTTGGTAGCTTTCTATGTCTGACTAGAGGCTTTACTCCTCCCTGGCGACCTTTGACGAACAACATTTCCCTAGTTTCCCTAGTTGTTCGTGTTGTCCCTGGGAGGTCCACCGGGGACCTAGAAACGACGGAGAGGCTCCGTCTCCGCAGCAGCCGCAGTGGTCCACAACCCCATGACGACTTCCGCAGTCTAGTTAACCCCTCCGCCGCCCCACACCGAACCCAGGGTTATTGTGCGTTTCGCCCCCGGTGGGCCTCCCAGGGAACGTCTCACACCAGACGAGTGTAACCCCTATGTTTGTGTGGTAGAGTAATGGTGGTGAACGCGTAAGTGGAGAACTTGTTTGCGCAGCAATCGCCGACATAGCTGAGGCGGAATAAGGGGAACCAGCCCGCATTCGCCGAGGCAGATGGAAAACCGCCTAAAAACCATCCACAGACTGCCTGGCTCACGGGACCTCGACCCAAGTCCGCCGAGCGTATTCGTGCCGGGGACCAGGCGCTTCTTCCCACTCCGGAAAGCCGTGCGTTAGACCGCTTACAAATGTTCTCTTTACTGCCGCAGAACGTTGCATTCTTCGCACTTCATCTTTACCACGCCGTGTCCTGGTCCCTTGGTGGACTGAGGTGGGCCGTGAGACGGTTCGCGTGTTTTTACCTTTGTCCTACAATGACGAACTAAAAAAATGGTTCAAATGGCTCTGAGCACTATGGGACTTAACATCTATGGTCATCAGTCCCCTAGAACTTAGAACTACTTAAACCTAACTAACCTGAGGACATCACACAACACCCAGCCATCACGAGGCAGAGAAAATCCCTGACCCCGCCGGGAATCGAACCCGGGAACCCGGGAATGACGAACTGTATTCGTTGTAAACAGCTGCGTGCGCAGTGTTCTGTTCTTATGGATAGGAAAAAAAACCAACCTAGCTGGATTTCCTTTACTTTTTTAAAAGTTCGACTGCATGTGCTGACTTGTGGGGCAACCTGTGTTGGCTCTCTGGAACCAAAGTTTATTCCCCGATTTCCGGCCTGACGGTAGCAGATGATGTCATTGTGGCTCCTATTGCTGTCTCCAACACTTTGAGCCGCTATTTTACGGAGATTTCGAGCTCCACCGCTGTCACACCAACGTCCTCCCTCAGAAACGAGTGGAGGCGGTTTGGGTGACATCCTTCTCCGCTCAGAATTGTGAATGCTACACTGTCGCTTTTACTATAAGAGAGCTTGATCATGCTCTCACCTCATCTCGATCTTCCACCCCAGGGCCGGGTGATCTTTGCATTCAGATGTTGCAGCAACTTTCTCTTCCAGGCAAGAACTTTCTCCTTCGTACGTTCAATCGCAATGGACAGATGACACGTTTTCCAGAAACTGGTGTGGAGCCACTGTCATACCCAAAACTAAGCCCAATAAAGGAAACCACCTTCCTTCTAGATATCGCCCCATTTCTGTCACCATTTGTTTTTGCAAGGTGATGGAACAAATGGTTCCAGCCCAGTTGGTTTGGTGATTCGAGTTTCGCAATCTACTAACCACTGCACAATGTGAATTTCTCACGCCGTTCTGCAGTTGACCATCTCGTCACTTTGGCAACCCACGGCATGAATAGTTTTCTGTGGAAATACCAGAGTATGGGCGTGTTTTTTGGTTTGTTGAAAGTCTACGACACCTGCTAGAGAAGTGGTATTCTCCGTAGTGTAAACACGTGGGGCTTCCGAGGTCGCCTGTCCCATTTGATTCAGGAACTTTTAAAAGGCCGTGTTTTCAAGATACATTTGGGTTCTGTCTTGTCGGACACCTTCATCCAGGGGAATGAGTTGGCTCAAGGCACCGTCCTAAGTGTCGTCCTCTTTGCTATAACTGTTAACTCTGTTATGGCCTGTCTCCCAACAGGCATCTCTGGCTCCCTTATCGTTGACGACTTTGCTGTCTATTTCAGTTCTCCACGGACGTGTCTCCTTGAGTTCGTATAGACAGGGAGGTCGGAGCAGCAGGGAAGGGCGAGCTGAGCCATCGAAGGCGAGCGGGTAGGAGGGCGTTGCAGACCCTCGCCTCGCCGTGTCCCACGTGACACTTCCAGTTCTCGTAATTGGTTGGCATGCTTGACGTGATGGTTGGAACTGGCCAGTAGTGCGAGTTTTGCAACACCTGCCATGCTCGTCAACTGCTGACAGAAAGCAGCGCAGCTAGGCAGCTATGCGACCCGGAACGAAATGAGACTTGCAATAAAATTTAATGACAAAAGCTTCCTATTAAACCTGGCGCTGCACGGTCGTTTGGCGTGGCATCATCTTTTATAGCTGATAATGTAGAAAGTGATAAAATACTCCCTTCAGTAGATTATAACGAAGTAATTAGAATTTGTCAATAAATCATCCACCGAACTTCAGCGAGGCCCAATAAATCTTCATTAATGTTATGGCAAAATTGTAGAAACATGTCATTTTTTTGCATTGTATTTCATCTTGTTTAAGGCACGAATTGTTACTATTGACACTTAGACGTTTTCCTTCAAGACGAAGTAGGTGCGCCACACAAGTCCATAAAACATTTGCTACTTCTGCCTTCAAAGAAGCAACAAATCCGGATAGCGACCTACCATTGATAGTGCTGAATTGGTAGTCATGCAGCAATATTATTCAAAGGATGATTTGTTTTAAAGTATGAGTTCACAGTAACAAATTTAAATAGTTGTGCTCTCTCTCTCTCTCTCTCTCTCTCTCTCTCTTTCTCTCTCTCTCTCTCTCTCTCTCTCTGTAACGAGATTTACACGAGACTTACTACAAACAGGATTGCTTCTCACAATATATTGTTTTCACTAAAATACTTACGTATGCCATCAATAAAGGACTACTATTTGCAACTGTAAAAGCGTCTAATTGCATGGAAAATGAAGATTTTTGAAGAATAGAGAAAAGTTTTTTTTTTCCAACATTAACTGTCAGTTCTTCACTCCGTCGCATTGCCGTGCTATCCCTTAGATGCAACGTTTTTAATTTGGAGGCATATCGTGATGCACTACTGGAGAGATAATTTTTTTATAGAGGATATTAATACTATTTCTCCAATAATAAAGGTTCTACCACTTTTTGCAATGAATTGTGAAATGTGATAAGTGATAATTAATTCTGCATGCTTTTTCTTATGATGCAACAATTGTTGAACGACTGTGAAATTTCTTGTATATTTCCTGAAAATATTAAGCAGGCTTGTCCTTATCATTTGGATGGTTTGTGGAAAGATGTTCTCGCAGTCGACTTGACTTCATTGTATCATTGGATAGTGTTTTACGGCATAAGAAACGCGCTGGATATTGTATATTTAGACAGATTCTATGAAACCCATCCTGTTATACTGTAGTAAATAGTCACGAACGGATTTCTTTATTTTGAAACATGTCACACAGTGTATGAACATATTTCGTTTCAAACTGTTAGGACGTGCTGACTCTCACAAATCGAACTGCACACTGACAATTGCGACAGAAAACACGGGCTGTGGCGTGTATCGTCGCCACTAACGTCCTTTATGTTCACGGGACGTTACATACTAACCCTCCGTCTTCGCATGCCTCTCGCACATCGTGGGTGGGGGTTGCGCCGGCTCCTAGTTCCGACTGCCTGCCACAGCGGCGGTGTGTGGGGAAAATACGCGGGCTGTTTTGGGAGAAGGCGCTTTTGTTTGCGATCGCTCTGAAGGACTATTTTGCTTCCCTTGCATAACAAGAACAAAAGTTAACCCGTGAGCGATTAAAAAAAAAAAAACCGCCCCTTACCCTGGAACGGCTACTAGTGGGCAGTGCGGCTGGGACCAGGTTGACCGCCACTTCGTTAGACGGTTTACAGTATCATCTTCCGTTATGTTCATATGTTGTGAAGCTTCCCTAGTTTCTTCCAACCTGCTGTTCCTGACTTTATTTGAATCAATACTGCTGAATAGTGTTTAATAGGGTCGATTGTTATTCATTCTATAAATACGGCAATAAATGTTAGCGTATAGACGTCATATGTTCCAGTCTTCTTCCAAAATCAAACTTGTTGTGTAGGGCTTTACATGTTTCCAAGAATTTTCCGTAGGCTACCTGTTTTTCATTTTTTATCGATTTATTAAATTTATTATTTTGTTAATTTGACCAAGCCTGCGTGACAGTTTTCCCTCATGCACAACTGTCGACTTTTGAGTTCATATTGATTTACATAAAAATAAATACACTGCCGGAAAAAAGTAACACACCCGGGAAGACGACGTCGATTATGATACGATGGCGGTATTTGCGACCTGGGAGATGGTAGGTGTACTGATAACCGTTTCAACACCGTCCGCCAACAGATAGCCGAGTGGCATAGCTACCAGAGCGCCATCTTTGTGTAGTCTTCAGTAGGGATTGCTCACAGCTTAAGTGCGCGTCATTTATGACGACGGCCGAGTTTAGGTTAAAACACAGTCAGCCAATGAACAGAGAACGACGGTGCCAGAACTCGACTGCAGTGCAGAGCACGGACGAGTGTCTTCAGCTTTAGAAACGTTCAGTCATAAATAAAGTAATTGAACGAAAGCAGTGTCTTGACAGCAGACTTTCTTTTATATAAAGTTTGCAAAAAGCATTATTTATACCAATTCCTTCGTATTCTATTAATTAATTAAACCCAACAAGCAATAAGCCTCCTAATTCAGCCGATAGCAAGGCTTTTCGCAATAAAGAACAGCGGTAATTGTTTACTTCCTATCGTACTTCGACGAAACGTGAGTAATTCACAGTCATACCAACAGTGTTTGTCGGTATTTTGCGTGATATTTAAAGTCCTCCGGGAGATGTATTGGCTGACGAGCTGCGTTAGCGTAATGGTTAAAGTGTAAGGCTTGAATGATGAGCTGTGTTAGCGTAATGGTTGAAGTGAATGGATGCTAAGCGAAAGTTTCTGAGTTCTAATTTGGTTCGGTGCCTAATATTTTCTTTATTTGAAAACAATATCGAAGTGTCTTACTTTATGACTTTCATTCGTTTGAATGTAATTTTTTTAAATTTCTAGTGGTAACTAAAATCGACCATATGGAAAGTATACGCTATGGACTTTTACCTCTGCAAACTCTTCAAAATTTCGTGCAATGGTTTACTACATCTAATGCTGCACAATAACTGCGTTGAACATCGAAACAAAATTAAGTCATTTATGGGGAGAAGGTATCAGTCAAGAAGATGTGTAAAAATCAAATTTTTGGGCCAAATAGTTTTTGTGAAATGGAATGATAGTGTGTCAAAGCAGTCGAAACACCATGTCTCTGCACAGACGAACAGTGCAATGGTGACAAAATCGCGGAATGCGGGGAGCACGTCTCTGTCGCAGCGAAAGGGTTAATGCGGCCGTGGTGGCTTTACTTCATAAACTGCGCTCTCCCCCCTAAACGTAAGTTTGCGAACTATACTATGGCGCTGCTTCTCTTGGCGCGTACAACTGGCAACGGAGCAATATCCCGCGTCTGGGCGGGCATGCACGAACCGCCAAGATAAAAGAATTGAACTATAGAAGGCTCAGAGTGTTGCAGTCGTGTGAAGCAAGCAGGCGTCCATGCTCCGGACACTCACTCGTGCTTCCTACAGCCAACTTAGCGAGTTTGAAAGGGATCCAATTGTAGCTTTCTAAGGGGTGGGATTTTCCTTTGTCGTGAACCGATTATTAGCAGTGTCACTATGGGGAGCCACAGCTTTAGCGCATCTTCCACTCACATTTCAGCATTGACGACTGGTGCCGTCAGGATATCACTTGGAAGATGAAATGGCGCGCCGTGGGCTTCAGTGACGGAAGCAGATTCTGCCTGCACGGTGGTGTAGACTGGGTGAGCGCTGGCTCCATCCAGGCCTTACGGGTCAGGCGTGCGGTAAACACGTCTTTCAGCTGGGGACGCTGACCAGGGCTCGGTACGTGCAGAATGTTGTTAAGACTCATTATTTTGCCAATATGAAGGTGATGTGTGCTCACCCACACACTGCCCATGAAACTCAATGTGCTGTACAAGACGTGCAGCAACGTCCCTGCGCAGCACGATCTCCGGACACGTGTGACATGTGATGGGATGAGAAGTGAGTCTTGTGACTCTGACAGCACTACGTGAACAGGTCGCGCAGGCGTGGCGTAACGTATCCCGGGCCATCTGTACGATCGACTGGATGACAGAGTCAGTCCTTGGAGGCTACACCACATACTAATATCGGTGTAAGGGGGTACTAATTTTTTTCCCCCCAGAGCGTATTTTATGTGTCGGAAGGACCTTCCACTTTACGAGCAAGGTCTAATATTTCTAAAGAAAAATACTAATTTACATAAAATACATCATTATTTACAGAAAACCTCATTTACACCGGAAAAAACACTTTTCAGAATTTTAAAGCGGTGTTGACTGAAAGTTTAAATTAAGGTGACCGCTGGGATGGTTTCTTTGTAAATTACTGGGTCGATTTTCTGCCTGAACGTATGCCATCGTCTCCAATGAGCCCATCGTCTGCATGACATAAAATCCTCACCTTCCACCGCGCCTCGCCGTTCCGCAGGCGCAGCGTGTGTGTTTTGCCGCGGATGACGGAGGGACGCGGCCGCCTGCATTGATTTGCAGCCAGCCGGTCGCGGTCCCCAGGGCGCGCTCCGCCGCTCTCGCAGCCCTGGGAGCGCTCGGCGGCGTGAAATGTTAACGGCCTGCACCCGGCCGTGAAATCGCCCACCAGCGCCCCGCTTGCTTTCTGCTTGTGTTGGCTCTTTTATTCGGCACGCGTTGCCGGTTAAATGCGACAGGAAAATTTAGGAGCATTTCCGAGGCTTGTTTTCAGGAGAGCTTGCAAGGCAGCGACGTGCTACGGCCACAAAGCGAAGTTGTACACCGTGTTGACGACAGCTATGGTCTCTTACACAGGTGCTTAGCAAATTCGGCACTGGCTCACCTTCGCTGCGTCAGAGACATAGTACAAACAATTAAAATGCAGTTTGAGCATAAAGTCTCTGCTTGACTAAAAAAATTATTTCCATGGAACTATACCAGATAAAGTTATGCGGGTTTTTGCAAATTGTAGCCTAACTCTTCAAGTTTCTTTTATGGATAAACTGCCAAATGTGCTCATTTTCTTGCCCGCACAACGCCTAGGCGACATTTAGCTTCCCCACGCCCAATCACTGAAGCTAGTCCACTGCCACCGCGTAACATTCGACGCGTACCTTATAAGGTGAGGAACCTCCCGAAAGCGAAGACAGTACTGTATCAGTGTTTGTTGTTGTCGTCTTCAGTCCTGAGACTGGTTTGATGCAGCTCTCCATGCTACTCTATCCTGTGCAAGCTTCTTCATATCCCGGTACTTACTGCAATCTACATCCTTCTGAATCTGCTTAGTGTATTCATCTCTTGGTCTCCCTCTACGATTTTTACCCTCCACACTGCCTTCCAATGCTAAATGGGTGATTCCTTGATGCCTCAGAACAAGTCCTACCAACCGGTCCCTTCTTCTTGTCAAGTTGTGCCACAAACTCCTCTTCTCCCCAATTCTATTCAATACCTCCCCATTACTTATGTGATCTACCCATCTAATCTTCAGCATTCTTCTGTATCACCACATTTCGAAAGCTTCTGTTCTCTTCTTGTACACTGGACTCGCATTCGGGAGGACGACGGTTCAATCCCGTCTCTGGCTATCCTCATTTAGGTTTTCCGTGATTTCCCTAAATCGCTTCAGGCAAATGCCGGGATGGTTCCTTTGAAAGAGCAAGGCCGATTCCTTTCCCCATCCTTCCCTCACCCGAGCTTGCGCTCCGTCTCTAATGACCTCGTTGTCGACGGGACATTAAACACTAATCTCCTCCTCCTCCTCTCTTCTTGTCCAAACTATTTATCGTCCATGGAACTTCCATACATGGCTACACTCCATAGAAATACTTTCAGAAACGACTTCCTGACACTTAAATCTATACTCGATGTTAACAAATTTCTCTGCTTCAGAAACGCTTTCCTTGCCATTGCCAGTCTACATTTTTATCCTCCCTACTTCGACCATCGTCAGTTATTTTCCTCCCTAAATAGCAAAACTCCTTCACTACTTTAAATGTCTCAATTGCTAATCTAATTCAACTACATTCCATTATCCTCGTTTTGCTTTTGTTGATGTCCATCTCGTATCCTTCTTTCAAGACACTGTCTATTCCGTTCAGCTGCTCTTCCAGGTCCTTTGCTGTCTCTGATAGAATTACAATGCCATCGGCGAACCTCAAAGTTTTTATTTCTTTACCCTGTACTTTAATTCCCACTCCGAATTTTTCTTTTGATTCCTTTACTGCTCAATATACAGATTGATTAACATCGGGGATAGGCTACAATCCTGTCTCACTCCCTTCCCAACTACTGCTTCCATTTCACGCCCCTCGACTCTTATTACTGCCATCTGGTTTCTGTACAAATTGTAAACAGCCTTTCGCTCCCTGTATTTGGCCCCTGCTACCTTCAGAATTTGGAAGAGAGTATTCCAGTCAACATTGTCAAAAGCTTTCTCTAAGTCTACAAATGCTAGAAACGTAGGTTTTACCTTCCCTTAATCTTTCTTCTAAGATAAGTCGTAAGGTCAGTATTGCCTCATGTATTCCAACATTTCTACGGAATCCAAATCGATCTTCCCCGAGGTCCGCTTCTATGGTTTTCCATTCGTCTGTAAAGAATTCGCGCTAGTATTTTGCAGCTGTGACTTATTAAACTGACAGTTCTGTAATTTCCACATCTGATAACACCTGCTTTCTTTGGGATTGGAATTATTATATTCTTCTTGAAGTCTGAGGGTATTTCGCCTGTCTCATACCTTTTGCCCACCAGATCGTAGCGTTTTGTCAGGACTGGCTCTCCCAAGGCCGTCAGTAGTTCTAATGGAATGTTGTCTACTCCCGGGGCCTCGTATCGACTTAGATCTGTCAGTGCTCTGTCAAACTCTTTACACAGTATCATATCTCCTGTTTCATCTTCATCTAGATCCTCTTCCATTTGCATAATATTGTCCTCAAGTACATCGCCATTGTATAGACCCTCTATATACTCCTTCCACCTTTCTGCTTTCCCTTCTTTGCTTAGAACTGGGTTTCCATCTGAGCTGTTGATATTCACGCAAGTGGTTCTCTTTTCTCCAAAGATCTCTTTAATTTTCCTGTAATCAGTATCTATCTTACCCCTAGTGAGGTAATCCTCGACATCCTTACATTTGTTCTTACGCCACTTTGCACTTCCTGTCGATCTCATTTTTGAGACGTTTGTATTCCTTTTTGCCTGCTTCATTTAGCGTGCTAATCAAACGAAACAGACTGAGCATTCCATCACCTACATCCATAACTAAACAGGGATGGGGAAATATTTTGTCTACTGCTGCAGTTAAGTACCAGGTGGCTATAGTTATTTTGGCATCTTGACGTATTCGCGCTGTTTTTAACATGTACCCAGCTCACTCCTATGAGCACCACTAATTGTAATTCGTTCACACACACTAATTGTCGATATAAGTCGCTCATGTCCATCCATTCCCGCTAGCCCACTCTCACTCACTCATTCAGCCCAAGTCAGTCGCTACCTCTTCCTGTCTGTCACTATCTTCTGTCCAACAGCCACAGTCTACTTCCCTCTGTCGCTCTGCTACTGTCTCCTATCACCGTCACTGTCTCCATCTCGCTCTCACTTGCTGCTACATTCCTTTCGACTGCTGCCGCCCCTCCTCGCTGTCATTATCTCTATCTTCCTTTTTGCCTTTGTCACAGGCTGTCTCTCATTTTCAGTGGCTCTCACCCTTTTCCACCTTCTCTTTCTCTTTATGTCTCTCCAAGAGTCACTCTCTCCTTCACTCTTTTTCCTGACACTGTTCTGTCACTGTCAACTATGTTCCACTGCCACCGTCTCCCTCTCCTTCTCTGAAACAGCCTTTGTCTACTTCACTCTTTCCATACCACAACCACTGTCTACTGTCTTACAGTATTTATTACGTTCCCGTCTCTTTCCCACTGCCATTGTCTCCTCCTCCTCCTCTCAGCATAAGAAAGCTCGAATGTATTCGCGTACCAAAAATTTCGGAAAATTTATCATTTTTAAAGGTGCTGAGGAAGGTAGACTGAGGCACCCTGATTATCCACTTTTTAGTCAGGCTTTTAAACAGAAACATTTTCGATTTTTATGTTTGTTTTTCCGCTGTTCAGTTTATGGGTCAGTAGAAGTTCCATAGTTTTCTTTTGTGAAATTGTACTAAGACGAAACTAATTTTACACCTCAGACTGGATTTTACTTGCTCGAAAATTTTGCACGTGGTTGAGTAGTACAACATGGGGTTCCCAGAACCCTTCTGAGGACATCGAAGACACTGTGCAGCACATTTCTCCGTGCTACGATACAGGACGTATCACGTGTGTACTTAATGCATAAAAGTAAGGTAACGTTAAACTGGTGTATTCGGAAACGGTAAGGATGTCAAGAAAATTTTCAGTGTTGTAAGAGATCCGAATCTTTTGAATATATCGCAGACATTTCAGCCATTTGCTGTGCGTAGACGTCTTGGAAACTGCGGCTCCTTTTTTTGTACCCAAAAACCATTTTTTGGGGTGTTTCTCGATAACGGATAACGATTTTTGTAAACGGGGAGGTGGCACTTCCAGATAAATGCATAGAAAGCAAACCGTTAAGATTGCAGCAGTTTGCTCGTGGTCAGTTATTTCGATAGCCGCTGCTGTGGTGAAATACGCTTTTTTCAAGTTTTCTCAGGAACCGCCTATGAACTAAATGGTGCCTCCGTAAGCCGCTTAAGGCGCACCGTTGACTACAATTAATGCAAAAAAACCGATTTTCTCTATTTGCGTAAGATAACGTAAAGACGCCACAGCATTGACGGCTTTTGGGCGCACACACGGCACTGTTGCAAGAGGGCCGGAGTTGCTGAGCAGGCCTCTACCGGATGACGAAAAGGCGAATGACCACCAAGATCACACAGACTTACGAAGAGACATGGATGACGCGTACACAGATGGCCTCGTCACTGTCCCATTTGTCCAAGAAAAGGTACCGTTAGCAATTAATCAAAGAGATGGCGTATACTCAGAAACACTAAAAAATACAGTTCCGCAGGTCACCCTTTGCTAACAGAGCTACTGAATGAAGCATTGCTATAAGGTAGGGACCTTGCCATGTGGCACTGCGAACGTAACAATCATCAAAAAATCAGATGATCGGGACCCAAAAGACCCGAAGACATATAGGCCCATCTGCTTCTGGAACACTTAGGTTAAGGTGCAGGAGAGGCTGCTGCTTAATCGACTACAGTCGAACAGGAGGCCCTTCGGCCTTAATCCACATCATAATGGCTTTAAACCCCAAATCTCAACAGACAGTGCAGTTAACGGCACGCCGAAAATACGGGACACAAAAGAAAAATACACAGTAGCAATAGCAATAGACATAGCTGACGACTTCGACAATCTCTGCTGCAAAGATAAGGTGCCTCAATGGCGAGCGGGAACACAAAAGATTATCAATTTATTTATTTAAGTTATTAATTAAGTTATTTCAACTAAAGGACGCCCACGGGTCAATTTTCTGGGATATGGACATATAATCACTCGTAAACTATCTGGACATAGATGATAGGATTAAGAGTATAGCAGCTAATGCTGCAGACGCGAAAGCGCAACTCGAAAGCGAGGTTACGCAACTCCTTGTAAAAATAAGCATAACAAGCACGTTATAAGAGGCAAACAAGAGCGTATACTTACTGATCGAAGGGGCACTGCGGAGAAACCCCACCATTAGGCTGAACAACGCTATCATACAGAGGAAAATAACAAAACCTCAACGAACGACTTACATTCAAGTAGCACAAAAGACTCCCAACTAAAAAAGCGACTGGTCTAATGAACAAACTTGCCACGCTAAACTCAGTTCTCGACAGACTGCCGTTTCAGACACTACGAATTTATCATTCAGCCCTCTTTGCGTCTATTATATGTTTCCAAGCAAGTTTCTAGGCATATCGACTGTCTGTCAAGACCCACACAACCATTGAGATGCGTGTATTGCTCAGATTGTCAGGGGGATTTGGCATCACGTCCGTGGAAGTCCTAAGCGTGGTACTTGCAACATACCCCACTGACATAACCATTAGACACAGAGCAGCAGCATACTGGCTTAAGCGGGGAACACTGGACAAGGTACATGAAATAACACACGACCTTATTACAGGAAAACGCCAATTAAATCTTTGGGAGGTTGAGACATGTCAGATGTTTCCCATTCTTTTTGTCACGTGCCGTCGAGTCTGCTGCTCCTCCCCGAACATCTGGGAACGGTACAGTTCCTGGTGGACCGTACAGCAACCACCTTATGCAAGACCACGATTAGACGCACACTACGCCACGACACCATACACGGGACAGTAGAGGTTCGAACACTGATACGGAAACAGATGAACATACAGACACAGATGATGACATGAACATACCAGTATACAGATACAGTGCGTATATTGCATATTAGCAGAGCATGGAACTGCCATAATGCTGTAAGTAATATAAATTTAGGAATAAGTTAGTAATAAGAAGTAAAACAATGAATTCTTGTTGATGCAAAGTTGTTGTTGTTGTTGTTGTTGTTGTCTTCAGTCCTGAGACTGGTTTGATGCAGCTCTCCATGCTACTCTATCCTGTGCAACCTGCTTCATCTCCCAGTACCTACTGCAACCCACATCCTTCTGAATCTGCTTAGTGTACTCATCTCTCGGTCTCCCTCTACGATTTTTACCCTCCACGCTGCCCTCCAATGCTAAATTTGTGATCCCTTGGTGCCTCAAAACATGTCCTACCAACCGATCCCTTCTTCTAGTCAAGTTGTGCCACAAACTTCTCTTCTCCCCTATCCTATTCAATACCTCCTCATTAGTTACGTGATCTATCCACCTTATCTTCAGTATTCTTCTGTAGCACCACATTTCGAAAGTTTCTATTCTCTTCTTGTCCAAACTAGTTATCGTCCATGTTTCACTTCCATACATGGCTACACTCCAAACAAATACTTTCAGAAACGACTTCCTGATACATAAATCTATATTCGATGTTAACAAATTTCTCTTCTTCAGAAACGCTTTCCTTGCCATTGCCAGTCTACATTTTATATCCTCCCTACTTCGACCATCATCAGTTATTTTACTTCCTAAATAGCAAAACTCCGTCACTACTTTAAGTGTCTCATTTCCTAATCTAATTCCCTCAGCATCACCCGATTTAATTTGACTACATTCCATTATCCTAGTTTTGCTTTTGTTGATGTTCATCTTATATCCTCTTTTCAAGACACTGTCCATTCCGTTCAACTGCTCTTACAAATCCTTTGCCGTCTCTGACAGAATTACAATGTCATCGGCGAACCTCAAAGTTTTTTCTTCTTCTCCATGAATTTTAATACCTCCTCCAAATTTTTGTTTTGTTTCCTTTACTGCTTGCTCAATATACAGATTGAATAACATCGGGGAGAGGCTACAACCCTGTCTCACTCCTTTCCCAACCATTGCTTTTTTTGGGATTGGAATTATTATATTCTTCTTGAAGTCTGAGGGTATTTCGCCTGTCTCATACATCTTGCTCACTAGCTGGTAGAGTTTTGTCAGGACTGGTTGTCCCAAGGCCGTCAGTAGTTCTAATGGAATGTTGTCTACTCCGGGGGCCTTGTTTCGACTCAGGTCTTTCAGTGCTCTGTCAAACTCTTCACGCAGTATCGTATCTCCCATTTCGTCTTCATCTACATCTTCTTCCATTTCCATAATATTGTCCTCAAGTACATCGCCCTTGTATAAACCTTCTATATACTCCTTCCACCTTTCTGCCTTCCCTTCTTTGCTTAGAACTGGGCTGCCATCTGAGCTCTTGATATTCATACATATGGTTCTCTTCTCTCCAAAGGTCTCTTTAATTTTCCTGTAGGCAGTATCTATCTTACCCCTAGTTAAATAAGCTTCTACATCCTTACATTTGTCCTCTAGCCATCCCTGTTTAGCCATTTTGCACTTCCTGTCGATCTCATTTTTGAGACGTTTGTATTCCTTTTTGCCTGCTTCATTTACTGCATTTTTATATTTTCTCCTTTCATCAATTAAATTCAATATTTCTTCTGTTACCCAAGGATTTCTAGCAGCCCTCGTCTTTGTACCTACTTTATCCTCTGCTGCCTTCACTACTTCATCCCTCAGAGCTACCCATTCTTCTTCTACTGTATTTCTTTCCCCTATTCCTGTCAATTGTTCCCTTATGCTCTCCCTGAAACTCTGTACAACCTCTGGTTCTTTCAGTTTATCCAGGTCCCATATTCTTAATTTCCCACATTTTTGCAGTTTCTTCAGTTTTAATCTACAGGTCATAACCAATAGATTGTGGTCAGAGTCCACATCTGCCCTGGAAATGTCTTACAATTTTAAAACCTGGTTCCTAAATCTCTGTCTTACCATTATATAATCTATCTGATACCTTTTAGTATCTCCAGGGTTCTTCCATGTATACAACCTTCTTTCATGATTCTTAAACCAAGTGTTAGCTATGATTAAGTTGTGCTCTGTGCAAAATTCTACTAGGCGGCTTCCTCTTTCATTTCTTAGCCCCAATCCATACTCACCTACTATGTTTCCTTCTCTCCCTTTTCCTACACTCGAATTCCAGTCACGCATTACTATTAAATTTTCGTCTCCCTTCACTATCTGAATAATTTCTTTTATTTCATCGTACATTTCTTCAATTTCTTCATCATCTGCAGAGCTAGTTGGCATGTAAACTTGTACTACTGTAGTAGGTGACGAGTAATTCCTTAGTTTTTTAGATCATTAATTTCAAACCTTTAATTCTGTAATATGTAAACAGTCCCCCCCCCCTAAAATTGACTTCACTAACCCCCCCCCCATGAACCATCGACCTTGCCGTTGGTGGGGAGGCTTGCGTTCCTCAGCGATATAGATAGTCGTACCGTAGGTACAACCACAACGGAGGGGTATCTGTTAAGAGGCAAGACAAACGTGTGGTCCCTGAAGAGGGGCAGCAGCCTTTTCAGTAGTTGCAAGGGCAACAGTTTGGATGATTGACTGATCTGGCCGTGTAACAATAACCAAAACGGCCTTGCTGTGTTGGTACTGAGAACGGCTAAAAGCAAGGGGAAACTACAGCCGTAACTTTTACCGAGGGCATGCAGCTTTACTGTATGATTAAATGGTGATGGCGTCCTCTTGGGTAAAATATTCTGGAGGTAAAATAGTCCCCCATTCGGATCTCCGGGCGGGGACTACTCAAGAAAATGTCGTTATCAGGAGAAAGAAAACTGGCGTTCTACGGATCAGAGCGTGGAATGTCAGATCCCTTAATCGGGCAGGTAGGTTAGAATATTTAAAAAGGGAAATGGATAGGTTAAAGTTAGATATAGTGGGAATTAGTGAAGTTCGGTAGCAGCAGGAACAAGACTTCTGGTCAGGTGACTACAGGGTTATTAACACGAAATCAAATAGGGGTAATGCAGGAGTAGGTTTAATAATGAATAGGAAAATAGGAATGCGGGTAAGCTACTACAAACAGTATAGTGAACGCATTATTGTGGCCAAGATAGATACGAAGTCGACACCTACTACAGGAAGTGCAAAATGGCTAAGCAGGGATGGCTAGAGGACAAATGTAAGGATGTAGAGGCTTATCTCCCTAGGGGTGAGATAGATAGTGCCTACAGGAAAGTTAAAGAGACATTTGGAGAGAAGAGAACCACTTGTATGAATATCAAGAGCTCAGATGGCAACCCAGTTCTAAGCAAAGAAGGGAAGGCAGAAAGGTGGAAAGAGTATATAGAGGGTCTATACAAGGGTGATGTAAGGGTGATGTACTTGAGGACAATAGTATGGAAATGGAAGAGGATGTAGATGAAGATGAAATGGGAGATAAGATACTGCGTGAAGAGTTTGACAGAGCACTGAAAGACCTGAGTCGAAACAAGGCCCCCGGAGTAGACAACATTCCATTGGAACTACTGACGGCCTTGGGAGAGGTAGTCCTGACAAAAATCTACCATCTGGTGAGCAAGATGTATGAGACAGGCGAAATACCCTCAGACTTCAAGAGAATATAATAATTCCAATCCCAAAGAAAGCAGGTGTTGACAGATGTGAAAATTACCGAACAATCAGTTTAATAAGCCACAGCTGCAAAATACTAACACGAATTCTTTACAGACGAATGGAAAAACTAGTAGAAGCCGACCTTGGGGAAGATCAGTTTGGATTCCGTAGAAATACTGGAACACGTGAGGCAATACTGACCTTACGACTTACCTTAGAAGAAAGATTAAGGAACGGCAAACCTACGTTTCTAGCATTTGTAGACTTAGAGAAAGCTTTTGACAATGTTGACTGGAATACTCTCTTTCAAATTCTAAAGGTGGCAGGGGTAAAATACAGGGAGCGAAAGGCTATTTACAATTTGTACAGAAATCAGATGGCAGTTATAAGAGTCGAGGGACATGGAAGGGAAGCAGTGGTTGGGAAGGGAGTAAGACAGGGTTGTAGCCTCTCCCCGATGTTATTCAATCTGTGTATTGAGCAAACAGTGAAGCAAACAAAGGAAACATTCGGAGTAGGTATTAAATTCCATGGAGAAGAAATAAAAAGCTTGAGGTTCGTCGATGACATTGCAATTCTGTCAGAGACAGCAAAGGACTTGGAAGAGCAGTTGAACGGAATGGATAGCGTCTTGAAAGGAGGATGTAAGATGAAGATCAACAAAAGCAAAACGAGGATAATGGAATGTAGTCGAATTAAATCGGGTGATGCTGACGGAATTAGATTAGGAAATGAGACACTTAAACTAGTAAAGGAGTTATGTTATTTGGGGAGCAAAATAACTGATGATGGTAGAAGTAGAGAAGCTATAAAATGTAGACTGGCAATGGCAAGGAAAGTGTTTCTGAAAAAGAGAAATTTTGTTAACATCGAGTATAGATTTAAGTGTCAGGAAGTCATTTCTGAAGGTATTTGTATGGAGTGTAGGTATGTATGGAAGTGAAACATGGACGATAAATAGTTTGGACAAGAAGAGGGATTGGGGAGAAGAGATGTTTGAGGCACAACTTGACCAGAAGAAGGGATCGGTTGGTATGTCATGTTCTGAGGCATCAAGGGATCACCAATTTAGTATTGGAGGGCAGCGTAGAGGGTAAAAATCGTAGAGGGAGACCAAGAGATGACTACACTAAGCAGATTCAGAAGGATTTGGGTTGCAGTGGGTTCTGGGACATAAAGAAGTTTGCACCGGATAGAGTAGCATGGAGAGCTGTATCAAACCAGTCTCAGGACTGAAGACCACAACAACATCAACAATGTAAACAGTATAAGATGCAAACTGTAAAACATGAGAACTTTATAATGTTGTACATGAAAATACATATGCAATATAATAAGACTCAACTACACAAACACGAACACAGAACGTAGAAGTGCCGTTCGTGTAGTCGAGTTACGAGGTCAACCTTCGGAAGCTCCTCTCCAGCTTATGGCGCGGGCAAGTGTAGGAAGTAATTGTGGCAGCAGATAGTATCACATGTTTTTTTAAATTTAAATTGACAATGGAAATAATGAAAAGACAAAAATAACAGCCATGAGAGAAGCTGCAGAAAAAGACAAAAAGTCTGTCTCTGCAGCTTGTTACTGATTTTTAGTAGCAAACGACCCACCATAGTTACGAAGGCAGTGGGGCCACTCTGTAATCTTAGTAAATAAATAAATTTGCCTAAGATGCAGGAAGAGTATAATATTCAAACTACGACCCTGGATCTAGGATTATTACAGTGAGACGATCCTTCTGTTGGGTATTCAAATGGTACACGGTTGCGCAAAATACGTTTTAGAAAATTTTTGTCTGCTACGACGTAATAAGGGGTGCCCTATTCTCGTTATTCTATTTATTCTATAACAGACAACCTGAAATTCAATACGGAAGATTTTTAAAATGGTTTCCTTGTGCAGCAATGTGTGTGTAGAGCTGTCAACTTAATTGCTTGGTGACTTTTTGAGGAACACCATTTTGGGCCGCTCGAACTACAGTAGAAAGACCTGGAATGTGCAGCAACAACTTTGAAGACTCTGTCCTTTAAATAACCACATAAAAATAATAATACGGGCTGTGATTGTGACTATAAGAGCGCCATTCCGCAGCCAGTTCAGTGAATGTTAAGGTGTCCACTGCGGCGATCCAGTGCCTGCGGTACGGGGCGGACGTGACCCATCCTGCACCAGAGCACTCGGCGGCGCCGTGCAGCCGGTACTGGCTCTTGTCCCAGGACTTGCCTGTATTTGTCGTCTGCGAGAGGTTCTTCAGTAAAACATGGGCTCAATAGTGCACTGTGCACAGACTGCCCACCAAACACTGACTTTTTGTGGACCAAGTGGAGCAGCAGTTTGAACGTGTTGGGTCACCGTACCGCTGCTCCGTTGTTAGTGCTTCCATTAGGAAATGTGAATTGAGTCATTGGTGAGTGAGCTAGACAATTTTCAGAACTACAGCAGAAAAATGTCGCAACGAAAATCATTTACTGCATTCGAGTAAACGACAATTGACAAACATTTTCCAACACTTATTTTGCACCACCCTGTGTGGCCGAGCAGTTCTAGGCGCTACAGTCCTGAAACGATCGACCGCTACGGTCGCAGGATCGAATCCTGCCTCGGGCATGGATGTGTGTGATGTCCTTAGGTTAGTTAGGTTTAAGTAGTTCTAGGTTCCAGGCGACTGATGACCTCAGAAGTTAAGTCCCATAGGGCTTAGAGCCATGTTCTACACCACCCTGTAGTAATTGCACCTGGGCATTTGAACTAAACTTCAGTCGGTTGTTTGCGGTGAACCATGCTTCATTGACGTACCTCACGAACCCGTGCATACTTCATGCTGAATGCCGTTGCAGGAACGGGGATTTGAATTACAACAGTCACATGCAGTGTGATAAATGTCATGTCAGGTCCTTCAGCATGAAATGGGAATGTTATAAGCACTTCGACATCACAGCTGTTTCGGACAATTAATACTACTTGTCGGTTGTCATTAGTGTCTAATAGTACTAAGCAACCCCTTTGGTTTCCATTCCTGTAGTAAATTTGTGTGCTCATGTGACATTGTAGGTCGTTGAACGTTGGTTCTCCACTTAAGGAAATAAGATGACCTACGCTGATCAGCGAAAACATTATGACCCCCTACCAAATAGCCAGTATGTCGACGTTCGGCACGGATAACAGCGGCGACGCGTTGTGGTGTGGAAGCAGCGAGGCCTTGGTTGGACGATGGAGGGAGTAAGCACGACATCGACACAATGTCCGATCGGGTTCAGCTTTGGCTAGTTGGAGGCCAGCATAAATTGAAACTCGCTGTTATGTTCCTCGAACCACTCCATCACACTCCTGGCCTCGTGACGCGGCGCTTTACCATATTGGAAAAATGTCACTATCTTCGGAAAAGAATGATCATCATGAAGGGGTGTACGTGGTCTGCAACCAGTGTACGATACTCCTTAGCCCTCATCGTGCCTTGCACGAGCCCCGCCGAGACTTGCATCGTGCCCCGCACGAGCCAATGGATGCCCACAAGAATGTTTCCCCAGAGCATAATGGAGCCACCGCCAGCTTTTCTCCGTCCAGCAGCAAATGTGTCAAGGAGCTGTTCCCCTGGAAGACGACGGATTCGCGCCCTCTCATCGGCGTGATGAAGAAGGTAACTGGATTCATCACACCATGCAACGCCCTGGCACTGCGCCAACATTCAGTGCCGATTGTCACGCGCCCATTCCAGTCGTAGTTGCCTCTGTCGTGGTGTTAACATTGGATATGGCAGGGTCATCGTTCAGAAAGTTCGCTGCTGTGTGTGTTCACATACACTTAATGTCTGATGATAGTTCCGCCACAGTTCGCCATCTGTCCTGTTTTACCAGTCCGCCCAGCTTACGACGTCCGACATCTATAATGAGCCCCACGACGTCTTGACTTCACCTTGGCTCCACTCTGGTTTCGCTACGCATTGAAGACTCACCACAGCACTCCTGGAAACTCGACAACTTGTGCAGTTTCCGAAGTGCTCTCGCCGAGCCTCCGGGCCATCACTGTATGCCTTCGGTGAAACTATGATAGATCGCGCGCATTTCCGATTCTGCACACGGACGCTCTCTGATAGTAGATGCAACATGCGTGCATCTGATTAGCAGTCATTCCTCGCCAGCTGACGCTGCTATCGCCTTGGTGGATTGGTCTATGGTCATAATGTTCTGGCTGATCAGTGTATTTGCCTATTTCTTTTCTTCAGTCAGTTTTTAAGCTCAGAATTTCACTTTGTTTTGGTGTAAGTAGTTTCATAACTTATCACCAATGTGCATAAACAGTGTCACTGTCCAGTAGACTTTTTGCTGATAAATGGTTTACCTAAAATGGTGGTTTTGTCTTGTACCATCATGGGACCCACCTCTACATTCTCAAAGAACTTTGCTTTCGTCTCATGAAGATGGGAAGTTACTTTGTTCTTGGGGTCCGAAATCCGGTGTATTTACCGGTCTAATGACAGTATTCAATGAAACATCCTTTAGTATTATTCTGTGAAATGTTTTTAGCGTGAGGCTCAGCTTTAGCCTGAATCGTATCTAGTAACGTTAGAGCAGCTAGTGCTAAAATGTGCACTCTTTTAATGGTCTACAATTTCCTTGGCCGTTTTTGTGATATTTTTGTGCAGTTGTTATTTGGTGGAAACAAAACGCTTGTCTAGAATCCTTGACTACCTGCACTGCGGTACGTAGGATAAAATGAAGCATTGTGAAATCTTGAAGCTGCCTACTCGTAGTATAATATGATGTATTAAAACGTAGCGGAAGCAGAACAGTGCGTCGTTTCTGAAATTGGTGAGGCGCTGCCAGCCTCTCCCAGTTCCGTGTAACGTGGGTTAAATTAAGTGAATGGCGTTTGGACTTGTTGCGATTGTATAAGGTTGCACAAAATCGTACCCTTGTTACGAAAATTTATTTCTGAGAATACACTTCCACGTGTGCTCCGTTTGTTGCAGTAGAATGTGTAGGCGGTGCTCAATTTCTCTTCATGTCTTTGCCAACATATCATCCATCATCGTCCCTACACCATGCCGTAAACGTTTGCACATGAGGAACTGGAAACCTGAAGACTTTATCCTCAACGTGCCCCACAAAAAATAGTCACGGGAGCTTATGTTTGGCGAACGGGCTGGGCATGACAGACCGTCTCTACCGATCCATCTATCCGAAAAAGTTTCATCGGAGAACTAACGAACAAATAGCCTCGAGTGTGGGAGTGCACAGTCTTTTTGAAACACTAATTGTGGTTGAATTACCTATACCTCAGGTGCAGCCTAAAGTTCCAAGATATCCATGTAAATTGCTGCCGTAGTGATAGACCCTATGGAAAAGAACTGTCTCACCAATATGTGTTACACGTTACGACACACCACACATTCATATTCTCTTCCTGGCAGTCGCTTACCTGCTTTGATATGTGACTTCTCCGATCCTCAGATCTGGACTTTACGCCGGTTTACTTTCCCGTTGACGTGGAAAGTCGCCTCATTGGAAAAACAAACGTTATTCAGATTGTGATTGTCTGCGTCGTTTCAATCCATCAAGTTCATATTAGAATCTCAGCACGTCTGGGCCTATCAACTGGTTGCAAAACCAGCAGCAGCTCCACTTCTTATGCGGCAGTCTGTGTAAAATCTCCAGCACAGTGCTGCACGCGCTGCAGGTTGCCGCCTCTTGTCTCGTCACCAGCTCTTTAAACTTTACACAATATCCTTGGATGCTGTCCACATATCTTGGATCTCGACCGTAGGCACTTTAAAACTGTCGCAGAACTGTGATAGGCGACCATATTTAGTGAAAACATGCTTCCCCTGCATTCACGCAGCACTCCTAAATTACGCTGCCTGTAACGAGATAGAGAGAGAGAAATTAGCTGCTGTCAGAGCACATTTAGAAATGTAGTCATAAGCTTCACGAGTTAAGCTACTACTTTCAACAGACCACGTAGTTCTATGTTAGCTCTATGTAGTACACATAGTTTCTTAGAAATAGGTCTTGTAATCAGGGAAAGACTTCACGGTGAACCTGCATTCTGCCTAGTGAGAATGAGTGTCATTATTAGCTATATTGTAGGAATTTTTTCGGTAGCATAATGCATTAGGATCAAGTACAGGCAGATCTGAGAGTAGCGTGCTGAGTATCTTTTTCGCGGCCTGTAATAACTTTTGTATACTCGGAATAAAACGACTGCCGGCGGACCTAAGGGGCATGCGAACTTGACGTTAGTGCAGTCGCGTGCGAAATTCGAATCGCCGTACGAACTGTTGACAGGCGGAAAGCGGGCCGCCCGACACGCGAAAGTGTGAGCTGGCGGCAGTAAAAGGGACGTGAGGCGTGCGGCGCCTGTAGCGCCAAAAAGTGTTTCGTGCCACACCAGTGCTGCAGGTGACGCCAACATTGGCGCGAATGTGCGGATTCCAGGCACCGTATCCCAACACAGAGTCACCTGGCTCGGAGAGACTGGAGAGGTTTTTCAATACATGAACTGTGCTTTGAAAAATGCTATCACGCTTGATGATTTCTGGCCTAGTCTGAGTGATGGAGGGTATTGTCTGTGTGCGTATTATATTTATCCTTGTCATCTTTTCTGAGTATTGGGTTATTTATTGTATGGGAAATAGATTAAATAACAGACAGGAGGTTTATTTATGATCTTTATCTGAACGCCAAGGTGCATCGGGCATTACCCTGAAAATACATCCAGTTTTTCTGTAAGAGACAGAAATACGTAAAACTAGCACAGTTTGAATCAGTGGAAGTAACGAGAAATCTGTTACAAACCTTGTATATTTAAAACGGTGCGAAGAACAACTTGCTCTGCCGAATTAGACTGTTCACAAATTAGCCGAACGATTGTCAAACTACAGCATCGGCTTTGTTTGGAAGTGTGGATCATGTCAGTCCCACCTTTTGAAGATCATGAAATAAAATTCGGTTCAAGTTCTTAAGATTATTTGATCTCATTTCAGAACAGCATCTGTGGCTATAAAGATCAATTCAGTGATATAACTCTTTCGTAGACCTGACAAGCAACTGCAAATGAAAAAGTTTTGATATGATTTTCGTTACACACACACACACACACACACACACACACACACACACACACACACACACATATATATATATATGACTTGCCTTGTAGTCCTTGTTAGGTTGCTCTGTCGATCGGTTCAGTAGGCGAATGCACTTCCGTAATCCGTGCGTGTGGTAGCTAGTCGGTGCAGCTCCCGAGGAACTGAGGTGGTCCCCGTTCCCCGCTGCCGTCTCCTTGCGCCAGCCAGTCAAAGATAAGTTCGGTTACACGATAAATCAGTCTAATCTAAAAGCCATAAATTCAACTGAATACCTAGGTATTATGAACAGCTTAAACTGGAACACATGGAAAATGTTGTGGGGAAGGCAAACCAAAGACTGCGCTTTATTGGCAGGACACTTAGAAAATACAGACCTACTAAGGAGACTGCCTACAGTACGCTTGTCCGTCCTCTTTTACAATACTGCTACGCGGTGTGGGATCCTTACCAGAAAGGACTGACGGAGTATATCGAAAAAATTGAAAGAAAGGCAGCACGTTTTGTATTATCGCGAAATATGGGAGAGAATGTCACAGAAATGATACAGGATTGGGCGGAAATCATTAAAAGAAAGGCGTTTTTCGTTGCGACGGAATCTTCTCACGAAACTCCAATCACCAACTTTCTGCTCCGAATGCGAAAATATTTTGTTGGCACCGGCCTACCTAAGGGGGAACGATCACCACGATAAAATAAGGGAAATCGGAGATCTTACGGAAAGATATAGGTGTTCATTGTTTCCGCGCGCTATACGAGATTGGCATAATAGAGAATTGTTCGATGAACACTCTGGAAGGCACTTGAATGTGATTTGCAGAGTGTCCATGTAGATGTAGACCACAGCTGTGAACATGCTTACCAGACGACTGTGCCCACGCCACGGCGCACAACATCGCAGTGCGAGCTCATCTCTCTGACACCCGACGCGGCCAGCCGACACAACTAGCAACACGCTCTTCCAACTACTGGCGCATAGAGAGACCTCACCACTTCGTTAATGCACTGTGTGACGTTTGGCTGACTCATCCCAGGTGAACCGTCATCCCCTACCTCCTTTCCATCGGACCTGTGTTCCAAAAATATCAAAGTTGTCAAAACCTTGGGGAAAAATGGCCATTGCATTTGATGACTGATATGAATTGTTTAGCTGATGTACTCATTTCAAGACTTGCTAAACAGATGCAACTTCTGGTGGAAACGGATGACTGTAGCTCTTTGATGGGCTGCCATGTACGGCCGTAGTTCCTCAGTCATATTGCAGACCACCTGCTGGTCAATATGTAGCCTGTACCTCCTCAACAAAGTTCCTCTCGGGCATTTCAAAGTGATACGTCTCGCCCCGCAGATTGTGTTGCCGAATCGCGTGGCAGCACATTTCCTCGAGCCGCCTTTGTCGCCCTTGCCTTCTCCTTATCAGTACCGATTGCACCTTGTCCACTTATGTGATTCTCGGCTGAAATGGATGCATAATAACATTTACGAACTGACTTTCCACTCGAATGTCTCCCAGTGATCATTCAGTAAAATTTAACCCAAAAAATCCGAAACTAAAATGCACTCAGTACATCTAAAGTAAATTACCGTCGCAGAGAAAGCACACCGAAACGAACGAAAGACATTACCGACACCTCACCACCTTTTGGTACAGTAGAGTGAATTATTGCCTGGTGGACCGATCTTTAACAGGTTTCAGTAGCGTGCACAATAGCAACGTCGACTACCGAACCGAAACTGACGTCACTACTGATGCTAACCTACGGAACTGAACGGTATGGACAATACGGAATACGCCTAATGGCTTTCGCACGGGTACCAGTAACTGTCTACGACTAGACGACTTGTCAAGGTAACTACCGTCACCTTTGTTTAAGCTGTCCACACCAGGGAAGTTCTAAGGAGACGCGAATGGTAAATGTTCCCTATGTGAGTGGCTTCAGCTCTGACAGCTTGTGGCAGTGATAAGAGCTGTGAGCTGCCATGCCGTCCTTCACAGCGGCTGTACATTTTTCATTTATTCATAGTTCAATCCAATTCCACAAAACAGTTATAAATAATGCTGCCCCAGGTAAAAACTGTATCAAAAGCCTTAAAGTAGTTTCTGAGATTAGCTCAAACATACAGACATAAATTGCTGTGGGGACATTACACTATACACAGGAAACACTGTGAGAACTGCATGCTTGACCCTAAATGCAGATTCTAGCCAAACCGGGCAAAATAGTTGGTGCGCGTATCGTGGGTGCTTCTGTAATCGAGGTAGCCAAGTGTGTCGTGGTTAAAGAGGCACCGTATCGGAAAATTGTCCAGAATACAGGGAAAGTGGAAAAACATAATCTGCTAACTCACAAGTGAAACTAAAGTGTGTGTAGAGCGATCGTGAGGGACGGTCATCGAAGACGATTGCGACGGAAATGAGAGGACGACAGCTGCAATACCTACAGTAGAACTGAATGTCAGCACCGAAACATCACGAAGGGAGCTCCGTGAGCTGGCAATTTCGCAGGGCGAGCTGGAATTCCAGAGCTACTTATGAGTAATGCAGTAGTTGCCCGTAATTGGAAAACGTGATACCATAGCCTTAAAACCTTGACTACGGAGGAGTGGAAGAATGTCATTTAGTAGGACGAGTCGTCTTTCACACTACATCCAACTTCTAGCCTGGTCTTCGTCCCAAGAGTGGAACGTGACGGCGGTTCGGCAGTGATTTGGGCAGCAGTATCGTGTTATTCCCTGTGCCCAGTGGGTACTCTCAAGGGTTGCGTTACTGCCACGGATCATGTGACTATTTTGGATGATGACGTGCATCCCGTGGACAAAGTCTGTTCTCCATTGATGATGCTGTGTTCCGAAACGGCAGGGCCCCTGTTCACACAGGTGACATGGGCCAGGACTGCTTTTGTGAGCATGTGGATGAGTTGTCACATCTCCATTGACCACCGCAGTCACCAGATCTCAGTATTATTGAACCTTTGTGCTCTGCTTCGGAGAGAAGGGTGCATGATCATTAACCATGTCCACCATCATTACCCGGACATGCCAGTATTTTGCAGGAAGAATAGTATAAGATTCCCTTAAAAACACAACAGGGCCTGTATCTATCCATCCAGAGACGACTGGAAACTGTTTGGAATGCCAACGGTTTTCCTGCGCCGTTTTGGACATAGTAGTGTGTGTAGTGTTTTTCGTGTTTCCATACTCTTATCTACGTGCAGAAACGTGCCGTTTTAGTGGCCGCCCGGAGGGTTGCGCATCTGTTTGCACTGCGCTCGTTTTCTTGTGTTTGCAGCAAGACAGGGTGTTATCAGTCCTCCTTTATGTCAGGAAGAACAGTTCTATTAGAAAAAGGAAAGGGAAAGAAAGGGGTAATGCCCCAGTAATGAAGTAGCGAAACCTACTCATCTTATATATATATATATTGTTAAAAAGAATAGTGCTTTTCTTGATATTTGCTGCAGTCATTCGGAGCAAGCCACATTTTAGAGATTGTAGGTAGCTTGCAGTCTAAGCCCACGAGTAGGCATGTTCTCAGTAACCACTTGTCCTTGTCTTCTTGTATCCGTAGCCTGACACTGCTTGCTGCTCCAAGAGCAGTCTGATGTGCCTGACACACCTATCTGATTTTCTTAAATCCATAATTGTACTTCAGTTTTCAACAGTGTACAATTGATGATGAAATACCTACGCTATTTGTGCAGGCAGTTGACTTTTCATTCGAGTGGCTATACTACTCGTAAGACGTAAGAAATTTTTTACGAGTGATATAAAATCAGTTGCTCTTCAAATTGCCGTTGGAGGCAATATATAAAAGTTATGAACCGTTAATCCAATGCTATATTGTAATTTATGGGAAGTAGCAAGTTTCCTTGGCTATCTGCCGTTCCTTACCTGGGGCGTTAGGACGTGCTGTTACCGAAATCACAGAGACAGTCTGTTAACCTTCACACCAGTTTCAAAATATGTACTTACCACATAATGCTTACTTTTTCCTTGTGCATCGCAATTCTTTAGCTATAGAACTAAGCATTAAGGGTGTGTCAGCGTCTCTCCCTTCCTTGCTCGCTTTCTCTGCTCTGACGAAATTGAATACCTTGGAGCACCAGGATTCGTTTCCATAAGCTTAATCGTCAGTGCACTGGAGCTCTAATATCTCTGGTCTCCGTGTAAATTGTTGCATGTCAGAAGCATTCCAGCCAGATATTCGCCTACTCACCCAACTACAACACCCTCTCCCTCCCAGGGGGCTCACCGCTCTTTAGGAGTTCGTACTTGGCTACCATGAAGCCCCAGCCTTTGCAGCATTACTTTTTTTCCGTGCTGCAAGCTTACACTTCCACTTCCCCTTTCCTCTTATACCTCTCCATCAGATGGTCTTATTGGTGCAGACCCTGCTTGGACCTCGTATAAGATTGATACTCGAGTTTCGACTAGCGGTATTTTCCACAAAATAAACACATGGTTGGGTTTGACCTTCTACCAGCTTTCAAAATTTTTCAGAAGTGTGGATTGTGAAGGGAAGAGCACCCAATGTGGTGTATGTTCCACCACATCCTGACATCCTGTTGTGGGGGGGGGGGGGGGGGGGAGTCATCAAGCACATGTACAGTGGTAGCCCCCTGGGCACACAGGAATCACATAGTTGATGCCTGTGCCAAACTCCCTATGTATGCCAAGGTGTATGTGCCCATCGTGACTGGGACAAGAAGACTCTAAGCAACAGACTAGGCCTTGTAGTCATTACTGAGGCTGGGTGGCACCATGGCAGTTGAGCCGCAAATGAAGCAGATAAAATTATCTCCTGCTGGTGGTCATATGGTCCCAGCAGTGTATGTGGAAGGAAAGTCCTCTTGGTTTGTACGAGGACTTACAGTGATTCCTTCTTAGCTACGAAGCCCATATTCTTTGCTGAGAACTTGGAAGACAAGTTTGGGGAAATGGCAGCCATCTCTGAAATGAAAATTGGGTCAGTTGTGATCCAAACAGCATTCCCAGCCCAGTCACGGGCACCGTTCGGTTGTAACAAGCTAGGTGACGTACCGATGACTCTCATTCCAAATAACCGTCTAAAAATGGTTCAGGCCATCATTTTCCACTGTGACCTGCTCTTACAATCTGATGTTAAGTTACGTGCCAACTTGGAGCAATGGGGTATACACTTTGTCCGTCGTATAATGGGGGGGGGGGGGGGCGGCAAAGGACAGAAGGTTCACTACCGGTGCCTTGTCCTCTGATGGTGGTTCATTGTCTGAAAAGGTCAAGGTTATGGTATACCGATGCGATGTGAAACCGTATGTTCGGGTACATGTCTTTGCATAGTAAGAGATGGTGGATGAGCCGTGCATGCGAACTATCCTTGTGCACTTCCCCCATATGTTTTCCAGAGAGAGGAGAAAATACATGAATCTCGACAAACTAACTTATCAAGAGGCCAAGAAGTAGCAAGAGTATTTGCACCCTGCATGTAAAACAGTGTCATATGTTGATCACGCTTTTGACAGGTGGTCTCGTTAATGCGACTAGGCAGGTAGAATGGAACCTGCTTACTGCAACCCTATAACTAGAACCTGTAATATTTTTCATTTTCTTTCTGTTTGCAGGTACGTATGGCATTAAACTGAAAAGAAGTAGGATGAAGATTGACGTCAGTAAGTACGTGAAATACAAGCTTTATAGTAAGTAGCAATATTACACGGATTGTTCCGGCGTTGTTACTGTTGTTCATTAAATTCTCCCAAAAGCGCATAGGCTAGCTTATAAAGAAACATCTTCCCTATTATGAAGAATATAATTTTTAGGATTTTCTAATGGCGTAAGTACTTTTTAATGTCAGAGGGGGGTAAAAATGTGAGCTACTTATCATTTTCCTTTTATGGAAATATTTTTCAAACTATTATTGAGGTTAGGATACAGTGAAGTCGTATAATGCACGGAGGAGTCCAGTTCCCTGTAAGTTCATAACTTGAAAGTAAAAATCAATAAAACTTTCGTTATAATGGAGTACACATGAAGGGATACAGATTTTAGGAATACGAATGTACACGTGTGATTGGAAATACTTCCTGAATATTGGACATACCTGCTCTCTAATAAAGTAACTGGCTGCAGGAGAGGTTGGAGAGTATTCAAGTTATAACTGGCTCTGACTCGGTGCGGCCAGAGCCCGCCAAGTCTACCCATGCAGTCTCAACACCTAGCTACGCCCGTAACGTCGTGGATCTGCTGCCCTTGTCAAGTCTTTTTTGTACGGTCATTTTTTCACGCGCCCTTTACCTGTGGCGTTGGTGAGGGGGCAGGTCTCTCCACTTCCAGAGTACGGTCACACCTGTGTAGATCCCCAGTGACTCCTTAAAAACAGCGACAACTGCTGGAAAACCGTTTTAGTTGCTGACTTCTCCCCATAGCAGCTTTCAAAAATTGTTTAACATTCAGGCAATAAGCATCGCATTTACAAGCTGATATGGTTTTTGTGCCCAGTACCAACAGTCATATTGACGCTGCCTTCTCTCCTCATTTGCTTCCTGGCAAGATTTATTATTTATAGCCTTCAAAAAGATGGAATTTGTAGAAAAAGTAAACTCATCACTCAGAATGTTATAGGTATTAGAAGGGGATATCAAGCGGACCGAGAAATTTAAAACCTAGGAGACTGCAACGATAGCAACACTTCAAAGAAAGAAGCCTTGTAGTCACGAATCAGTGCAGACCGCATATCGACTAAGCAGAAATGTGTAAAAGACGAAATGCCAATATATCATTGCTGCGCAGTGTTGCGACAGAATATCTTATAATTCGCACATGCCTGACTATGGGTGGAGAATGTTTGCTCGAGAAATTAGAAATAAGTGAAAGATAGATACTGAGTATAAATCCTAGGTCCAATCAAAGGAGGTGGTGAATCAGGAGGAGACAGAACTTTGAATTTTACACACTTGTACAAAAGCTCAGATGCACCATTCTTTGGAGCATTGTTTTCTGTGGCGGCGTATCTGGTATGAGTCCTACAGGGTAGAGAAGTGGACTCATGGGAAGAAGGAACAGTATAGGAGGCGCATTCGGGAACACTGGTCTGAAGTTAGCCAAGGTACAAGGACAAGTAAAAACACATATAGCTAAGCGACAAGGAAAAAGAGTATTAGCAATATCGTATTCGGAATTCTATAGTATCACGGAAATCTCGGTCATCACCACGGCCGAGAAATGAAGGTGCGAGTACCCGTTTCATACTGGCTGTTAACGGCTACTGACAAGAAAGATGATTTACGTTCCGTCGACGGTGAAATTATTTGAGACATAGTGGCACAAATTCAAATTGGTCAGGTATGAGGAAGAAAATCGACTGTGGCATTTTCAAACTAAACATTTCGTTTCACCTTCAGAGACTGAGGAAAAATAAATTATGTATGGCCGGACTGGTATTTAATTAGGCTCCTTCGCATATGCTTGCTAGGAAAAGGGACGCATGTCTTACAGATGGGGAAACCACGGTTTCGCTGATAGAGTGTTTCCCTCGTCTGAAGCTCCGACGCGCCGCCACTATGAATAAATAAGGCACTCCGTCGTCAGGCCACAAGTGACCCATTGGGACCATCCGACCGCCGTGTCATCCTCAGCTGAGGATGCTGATAGAAGGGGCGTGTGGTCAGCTCTCCCGGTCATTAAGATGGTTTTATTTGACCGGAGCCGCTACTATTCGGTCGAGTAGCTCCTCAGTTGGCATCACGAGGCTGAGTGCACCCCGAAAAATGGTAACAGCGTATGGCGGCCCGGATGGTCACCCATCCAAGTGCCGGTCAACCCCGACAGAGGTTAACTTCGTTGATCTGACGGGAACTGGTGTACCCACTGCGTCAACACCGTTGCCACTACGAATGAATACCATTCGTATAATTAAAATCCGGATTGCTTGATTCATTACTATGAAAGTTCGTTCCAGCAAGACTAAAGAACTATTCCTCATTGTCGTCGTCAGTGTGAAGACTGTTTGGTGCAGCTGTTAGCGTTAGGCTCTCCTGTGCAAGTATCTTCATTCTTCCTTAACGTCATCCTTTTGAACACGCTTACTGTTGTCAAGACGTGACCTACCTCCACAATTTTACCTCCCAGTCAACACTTCCTCCATTACCAAATTAACTATTACTTGATGCCTCGAGATATGTCCTATCAACCAGTCTACACTTACGTCTACATCATATGTTATAAGCCACCGTACGATGCTGATGATACCTTGTGCTACTACCAGCCGTTTCTTTTCCTGTTCCACTCGCATATAGAGCGAGGGGAAAACGTCTGTCTATATGCCTCCGTGTGAGCCCTAATTTCTGTTATCTTCGCCGTCCTTACAAAAATGTATGCTGACGGCAGTAGGAGCGTTCTGCAGTTATCCACAAATTTGCTACATATTCCTCCTCGAAAAGAACACCCCTTTCTCTCCGGGGTCTCTCATTTCAGTTCCCAAAGCATCCGTGTAACGCTTGCGTGCTGTTAGAGCCTACTGGTAACAAATCCAACAGGCCGCCTCTGAACTGCACCGACATCTTCCTTTAATACGACCAGGAGCGGACCCCAAACACTCGAGCAGTACTGAAGAGTAGGTCGTACCAGCATCCTATATGCGGTCTCCTTTACAGGCGAACCACACTCCCAATACACCGAAGTCGACTATTCGCGTTCCGTATTATGTAAATATATATTTAATGACGTATAGTTTTGGAGCATATACTGTATTCAAACATTATGAATCACCTTGAAGGGAACGATCTATTGATACGTAATCAGCATGGTTTCAGAAAACATCGTTCTTGTGCAACGTAGCTTTATTCGCACGAAGTAATGACCGCTATCGACAGGGGATCTCAAGCTGATTCCGTATTTCTAGATTTCCGGAAAGCTTTTGACACCGTTCCTCACAAGCGACTTCTAATCAAGCTGCGGGCCTATGGGGTATCGTCTCAGTTGTGCGACTGGATTCGTGATTTCCTGTCAGGAAGGCCGCATTTCGTAGTAATAGACGGCAAATCATCGAGTGAAACTGAAGTGATATCAGGTGTTCCCCAGGTAAGCGTCCTGGGACCTCTGCTGTTCCTTATCTATATAAATGACCTGGGTGACAATCTGAGCAGTTCTCTTAGACTGTTCACAGATGATGCTGTAATTTACCGTCTAGTAAGGTCATCCGAAGACCAGTATCAGTTCCAAAGAAATTTAGAAAAGATCGCTGTATGGTGTGGTAGGTGGCAGTTGACGCTTTTTTTTTTTTTTTTTTTTTTTTTTTTTCTTCGTCATCAGTCTACTGACTGGTTTGATACGGCCCGCCACGAATTCCTTTCCTGTGCTAACCTCTTCATCTCAGAGTAGCACTTGCAACCTACGTCCTCAATTATTTCCTTGACGTATTCCCATCTCTGTCTTCCTCTACAGTTTTTGCCCTCTACAGCTCCCTCTAGTACCATGGAAGTCATTCCCTCATGTCTTAGCAGATGTCCTATCATCCTGTCCCTTCTCCTTATCATTGTTTTCCACATATTCCTTTCCTCTCCGATTCTGCGTAGAACCTCCTCATTCGTTACCTTATCAGCCCACCTAATTTTCAACATTCGTCTATAGCACCACATCTCAAATGCTTCGATTCTCTTCTGTTCCGGTTTTCCCACAGTCCGTGTTTCACTACCATACAATGCTGTACTCCAGACGTACATCCTCAGAAATTTCTTCCTCAAATTAAGGCCGGTATTTGATATTAGTAGACTTCTCTTGGCCAGAAATGCCTTTTTTGCCATAGCGAGTCTGCTTTTGATGTCCTCCTTGCTCCGTCCGTCATTGGTTATTTTACTGCCTAGGTAGCAGAATTCCTTAACTTCATTGACTTCGTGACCATCAATCCTGATGTTAAGTTTCTCGCTGTTCTCATTTCTGCTACTTCTCATTACCTTCGTGTTTCTCCGATTTACTCTCAAACAATACTGTGTACTCATTAGACTGTTCATTCCGTTCAGCAGATCATTTAATTTTTCTTCACTTTCACTCAGGATAGCAATGTCATCATCGAATCGTATCATTGATATCCTTTCACCTTGTATTTTAATTCCACCCCTGAGCCTTTCTCTTATTTCCATCATTGCTTTCTCGATGTACAGATTGAAGAGTAGGGGCGAAAGGCTACAGCCTTGTCTTACACCCTTCTTAATACGAGCACTTCGTTCTTGATCGTCCACTCTTATTATTCCCTCTTGGTTGTTGTACATATTGTATATGACCCGTCTCTCCCTATAGCTTACCCCTACTTTTTTCATTATTTCGAACAGCTTGCACCATTTTATATTATCGAACGCTTTTTCCAGGTCGACAAATCCTATGAACGTGTCTTGATTTTTCTTTAACCTTTGCTTCCATTATTAGCCGTAACGTCAGAATTGCCTCTCTCGTGCCTTTACTTTTCCTAAAACCAAACTGATCGTCACCTACCGCATTATCAATTTTCTTTTCCATTCTTCTGTATATTATTCTTGTAAGCAGCTTCGGTGCATGAGCTGTTAAGCTGATTGTGCGATAATTCTCGCATTTGTCAGCTCTTGCCGTCTTCGGAATTGTGTGGATGATGCTTTTCCGAAAGTCAGATGGTGTGTCGCCAGACTCATATATTCTACACACCAACGTGAATAGTCGTTTTGTTGCCACTTCCCCCAATGATTTTAGAAATTCTGATGGAATGTTATCTATCCCTTCTGCCTTATTTGACCGTAAGTCCTCCAAAGCTCTTTTAAATTCCGATTCTAATAATGGCGCTAAATAACGAAAAGTGTGAGGTGATCCACATGAGTTCCAAGAGAAATCCGTTGGAATTCGATTACTTGATAAATAGTACAATTCTCGAGGCTGTCAATTCAACTAAGTACCTGGGTGTTAAAATTACTAACAACTTCAGTTGGAAGGACCACATAGATAATATTGTCGGGAAGGCGAGCCAAAGGTTGCGTTTCATTGGCAGGACACTTAGAAGATGCAACAAGTCTACTAAACAGACAGCTTACACTATACTTGTTCGTCCTCTGTTACAATATTGCTGCGCGGTGTGGGATCCTTACCAGGTGGGATTGACGGAGGACATCGAAAGGGTGCAAAAAAGGGCAGCTCGTTTTCTATTATCACGTAATAGGGGTGAGAGTGTGGCAGATATAATACGCGAGTTGGGATGGAAGTCATTAAAGCAAAGACGTTTATCGTCGCGGCGAGATCTATTTACGAAATTTCAGTCACCAACTTTCTCTTCCAAATGCGAAAATGTTTTGTTGGGCCCAACCTACATAGGTAGGAATGATCATCAAAATAAAATAAGAGAAATCAGAGCTCGAACAGAAAGGTTTAGGTGTTCGTTTTTCCCGCGCGCTGTTCGGGAGTGGAATTGTAGAGAGATAGTATGATTGTGGTTCGGTGAACCCTCTGCCAAGCACTTAAATGTGAATTGCAGAGTAGTCATGTAGATGTAGATGTAAATGATGTGGTTGTGTCAAGCTGGACACTACTAATGCTGTACCCGAACATAACACAATTGATTTTCCTATTCATCCGCATTAACTTACATCTTTCTACGTTTAGAGCCAGCTGCTATTCATCACACCAACAGTCATCTTGTATCATAGTGACTCAACTTCGGGTCCTTCCTGTACACCAGAGTATCATCAGATAACGAGTGCAGGCTGCTACCCAACCTATCGGCCAGATTAGTTATCTGTATAGAAAATAATAGGGGTCGTAATTATCCTTCCCTGGGGCACTATTGACTATACGCTTGTCTCTGATGAACACTCGCCGTCGAGGACGACATATTGGGGTTTGTTACTTAATAAGTCTTCGAACCACTCACATATCTAGGAACCTATTCCATATGCTCGTACCTTCGTAAAAGTGTGTAATGGGGTACCGTGTCAAATGCTTTTCGGAATTCTAGGCCGGCCGCGGTGGCCGAGCGGCTCTAGGCGCTTCAGTCCGGAACCGCTCGACTGCTGCGGTCATAGGTTCGAATCCTGCCTCGTCCATGGCTGTGTGTGATGTCCTTGGTTAGTTAGGTTTAAGTAGTTCTACGTTCTGGCGGACTGATGACCTCAGATGTTGTCCCATAGTGCTCAGAGCCATTTGAACCATTCGGAATTCTAGAAATGTAGAATCTGTCGGTCCCAGTATATCATGTGAGAAAAGGGCAAACTGAGTTTCACACAAGCGATGCTTTCTAAAACCGTACTGATTCGTGGACATAAGCTTTTCGGTCTCTAGGAAATTTATTAGATTCGAACTGAGAGAGGAGTCAGCAGCAAATCGATGTTAAGAATATACACTATGTGATCAAAAGTATCCTGACACCCCCAGAATGTACATTTTTCATATTAGGTGCATTGTGCTGCCACCTACTGCCAGGTACTCCATATCTGCGACCTGAGTAGTCATTAGACGTTGTGAGAGAGCGGAATGGGGCGCCCCGCGGACCTCACGGATTTCGAACGTGCTCAGCTGATGGGGTGTCACTTGTGTCATAAGTCTGTACACGAGATTTCCACACTGCTAAACATCCCTAGGTCCAGTGTTACCGATGTAATATTGAAGTGAAAACGTGAAGGCACACTTACAGCACAAAAGCGTACAGGCCGATCTCGTCTGTTGGCTGACAGAGACATCTGACAGTTGGAGAGGCTCATAATGTGTAATAGACGGACATCAATCCAGACCATCACATAGGAATTCCAAACTGAATCAGGATCTGCTGCAAGTACTATGACAGTTAGGCGGGAGGTGAGAAAACATTGATTTCGTGGTCGAACGGCTGCTGATAAGCCACACATCACGCCGGTAAATGCCAAACGACGCCTCGCTTAGTGTAAGGAGCGTAAACATTAGGCGATTGAACAATGGAAACACGATGTGTGGAGTGAAGAATCACGGTACACAATGTGTCTATCCGTTGGCATAGTATGGGTATGGCGAATGCCCGGTTACCTGAACCCTGTAGAACACCTTTGGGATGTTTTGGAACCCCGACTTCGTGCCAGGCCTCACCGACCACCATCGATACCTCTCCTCAGTGCAGCACTCCGTAAAGAATGGGCTGCCATTCACAAAGAAACCCCCCAGCACCTGATTGAACGTATGCCTGCGAGAGTGGAAGCTGTCATCAAGGCTAAGGATAGGCCAACTCCATGTTGAATTCCACCATTACCGATGGAGGGCGCCACGAACTTGTAAGTCATTTTCAGGCAGGTGGCCGGATACTTTTGATCACAGTGCAGGTCTGTAATTTTGCGGTTCCGTTCATTAACCCTTCTTATATACAGGAGTCTCATGCGCTTTTTTCCAGTCGCGCGGCGCTTAACGCTGGGTGTGAGCTCGCTATAAACAAAAGCTAAGACGCCAGTGTCATAGAATACTCTCTGTAACACCTAATTGTGTTTCAACATTTTTTTCTTTATGTCCTGCAGCATAATATATGTCAATTAATGGCATTATAATTAGAAAGATGCACCACAATACGTGCTTATATTAACTGATCTTTGTTCACACAATCGCCATTATCAAGTACCTGCGGGAACAATTTTAGTGAGAACTTGTGTAAATGCGAATGCCGTTTCACCAAAGTGACTATATTGTACTTCCGTCTATACTGATGAGATGTCTATATTACGTCGTTAGTGAACTGTCTTAAAACTGCCACTGTTTTTGATAAGTTGGTAAATGATGTAAATGTATTGATAATAATATCTTAATTAAGGTTTGACAGAAATTTGACAGTTCAGCTCTTACGACGTCATATGTTAACAAAGATCATACCGATGAACAGCGGTATAATTTTACTAACTAAATTTTGTCACGTTTATCTTCTGTTGTTGCATATGTTATTTCCAATTTATCTATTATCGTGTTCGGAAAGTTCAGTAAGTACTTGAGGTAATAATTGTGTCTAAAATCTCTATACTCGTTTAGTATTTCTTGTGTGCAGTTTCTCGTGTGCTTATACATTTCCAATTCTTCATTGCAAAACTTTTTAGTATTTGTGCAGAATTTGAAATGTATTTTGTGATCACGTTGGCGTCAAAGACACTTGTATAAGCTATATAATGTGTTAAGGTCCCTTTGAATTTCTGGGTTTTCTAACGGTAGGCTATTTAATATATTAATCGTTCAATAGAAAAATGCTAGTTGATGCTACACTTAATGACCGGAAGTGGCATTTATAACGTGTCAGAAGTGGTATAAAGATATAAAATGTGTGATGATAATAACTATTTTTCCAGTTGTTGTTGTTGTGGTCTTCAGTCCTGAGACTGGTTTGATGCAGCTCTCCATGCTACTCTATCCTGTGCAAGCTTCTTTATGTCCCAGAACCCACTGCAACCCAAATCCTTCTGAATCTGCTTAGTGTAGTCATCTCTTGGTCTCCCTCTACGATTTTTACTCTCTACGCTGCCCTCCAATACTAAATTGGTGATCCCTTGATGCCTCAGAACATGACCTACCAACCGATCCCTTCTTCTGGTCAAGTTGTGCCTCAAACGTCTCTTCTCCCCAATCCCTCTTCTTGTCCAAACTATTTGTCGTCCATGTTTCACTTCCATACACGGCAACACTCCATACAAATACTTTCAGAAATGACTTCCTGACACTTAAATCTATACTCGATGTTAACAAATTTCTCTTTTTCAGAAACGCTTTCCTTGCCATTGCCAGTCTACATTTTATATTCTCTCTACTTCGAACTTCATCAGTTATTTTGCTCCCCAAATAGCAGAACTCCTTTACTACTTTAAGTGTCTCATTTCCTAATCTAATTCCGTCAGCATCACCCGACTTAATTCGACTACATTCCATTATCCTCGTTTTGCTTTTGTTGATGTTCGTGTTATATCCTCCTTTCAAGACACTATCCATTCCGTTCAACTGCTCTTCCAAGTCCTTTGCTGTCTCTGACAGAATTACGATGTCATCGGCGAACCTCAAAGTTTTTATTTCTTCTCCATGGATTTTAATACCTACTCCAAATTTTTCTTATGTTTCCTTTACTGCTTGCTCAATATACAGATTGAATAACATCGGGGAGAGACTACAACCCTGTCTCACTCCCTTCCCAACCACTGCTTCCCTTTCATGCCTCTCGACTCTTCTAACTGCCGTCTGGTTTCTGTACAAATTGTAAATAGCCTTTCGCTCCCTATATTTTACCCCTGCCACCTTCAGAATTTGAAATAGAGTATTGCAGTCAACATTGTCAAAAGCTTTCTCTAAGTCTACAAATGCTAGAAACGTAGGTTTGCCCTTCCTTAATTTAGCTTCTAAGATAAGTCGTAGGGTCAGTATTGCCTCACGTATTCCAATATTTCTACGGAATCCAAACTGATCTTCCCCGAGGTCGGCTTCTACTAGTTTTTCCATTCGTCTGTAAAGAATTCGTGTTAGTATTTTGCAGCTGTGGCTTATTAAACTGATTGTTCGGTAATTTTCACATCTGTCAACAATTGCTTTCTTTGGGATTGGAGTTATTATATTCTTCTTGAAGTCTGAGGGTATTTCGCCTGTCTCATACATCTTACTCACCAGATGGTAGATTTTTGTCAGGACTGGCTCTCCCAAGGCCGTCAGTAGTTCCAATGGAATGTTGTCTACTCCGAGGGCCTTGTTTCGACTCAGGTCTTTCAGTGCTCTGTCAAACTCTACACGCAGTATCGTATCTCCCATTTCGTCTTCATCTATATCCTCTTCCATTTCCATAATATTGTCCTCAAGTACCTCGCCCTCGTATAGACCCTCTATATACTCCTTCCACCTTTCTGCTTTCCCTTCTTTGCTTAGAACTGGGTTTCCATATGAGCTCTTGATGTTCATACAAGTGGTTCTCTTTTCTCCAAAGGTCTCTTTAATTTTCCTGTGGGCAGTATCTATCTTACCCCTTGTGAGATAAGCCTCTACATCCTTACATTTGTCCTCTAGTCATCCCTGCTTAGCCATTTTGCATTTCCCGTCGATCTCATTTTTGAGACGTCTGTATTCCTTTTTGCCTGCTTCATTTACTGGATTTTTATATTTTCCCCTTTCGTCAATTAAATTCATTATTTCTTCTGTTACCCAATTATTTCTACTAGCCCTTTCTTTTTACCTACTTGATCCTCTGCTGCCTTCACTACTTCATCCCTCAGAGCTGCCCATTCTTCTTCTACTGTATTTCTTTCCCCTGTTCCTGTCAATTGTTTCCTCATGCTCTCCCTAAAACTCCGTACAACCTCTGGTTCTTTCAGTTTATCCAGGTCCCATCTCCTTAATTTCCCACATTTTTGCAGTTTCTTCAGTTTTAATCTACAGGTCATAACCAATAGATTGTGGTCAGAGTCCACATCTGCCCCTGGAAATGTCTTACAACTTAAAACCTGGTTCCTAAATCTGTCTTACCATTATATAATCTATCTGATACCTTTTAGTATCTCCAGGGTTCTTCCATGTATACAACCTTCTTTCATGATTCTTAAACCAAGTGTTAGCTATGATTAAGTTGTGCTCTGTGCCAAATTCTACTAGGCGGCTTCCTCTTTCATTTCTTAGCCCCAATCCCTATTCACCTACTATGTTTCCTTCTCTCCCTTTTCCTACACTCGAATTCCAGTCACGCATTACTATTAAATTTTCGTCTCCCTTCACTATCTGAATAATTTCTTTTATTTCATCGTACATTTCTTCAATTTCTTCGTCATCTGCAGAGCTAGTTGGCATATAAACTTGTACTACTGTAGTAGGTGTGGGCTTCGTATCTATCTTGGCCACAATAATGCGTTCACTATGCTGTTTGTAGTAGCTTACCCGCATTCCTATTTTCCTATTCATTATTAAACCTACTCCTGCATTACCCCTATTTGATTTTGTGTTTATAACCCTGTAGTCACCTGACCAGAAGTCTTGTTCCTCCTGCCACCGAACTTCACTAATTCCCACTATATCTAACTTTAACCTATCCATTTCCATTTTTAAATTTTCTAACCTACCTGCCCGATTAAGGGATCTGGCATTCCACGCTCCGATCCGTGGAACGTCAGTTTTCCTTCTCCTGATAACGACATCCTCTTGAGTAGTCCCCGCTCGGAGATCCGAATGTGGGACAATTTTACCTCCGGAATATTTTACCCAAGAGGACACCATCATCATTTAATCATACAGTAAAGCTGCATGTCCTCGGGAAAAATTACGGCTGTAGTTTCCCCTTGCTTTCAGCCGTTCGCAGTACCAGCACAGCAAGGCCGTTTTGGTTAATGTTGCAAGGCCAGATCAGTCAATTATCCAGACTGTTGCCCCTGCAACTACTGAAAAGGCTGCTGCCCCTCTTCAGGAACCACACGTTTGTCTGGCCTCTCAACAGATACCCCTCCGTTGTGGTTGCACCTACGGTACGGCCATCTGTATCGCTGAGCCACGCAAGCCTCCCCACCAACGGCAAGGTCGATGGTTCATGGGGGGGGGGTTAGTGAAGTCAATTTTAGGGGGTAGTTAGGGGAGTTTTTGGTGGATATTTTGGATGTCGGCGTGGCTGCCATCTACCAACAATAGGGTGTCCTCTACATACCTAAAACAGTATTCAAGTTTGTTGAGAGTAGGCCAGTTTGAGTTAAAGAATTTCTCTTTTATAGAATATAGGAAAATATCGGCTACACTATTACCACCCATCGCTACTCCATCTGCTTGGGTATAAATTGTGTTATTAAATTCAAAATAATTTGTAATAGTACTATTCCAAAAGATTTGTAGTTTCAGATGTTCCACTCATGGAATTTTCCTCTATTATAGCATGTTATGTTTTATTTTTTGCTTGTTTCCCTGTACTGATACATTTTTATATAGATTAGTGACATCATTTGAAATAAAGTTACCATCGAGTGGTACTTGTATGTCTTTTACATCTCTTGCCAGGTTATGCGAATTTTTGATTGTGTACCTTGTTTTGAAAGCATAAATTTTTGTTGTCAGTGTGTTTAGTTTTTTGTGTATAGATATGATGGGCTATTTATGCTGTTAATTATGGGACAAATCGGAACCGTTGATTGGGCCCATAATTTTGGTATATTTGAATTCATTACCACATGTTTTTTTTTTCATGTTCAGTGGTAATGATGTTACAGTTTTCAATGGCTTTGATTGTTTTAGCTGCATATCTATTACTATGGTTGTGACTAATTCTATGATATTAGTAGATTCACAGGACGACCTTTTTGTTTATGATGACCACACTGTTTCCTTTATCTGCTTTTAATGGTATATTATCATTTAATAGCAGTATTTGGTTCGATTGTTCAGAATTTTGTGTTCTGTTTTGGGCTGGTATTTGTATGTATTCTTCTTGTATAGTACCTTGTCTGTTATGTTTGTTGCGTTTACTGTATTTTCATTCTGTTTTCTGTGTGAGAGATTTTCTACATCTGTTGCAACTTCAGTATTTGCTCTCAAGTACTTTAAAGAATTTTTCAGTGATTTGAATGCTGAGTTGTATTTCAGACCTTATGTGAGGAGATTTGTTTCGGTATCTCTAAATTCTATATTTATGATGTTTTCTGGACGTGGATAAAATTGAAAATGAGATTAATATTCATGTGGAGGTTGTTGTATGTAGTGCTGAATGTGTAAAAGCTTAGCTTAGTCAATCTTTTGTTATGGATACGTCGTAGCCCACCGTAGTGGCCGAGCGGTTCTGGGCGCTTCAGTCTGGAACTGTGGGACCGCTACGGTCGCAGGTTCGAATCCTGCCTCGGGCATGGATGCGTGTGATGTCCTTAGGTTTGTTAAGTTTTATTAGTTCTAAGTTCTAGGGCACTGATGACCTCAGATGTTAAGTCCCTTAGTGCTCAGAGCCGTTTGAACCATTTGATACGTCGTATCTGTCTGCTTGCGTACCGTATGTATTCATGTACAAAATGTGCAGTATAATCAAAAGTTTAAGGTGTTACACTGTTATGTAGCTTTAGATGTGCTACATTAAGTTCTTTCTTCACTGTTTCTTTTCGATGTAATTTGTCCTGTGTTTACTGCCTGTTCCACATCTTGCTGCATATTTCTTGATTTGAGATAAGAGATCTGGTCTTCCTGTCACTTTTATGTAGGTATATCACTTATTTCATAAGACGATGTCTTTAACAATTTTTCTTCTGTAGCGCCATCAGCATAATACACAGCGTGAGTCAGGAGGAAAGGCTTGGAGGGGTAACAGTACTCGTGATACTGAACACAAAACTTCATACTGACGTATGCCGTATTTCCAATGGTTTCCGAGATAGAACACATTTAATATCACGTTTGTACGTTTTTCTTGAATAACTCGAAAACCGCACCCTCCAACGAAAATGCGTCGCAGTACAAAATTAAACTACCTTAAATTTCCTATAAAAAAAGTCCTCTTTTTTTTTCTTTAGAACTGTTTGTGCGAAGAAAGCGCGAGGAAGTTGAAAACTCGCGCGACGCGCATGCGCTGTGTCTTACTACGTAGTTTTTGTAGGCCAATTTGAGGTAGCTTCCCGACTTGATAGACAACAAGTGTCCGGCATCAAACTGTTCGTCTCAGCTTGCTCTACACTACTGTGGTACATTGTAAACAGTGACAATATTTGATAGTACAGAAAATAAATAACAGTGGATATTAAATGTGTTCCATCTTGTGAACCTTTTGGAATAGGGCATAAGTCGAAGTGAAGTTTTTTATTCAGTATCACGAGTACTACCCCTCAAAGCATGTACATTTCCTCCTGACTCACCCTGTATATCAGATAATGACACTATTATTAGATTGTATCCACCATACTGGAACCAAATAATTGCAATTCATTATTTAAGTGAAATGTCAACAGCTGCTTATCTGGTGTTTCTAGCAGAAACACTCTACTAGCCTTCTAGACATTTACGAGATGTGTGAGAGAAGTAATGTGCCTGAAAAAGCTGCGTGCGATGTGGCAGCGCTGTCTTGTTCTGCTTGGGTAGACCGGTGTGTTCATTCCTTCCAAATGCTCAGTTGGACTTTCAGCTTCGCACAGCCATCACGTGATTTCTGAGAGCGCCATCAGTAAAGTTGTGATTTGTTGTGTGTTAACGACAGTTGAACAGCGGAATTTGGAGCTAAGTTATGCCATCAAGTTTTGTGTTAAACTTTGGGAATCCGGGAGTGCCACCTTTGAAAAGTTGAAACAGGCCTATTGGGAACATTCCTTATCAAGAGCGCAAGTTTTTGTCTTGCATAAATGATTTTTGAAAGGCAGAGAGCACGCTTAAGGTGAAGCTCGCTCAAGGAGACCTGCAACTTCTAAAACCGACGGAAACGAATTTGTGCATGCTCATGTGAGATCAGACAATGGGGATGATGAGTGATCTGTTAAACACTTTCAACGTACATCAAATTTTGACCGAAGATTTGCACATGCAAAAGGTTTGTCCCAAGGTGGTACCAAAAAACCTCACAACGATCGAAGAAACGTGTGCATTGGTTTTCTTCAGAGGGTTGTCAGTGACTATTAATCGTTCAATCGTGTGATCAAAGGTGCTGAATCGTGGATTTTTGAGTAAGATCCTGACTCAAAGCGGCAAACCGAGACGTGGTAATCTGAGACATCTCGACCGAAAAAAGCACGAATGAGCAAATCAAACATCAAAACAATGCTGATACGCTTTTATTAACTGTAGGGTTATTGTGCATAAATAATTTGTTCAATTGTCAACCAGATATTTCACAAAGATGTTCTTCAAAAGCTCTTTCAAAAGGTGTATCGAGTGAGACCGGACATTGCAGACAAGTGGATGCTGTGTTATGACAAGATCCCACGTCACATGGCCACTTCTGTAACGGAATTTTACACCTGAAAGGACATTTCTGTTGTTTCACAGCCCCCTTATTCATCTGATCTGTGTCCTTGTGATTTTGTTTCCTTTACCAAAATTGAAAAACGTCTTAAAAGGTCGTTATTTTCAGACTCTGGAGAACATTCAAAAGTTGAAGTCTTTCATCGCTGCTACCAAGACGAAACAACGGCTCCGCCGGTGTGTAGTTGCCAAAAGGACGGAACAGTATTCTTGTTTAAAAAAAAATCAAAACTTAGATAAAAATCAATCTAATGAGTTTTGTCATACACCTCGTATTAATTTTCGTAACCATAGTCACTATGACACAATGATCGTTAATTCCCGTCTCGAAACTGACACATCCATAAGGTCCGGCCTGTTTGTAGCTACAAGGTGTAAGTTATTTTCCTTCCGCGTGGAACTAGCTGTTCAAGGCCAGGCCCTTTAATTAGTTAAGTTTTGCCATAAATTTCTTTTTTCCTAATTCGATTCAGTATCTCACCATTAATTATTCGATTTACACATCTTCAGCATTCTTTGTAGCATCACATATCAGAAGCTTAGATTTACCTCATGTCTGTAATGTTTCTCGTTCACGTTTCACTTCCGTACAAGGCTACACTCTACTTCCAGACACTCAAATTTATGTTCGATGTTAGAAAATTTCTGCTTTTCGGAAATGATTTTCATGTTATATCCACTCTGCATACGGTATCCTGTTTATTTTGTGAAAGTAATTACTATTTTACGTCTCTCCTTTCCTAATCTAATTCTCTCCGCATCACTTGATTTAATTCGAGAACATTCCATTACCCTTGTTTTACCTCTGTTGTTGATCAACTTGTTAGCACTTTTCAGAACACTACATATTCTCTTCAACTGCTCTTCCAACACCTTTCCCATCTCTGACGAAAGTACAATGTCATCGACAAACTGCTAAGTTTTTATTTCTTCTCTCTGCAGTTTAATTCCCCTTCCAAATTTCTGCTTTCTTTTGTTCATTGCTTTCTGAGTGTGCAGATTGAAAAACATTGGTGATAGGCGACACTGTTCTCTCACTGTCTTCTCAGATACCCCCTTCATTTCGTACTCCTCAACTCTTATAACAGCAGTCTGGTCCCATAAAAAAAAGGGAAAGAAAAAGGAATCTAAGAACAGTATAAACTTAGGTTTGCTGTTGTTGAGTCTACTTCCTAAAATATGTGGTAGGGTCAGTGGTGCCTCTTGTGTCCCTTCATTTCTCCGGAATTCAAACTGATCTCCTCCTTGATCGGCTTCTGTGATGCTTTTCAAAACAAGTAGTGCGTAATCTTAGTCATACGCGTTGCAGTCATTTGGGGTTGTAAAGGCATTTGGGAGACAATTAGGCTGTGTCGCTTGAAAAGGGTGTTTATAATGATTTGTGTAGGAAGAATTTGAGTGTCGTATAGTAGGTGCTGTAATTTGTGGCGGACAGATTAGCGGCGTAGCGCGAGGGCGGGTGTTGCGGATGAGTAGAAACAGCGCAGACTACGCGCAGGTCTCGGCAGGATGCCGCAAGTCCAGGACGCCACGGCGGGCCAGCTTTCCCGGATGTTCACGCAATGCACCCTGCCTGCGGCCCACGCTACTTACTTCCCAGCGTCTGCCAGTGCGCCCGGGGGGCGGTAATCGGTACCTGTAAGCTGCTCACATCGATCATCTCAAAACTCTCTAGATTAAGGTAAGATGGTTTCAGCACCGCAGGGTTATGCAACACATATAGTTACAGCCCGGCGCCGGGGGACACGGATCTCGCGAACCGCGAAATTGGTCGGCTGTTGGCGTGCTATTGTCGTGGAAAGTGGTTGAAGGACGGTGCAACCACGAACAGGCTTCCACGCCTCAGCACAGGACCTGGAGGTCCGTCAATTGCCCGCTCTGTGGAACATGTGAGATGGAGGGCGGTGACGGATCGGAAAAAGTTTCGCAGCACACGGTTTAGCGCACACTGTTGAAGATGGGGTTCTGGAGCAGACAACGCCTGTGTGTTCCCATGTTGATCCAGCGGCATCGTCAATTGGGATTGCAACGCAATTATCGAGATTTGACCGTGGGTCAGTGGAAACGTGTAGCCTGGTCGGATGCATCACCTTTTTTGTTATACCAGGTCGACCATCGTGTCCGGATACACCATCATCTGGACGAACGGCTCCTCGAAACTCGCTTCCACGGGACGTGTGGTAATAATCGAAGGTACTATGACGGCTGTGGACTACGTGAGCATGATAGCGGATCACCTGCATCCTTCCGTCCTTGCTGTCTTTCCCGACGGCTGTGGCATCTTCCAGCAGAATAACTATTGTGAGAAGGCCAGAACCGACGTTGATAACTTTCCCACCAAATTACCCCGAACCGAACGCCGACGGAACGCATCCGGGATGCTGTGAGGCGTCAGCAGACCACTGGCCCGTAATTTACGGGTATCGCGTTACCAGTTCGTAGGCACTTGGCGCCGCATATCTCCGGAAATATCTTAAAGGTGGCTAGAATCGGTGGCACACAGGATCGTTGCTACACTGCGTTCCAAAGTGACACAAACACACTATGTTTGACCAGGTGGTCATAATCTTAATAAAGGATCATCATTGTGTGAAGACCTAGAGTCTACCATGGACTACCATCCACCGTGGAAGTTAAGCATTCTTGCCATACACAGACTATCGCCAGAAGTTCTACATGTCTACATATCTACATACATACTCTGCAGTCCACCATACTGTGCATAGCGGAGGGTACCTCGTACCACAACTAGCATCTTCTGTACCTGTTCCACTCCCAAAAAGAACGAGGGAAAAATGACGGCCTATATGCCTATGTGCGAGCCCTAAACTCTCTTATATTATCTTTGTGGTCTTTCCGCGAAATATAAGTTGGCGGCAGTAAAATTGTACTGAAGTCAGCCTCAAATGCCGGTTATCTAAATTTCCTCAGTAGCGACTCACGAAAAGAACACCTCATATCCTCCAGAGACTCCCACCCGAGTTCCTGAAGCATTTACGTAACACTCGCGTGATGATCAATCCTACCAGTAACAAATCTAGCAGCCCGCCTCTGAATTGCTTCTATGTCCTCCCTCAATCCGACCTGATAGGGATCCCAAACGCTCGAGCAGTACTCAACAATATGTCGTATTAGTGTTTTATAAGCGGTCTCCTATACAGATGAACCACATCTTCTCAAAATTCTACCAATGAACCGAAGACGACTATCCGCCTTCCCCACAATTGCCATTACATGCTTGTCCCACTTCATATCGCTCTGCAATGTTACGCCCAAATATTTAATCGACGTGACTGTGTAAAGCGCTACACTACTGATGGAGTATTCAAACATTACGGGATTCTTTTTCCTATTCATCTGCGTTAATTTACATTTATCTGTATTTAGAGTTAGCTGCCATTCTTTACACCAATCACAAATCCTGTCCAAGTCATCTTGTATCCTCCTACAGTCACTCAACGACGACACCTTCCCGTACACCACAGCGTTCAGTTCAAAAAGCGATGTGTGACAGTAAATTTCCTAAGAGCGAGTGAGAATTATTCCCGGAACCTCTTGGTTTGTGCTCTGACACGCACCAACTCAGCCACCGTGCCGTACCAACATTTAAATTATTTCGTTTGCGAATATAATTTTTAGATTTTTAGGAAGGTCTAGGATGAAACATGCTCATACGTAGCTGTAGCCTTTCCCCCTCGCACCTCAATTTGTGTTCGGGCGGCGACACTGTAGCTTCATCTGCCACAGCCATTTCGCTCCAGTCCTGTTTTCATGAATGGTACGCGGGAAGAACCACTCTCAGTAATCGCCTACATAAGCTGGAATTTTCGTCTCCCTCGCGGAGTTCTAAGGTTTCATTAAGAAGGTCTGTTTGAAAGCAAATGGCGTTCTTAAAGACTATTAGTATTTCCGTCGTACGTCGCCATTTTTAAGACAGCTAGACACAAACATGTCATTAATTAATAAGTTAGCTTTGGCAACTTCTTCAGTAAAGCCGGCCGCGGTGGTCTCGCGGTTCTAGGCGCGCAGTCCGGAACCGTGCGACTGCTACGGTCGCAGGTTCGAATCCTGCGTCGGGCATGGATGTGTGTGATGTCCTTAGGTTAGTTAGGTTTAAGTAGTTCTAAGTTCTAGGCGACTGATGACCTCAGTAGTCAAGTCGTATAGTGCTCAGAGCCATTTTCTTCAGTAAGTGATAATCACAAGTTATTGGGAAATATGTAAAAAGTCACTCCATTTTGGTTTTGGAAGGAGAGGCGGTAAGTGCGAGACTGCGTCCTGTTCATGGTGACCCTCAGCCATCTGTAATATCATTTAGATATTCGTTCAGCGAATGTCGTTCGAGCGTCCGTTTTTGATTAAAGTTTCCCAGGACACCCGCCCGATGTGTTTATCGAAGAAATCATCGGAAAATTGTATTACAAGATTCTCGTCGATGGAAAGTACTTGAATGCGTTGATGAGAAAGGCAATTAATATTATGCGTGAGAAGCTGGCGATGAATAAATTGTCGGCCGGTAAGTGCTGCGTTTGCTCAGACACCAAACGGGAGTGCTTTTAACATTGAAACTGCTTGGAGACATCTGGAGGACATTTTGGGTCCCTCGATGAGACGTGGTTTTGTCTACCCTGGAAACCAAGCTACAGCCAATACAATAAGTTCATTCCTTAAAACCTGCTCAGAGCTAGAAATTCTCATCGACCGGAAGATGTATGACGAAGAGTATTTGGAATGGAAAGGGCGTGGTACCGATAGCCTTTCTAGTCAAACTAAAAACGAAACTTGTACGATACTATGAGATATTGGACCGCTTCGACAATATGTGGAAGGAAGGACATCGTTTTACGAAGAAGGAAGTGCTGTTTCAGAACGACAAAGCGCCAGCACATTCCTGTTGAGTTGACGTCACAAATCGCTACGAATTAATGCCGCGCTACCGGCGTTCGTCCGGCCTCGATCGCTCGAGATTCCCTTCTTATCCACAGCTGCGATAAAATAGCTCGCAGGTAAAATAAATCTGCTCAGAAAAGCTCGTCATCCTAGAGACAGGAGCCCGTTTTAGAGACCTCGATTTTTTTTTTGTGGGGGTGGGGAGTTTAAAAACAAGCAGGGATATTGGGAAATGTGCATTTCTGTGAAGGGGAGTATGTTGAAACATCAGTAATCTGTTTCTGAAAAAAAAAATGTCTTCGTTCATAACATGGGTAATCATTCAACCGGCAATGCACACTTACTCTGGCTGTTAGCCACAGGAATTGGATGAAAATCTCCGCGATGCTCTCGCGCGACGCAACAGACCTTTGACGCAACGGAGAGTTATTCTTTGAATTTATTCTGTTAAATTGCTCTGTTTTCGCGAGAAGAAAATTGTCTTTCTTCCAAGGATTTCTATTTAATTAATGATGTGCTTCCGAACATTCTGGCGAATTGTTGCTTCCACTTTGTGCACATAATTGGACAACCGATCAAGCCGCCTTGTCCATGTGCTGCGAGTTCTGCTTTCATGCATACTGGCTGACTGGACTTCAATCGCAGAGGTTTTTTTCTCTTGGCGCTTGCCTTGGCACTTTTTTCCCTCTGCCCTTAAAAACCGCTACCCTTCAATCGCTTTCGACCACTTCTATCTCCTGATGGACCATGTAAATGAGTAATCTTACCCAGACGCATGGATAACATCACAGCCTGCATCCTGTGACTCCTGATTCTAAAACTAACGTGTTATACGGAGGTGACAGTAGAACTTTTGGTTTGGTCACCACGTTGGTGCGGGCGTGGAGGGGCCCCATCCTATATAAAAGACTGGACTTCAGTTAGACTGTGATCAGCACGTTATTAACACGCCGGCGGCCATAGCGAAGCCTCACGTCTCACTCCGTGGCCTACCCCGGACTGTAGGTGGGCATCCATCACTATGCGTGCAGCAGTCAAACCTGAGAGATTTCAATCGCATTTACAGTGGTAAGCCAAAACATTATGACCACTGCCCACCGCCACATTGGATGCTACCTGATGATGATTGCTGGGACGTGACGGGGTCACAAATGTATGTAAGCGGAACAGACACGGACGAGCGAAGAAATTGGCTGCAAATGGGGAAGTCCATTAAGATAAGCGGCTACGACCAAGGACGGATTATTATTACGCAGAGCCTGTGAACGAGTATCTGGAAAACGGCCAAGCTGGTCGTATGTTCACGTGCTGCTGTCGTGAGCATCTACGGGAAGAGGTGGAAGGACAGTGAAACTACCATTAGGCACTGCATGCTTCGACGCCCACGACTCTTCACAGAACATGGGGTTCGGAGGCTTGTCTGTTTTGTGAAACACGATTGATGGTGATCTGCCGAAGTAGCACAGTCCTGGTGCACGCAAAAGTGTTTTCGGAGGACACCGTTCATCGTTCAGTGTTGAACATGGAGCTCCGCAGCGGACCACCCCTACGTGCTCACATGTTGACCCAACGACACCGTCAATTACGATTGCAGTGAGCATGGGACCACCGGGATTCGACAGTCGATCAACAGAAGCGTTCGGCTCTTCGGGTGAATCACGCTTTTGCTACGCTAGGCCGATTGTTGTCTCCACAGACGCCTTCACCGAAATGAACAGCTGCTCGAAACGTGCAGCGCGCCGCGGACGCAGGCGGGTGGGTGCTGTATTACGCTATGGCACACATTCTCCTGCGCTTGCATGGGACCTCTAGTAATGGAAAAAACGCTGACAACTGCGAACCACCAACATCCCTTCATGCTTGATGTCTTCCCCGACGGGGATATCATCTTTCAGCAGTATAATTGTCCGTGTCACGGAGCCAGAACCGTGCTACAGTGGTTTGCTGAACGTTATATTGAATTCACGTTGAAGCCTCAGCCACGAAATTCGCCCAACGTAAATCCTATGGAATCCATCCAGCTCGCTATCGAGCGCCATCACTGCGTACGCAAATCAGCGGCCCTTTGTTTACGCGAATTACATGATCAGAGCGTAGACTTATAATGCCACATACATCCACAAACCTACCAACAAACTGTCACATCCATGATAAGCGGAATCAGTTATGTATTGCAACGACAGACAAACAAGTTATTAAGCAGCTGCTATAGTGTTTTGGCTCATCAGTGTTAGTTTCCTGTGCTTACACGTTTCTACCGGCCCGTTACGATTCAAGAAGCGCGTGTCTGAAGTCATCACATGTCTACTGTCATGTCTACTTGGTAAGGGCTCCAAACACTGAAGCAGTACTGTAGTGTCTTGTATGCGATTTCCTTTACAGGTGCACCGCTCTTTTCGAGGAACCTTTCGACATACCGAAGTCTGCTATTTGCCTTGCCTAGTACCGATCATCCCGTTTCACATCGGTTCGTAGTCTTACGATTAAGTATTCACACGATGTGTTTTGCTCAAGATTTTACTCATGTATCTTCGTTCTTATTGAATACAACGTCGTAACACGGTATGGAAATAGTACTAATCGGAAATCTACTCTTGAATGAAGCGAAACCAAAAACGTGCTTCGTTCTAGAAGCACTTCTCGAAAATGATCACTTGTTTCTTTGGTTACGCTGCACATGTTGTACACCGTGCAGATGTAACTGTTATTCCGTCTTCTAGACCGATGGTCGTGTCACTTTTCATCGTGGCAATACCAGCTGTTACACAGCCAATCCGGCAGTTGATTATTGGATGGACATAAATATCGAATTAATGTGTCATTTCCTATATTTAGCTGTCGACTTTTTTTTTTTGTTTCCTTTGTCAAACAGAAACATACGTCTACAGTGTTTTTCATCTTGTCAGGAAGGTGGCGTTTCTCTCTAAAAACAACAGAGTGGAAAAAATGTTTAAGAATTGTTGGAAATGGAGGTGCAGTCACTGCTTCCACAACTCACATTTTCTTGAAATTTGCAACAACCGATTGTACACTACTGGCCATTAAAATTGCTACATCAAGAAGAAGTGCAGATGATAAACGGGTATTCATTGGACAGATACACTACTGGTCATTAAAATTGCTACACCAACAAGAAATGCAGATGATAAACGGGTATTCATTGGACAAATGTATTATAGTAGAACTGAGATGTGATTACATTTTAACGAAATTTGGGTGCGTAGATCCTGAGAAATCAGTACCCAGAACAACCACCTCTGGCCGTAATAACGGCCTTTATACGCTTGGGCATTGAGTCAAACAGAGCTTGGATGGCGTATGCAAGTACAGCTGCCCATGCAGCTTCAGCACGATACCACAGTTCATCAAGAGTAGTGACTGGCGTATTGTGGCGAGCCAGTTGCTCGGCCACAATTGACCAGACGTTTTCAAATGGTGAGAGGTCTGGAGAATGTGCTTGCCAGGGCAGCAGTCGAAAATTTTTCTGTATCCAGAAAGGCCCGTACAGGACCTGCAACATGTGGTCGTGCATTATCCTGCTGAAATGTAGGGTTCGCAGGGATCGAAAATTGGGTAGAGCTACGGGTCGTAACTCATCTAAAATGTAACGTCCACTGTTCAAAGTGCCGTCAATGCGAACAAGAGGTGACCGAGAACCGGCACACCATACCATCACGCCGGGTGATAACGCCAGTATGGCGATGACGCATTGGCGATGACGAATACACGCTTCCAGTGTGCGTTCACCGCGATGTCTCCAAACACGGGTGCGACCATCATGATGCTGTAAACAGAACCTGGATTCATCCGAAAAAATTACATTTTGCCATTCGTGCACCGAGGTTCGTCGTTGAGTACATCATCGCAGGCGCTCCTGTCTGTGATGCAGTGTTAAGGGTAACCGCAGCCATGGACTCCGAGCTGATAGTCCATGCTGCTGCAAACGTCGTCGAACTGTTCGTGCAGATGGTAGTAGTCTTGCAAACGTCCCCTTCTGTTGACTCAGGGATCGACGCGTGGCTGCACGATCCGTTAGAGCCATGCGGGTAAGATGCCTGTCATCTCGACTGCTAGTGATATGAGGCCGTTGGGATTCAGCACGGCGTTTCGTATAACCCTCCTGAACCCACAGATTTCCATATTCTGCTAACAGTCATTGGATCTCGACCAAAGCGAGCAGCAATGTCGAGATACGATAAACCGCAGTCGCGATAGGCTACAATCCGACCTTTATCAAAGTCGGAAACGTGATGGTACTCATTTCTCCTACCGAGCGAGGTGGCACAGTGGTTAGGCACTGGACTCGCATTCTGGGGGACGACGGTTCAATCCCGCGTCCGGCCATCCGGATTTAAGTTTTCCGTGATTTCCCTAAATCACTCCAGGCAAATGCCGGGTTGCTTCCTCTGAAAGGGCACGACCGAATTCCTTTCCCATCCTTCCCTAATCCGATGAGACCGATGACCACGCTGTCTGGTCTCCTTCCCCAACCAACCAACCAACCATCCAACCATTTCTCCTCCTTACACGAGCCATCACAACATCGTTTCACCAGGCATCGCCGGTCAACTGCTGTTTGTGTATGAGAAATCGGTTGTAAACTTTCCTCTTGTCAGCACGTTATAGGTGTCGCCACCGGCGCCAACCTTGTGTGAATGCTCTGGAAAGCTGACCATTTGCATACCACAGCGTGTTCTTCCTGTCGGTTAAATTTCGCGTCTGTAGCACGTCATCTTCGTGCTGTAGCAATTTTAATGGCCAGTAGTGTATAAGAAAAAGTTACACATTACAGTTTTACAGTGTATCAGAATCCAGTCATTCTCAGAACCTTCTGTGAGTCTCTTATATAGGATTATGTATGGTTTTTCCAAGCGTGTCAGAAGTCTGTTAGCGTGTTTTCGCTCTGTTCCTGTGAAGCTGCCAGTGCAGCGAAACACGGTGTAGGGTGAGGAGCATGTATCACAAACAACAGTCAAGGATCGGGCAGGCATACGCGATACAGATTAGGACGTTAACGAGAGACCGGCGCTACGCATTCCGAAGAGGAGCGAATGGACACAGCGCCAAGACGACTCGCCTCGGCGGAGTCTTACGGACACGTTTGCGTCTGATAGCAGCTGCCTTTGTAGTAGCGTATGCGACTCTGTTTGGTGAGTTGTACGTACAAGTTCCGTCGCAACAACTCTAAAAACAGACTGCGAGTCAAAATCCATTGCTTATCTTCACTATGCTGTATGGTGGCAACTGCTTTGCGCTGCACGAGCAGCTAGTGACGGAGTGGTGCGTTCAGTCATTATAGGGAGGCTTTAGAGAAGAGACCTCAGGTGGTGGTAGTCTCTTCAGCATTGACTACGTTTCTTCGATCAGATAAATAGACAAGTGTTGCGTTTCAGTGACTTGTGCGCTTGGATTTTTTTTTTATTTTGTGGAGAAATCTATATTCGTATATTTGAATAAATACTTCTCATTTGCCCTCTGTATACTGTCAACAGCCACATCGCGTAGTGATGGATGGACACAGTGGCAAGACGACTCGCCTTGGCCAGATTGCACTCCACCCTCTATCCTTCATTACGTTCCAGAGTAACGTTCTGCAGTAACCGAGCGACGTGCATAACGCTTTTAATTAAAACTTATTAGCTAAACAAACAGTCAGGATATTACGCTTTGGTGTTTATTTTGTAAAAAAATCAAACAAAATGTCACTCTTGCCTACAGGCCAGTGTGGCTGTTGCGAATCTGAAGTCACACAAAAAAAAAAAAAAAAAATAAAAATAAAAAAAAAATTCTAGCCAACGCTGATAAGAGAGACACGTTTAGTTTGTTAGAGAGATTCTGTATGAAGTGGTTCTGCTTATAAACTGTATAGCCACACTGGCATGTAGGCAAGAGTGACATTTTGTTCGATTTGTTTACAACATAAACACCAAAGCGTAATATCCTGACTGTTACTTTAGTTAATAAGTTTTAATTAAAACCGTTATGCATGCCGTTCGGTTACTGCACAGAAATTATGCAGAGTTTTTCTAATCTCGCGTCCGTCGGCCGTCGTAATTTAATATATTATCATTATATTAATTGTTGGCAACTTACATGGTGGGCCTTCATAAAAATATTTCATTTTATTTTGATTTACAATTAAATGTATTTGTCAAGTTCTCCCTTTTTTAACAATATTAATCTTCAGTATAAATTATTCGTTGCGTTAATGATTGTTAGATTCACTGAATCTTAAAACATGACCATATAAGTTGAACAATGGAATAAACTTTTCATATTAATTACCTCGGCTAGTCAGCTCACTTTAAAGCAAAAAATCTTTAGTTATTAAATACAATTGCGGCCCACGCACGCGCGAGAGTATTTTTTTTCTTACCTCCGTTAACCATTGCATTGTAGTCGGAGTCCTGGCTCTGGCTCTCGGCTGTTGTACTGAAAATAAGAACCTTTAAGCTACGTATTTTCTGCAGCGTCGGGCGGCTGTTGAGAAAAATGTATATTATATTAATAACCGGCGAGTTTTTCGCTTCCGCTAAACTTTATAAGTGAATCTCGCCACGTAATGGCGTCGTTAGCTGCATCGACCGCTGCGATTGTTGTACTGTAAATTCCTCGAATGCAGGTTAATTCAAGAAAGGCGGACATGAAATCGAGATCACCTATTATAAATTAAAAGTGAACAATGATATTAAATCAGTATATTGTCTGCTTACATTTGCCAGCACGCGCAAGATGTCCGCCTACACGCATCCAAGCCAAGACAAGAAGTGAAAACGACTAAAAAAATTAAGAAAAGAGCGTATCTTATCGTCTCTTTAGATCATTTTGTTATATTCCTTTGACCTCGAAACTTACACAGAGAAATTATTGTACGGGAACATGATAAAAATCTATATTATTCAAGTTTTAAATGTCTCTTCTTTATAAATACCGTTTTTTAAGTCTTTTCGTATTATTTGACTGGGGACGCTATACAGAGTACAAAAACTCTGTATAATTTCCCTGCAGTAACCGAACGACATGCATAACGGTTTTAATTAAAACTTATTAACTAAAGAAACAGTCAGGATATTACGCTTTGATGTTTATGTTGTAAACAAATCAAACAAAATGTCACTCTTGCCTACATGCCAGTGACTGTTGCGAATCTAAAGTCACAAAAAAAAAATTTCTAGCCAACGCTGATAAGATAGACGCGTTTAGTTTGTTAAAGGAATTCTGTATGAAGTGGTTCTGCTTGTAAACTGTACTGACTACGACATCATTTATGAGTCAAGGCATTCTAGGGGATCTTACTCTGGGCGGCACGATTCAAACATACATTACTAGATTGCAATTTTAAATGATATCTCTCGCAGACTATCATTTCTTTTTGTGTGGTATTACTCTTTATAATTATTTGAACTGTGTTTACAAGAACACGACAATATGTGTTACATTTATAAACGCTTTTCTAGGAATAGGGACAATATACATGATGACGTTATACCTCGGATACTTCGTGGACTGTCTGAGGACGAAGATGAAGGATTAGAGCCTCCTTTCAATTTCTCAGATGAAAGTGAAGGGGAGGAAAATGCTCCATCCTGCCATGTAGCGCAACGAACACACACACTAATGAAAAAACTGTACACTTTTGATAACAACAGGAGTCTGGAAAACTCAAAGGAGTTAATCGACAGAATCAAGAACATACACATACCGGACAGAGCAACCCTCATATAATTCGACATCACATCAGTTTACACTTGTATCCCAATAAATGAAACAATCAACATCATCATACGCAAAACCATAACATGACGAAATTATTTTGTATTCAACAAAGAATTTTACTCTCAACATGAAGGAATGCCAATGGGATCACCAATCAGTGGCCTCCTAGCTAACATATTCACGAGCAACCTGGAGAACATGATCTTCAGACACATAATAAAACCAAAAATATGCGAAGTTATATGTTGTTGTTCTGGTCTTCAGTCCTGAGACTGGTTTGATGCAGCTCTCCATGCTACTCTATCCTGTGCAAGCTTCTTCATCTCCCAGTACCTACTGCAACCTACGTCCTTCTGAATCTGCTTAGTGTAGTCATCTCTTGGTCTCCCTCTATGATTTTTACCCTCCACGCTGCCCTCCAATACTAAATTGGTGATCCTTTGATGCCTCAGAACATGTCCTACTAACCGGTCCCTTCTTTTTGTCAAGTTGTGCCACAAACTCCTCTCCCCCCCCCCCCCCCCAATTCTATTCAATACCTCCTCATTAGTTATGCGATCTACTCAGCTAATCTTCAGCATTCTTCTGTAGCACCACATTTCGAAAGCTTCTATTCTCTTCTTGTCCAAACTAGTTATCGTCCCTGTTTCACTTCCATACATGGCTACACTCCATACAAATACTTTCAGGAACGACTTCCTGACACTTAAATCTATACTCGATGTTAACAAATTTCTCTTTTCAGAAACGCTTTTCTTGCCATTGCCAGTCTACATTTTATATCCTCTCTACTTCGACCATCACCAGTTATTTTGCTCCCCAAATAGCAAAACTCCTTTACTACTCTAAGTGTCTCATTTCCTAATCTAATTCCGTCAGCATCACCCGATTTAATTTGACTACATTCCATTATTCTCGTTTTGCTTTTGTTGATGTTCATCTTATATCCTCCTTTCAAGACACTGTCCATTGCGTTCAACTGCTCTTCCAGGTCCTTTGCTGTCTCTGACAGAATTACAATGTCATCGGCGAACCTCTTACCATTATATAATCTATCTGAAACCTTCTAGTATCTCCCGGGTTCTTCCATGTATACAACCTTTTTTCGTCATTCTTGAACCAAGTGTTAGCTACGATTGAGTTATGCCCTGTGCAAAATTGTACCAGGTGGCTTCCTCTTTCATTTCTCTCCCCAATCCATATTCACCCACTATGTTTCCTTCTCTCCCTTTTCCTACTCTCGAATTCCAGTCACCCATGACTATTAAATTTTCGTCTCTCTTCACTACCTGAATAATCATACATTTCATCAATTTGTTCATCATCTGTGGAGCTAGTTGGTATATAGACTTGTACTACTGTCGTAGGCGTGGGCTTCGTGTCTCTCTTGGCCACAATAATGCGTTCACTATGCTGTTTGTAGTAGCTTACCCGCACTCCTATTTTTTTATTAAATATTAAACCTACTTCTGCATTACTCCTATTTGATTTTGTATTTATAACCCTGTATTCATCTGACCAAAAGTTTGTACCTCCTGCCACCGAACATCACTAATTCCCACTATATCTAACTTTAACCTATCCAGTTCCCTTTTTAAATTTTCTAATCTACCTGCACGATTAAGGGATCAACGTCCTCTTAAGTAGTCCCCGCCCGGAGATCCGAATGGGGGACTATTTTACCTCCGGAATAGGAATACTAAAAGCCAGGCACAGCCTATACAGCAAACTGACAATTGAGGAAAACTTCCATATACAGAAGGCAATAGCAGAAGGAAAACAGATCTTAAACGAATACACTACACTCTGCAAGGACACACTATTTAACACATTAATGGAACTTTACAAATAAAAACAGGACACACACACACACACACACACACACACACACACACACACACACACACACACACACACACACACAGAGAGAGAGAGAGAGAGAGAGAGAGAGAGAGAGAGAGAGAGAGAGATAAAATGCAAACCACAATCACACTGTGTTTTGGTGAAGTGAAGAGTGTTTTCCTACTTTATTTGTGGAAAATACTTGTTATAGTTACGTGTATATGACAACATCGCAGCATGATGCGGAGAATGGAAGTGCTTGCCACACGAAAACGTAAGTAAACACGAATATAGGCTCGAAAACATCGCGACAAACTAAATTACATTATAGAAGATAGGTTAACTCCCAAGAACAAACTTTCTCATCAACATCGTTTGGTTGCAGATGACAAGCTACCTGTAGTAATTACATACAAGTGATCCAGAAACTTCATGCACACCAAATGTAAAGGTATTTACAAAAAGAAACGATCTATTGGTTGAACTAAAGATGCTCATAATTTTATAATCATTTAATAAAAACATTCGCATTACAGAATAAATAAAAATGAAAACCCACTGATGATGGCACAGTGGTGCCGAAACATATTTGTGTACTGAGAACAGGGTCAAATGGCTCTGAGTCCTATGGGACTTAACATCTGAGGTCGTCCCCTAGAACTTAGAACTCGTTAAACCTAATCAACCTAAGGACATCACACACATCCATGCCCGTGGCAGGATTCGAACCGGCCGGCGGTACTGAGAAAAAACGGTGTTTTGCATAACTGGCGGCCCTCACATCCAACAGTTTTAACTATAAACACGGCCAACACAAGGAGTTGCCAATCAAAATGATGAATGTTTCCATATGTAATGGATTAGGAACGGGACGTGGGCAGAAAAGGTCAAACAAGTGAGAAACGCACGTTCTAATTGATTTTATTTTACACCGTTTACGCATTCTGCTCAATATGAGAACCAGAGCCGTCGACGAAATGCTGTATGCGTAAAACGACGTCAACGGTTGCTCGCAGCATTTTCGGTGGAATATGAGCATCGTGTTCCTGCATACTGGTCATCAGACCAGGCAGAGAGTGAGCGTGTCCTTGGTAAACAAAAATGGTTCAAATGGCTCTGAGCACTATGGGACTCAACTGTTGTGGTTATTAGTCCCCTAGAACTTAGAACTACTTAAACCTAACTATCCTAAGGACATCACACACATCCATGCCCGCGGCAGGATTCGAACCTGCGACCGTAGCAGTCGCACGGTCCCGGACTGCGCGCCTAGAACCGCGAGACCACCGCGGCCGGCCCTTGGTAAACGCATTCTTTTAGATATCCCCAGAGCCGAAAGTGACACAGTTGCGGGACTTGTATCTGGAAAATCTCTGAAATATTTTCGTGAGAACAGTGTTGTGCCATGTTACCAGCAGTTTCTGACAGGCCTTTTGATTACGTCTTTAATACTTTAGTGAAACATTAATTGGTGTTATACTTTTGAATCCATTCAACTTCTTCCTTGTACATCTCCAATCTCGGAGTGACTGGGTGTATTTTCTTCAAAGAAGGCCAGACCGAGAATAAAGGTGCTTGTGAATCCACACCACGCAGTCACATGCAGCGAGTGCAGTCGCTCTTCGTGCACAGCACGCGGTGATACTGCCTGGTCACACGTCATAAATTTCTCTTCGTGCCACAAACCGAAGAGCAAATTCAGAACGTTGCTGCATATCATGGGGTATCAGTTGCTGCACGCACGTACCAGTGTGAGATACACTGCAAAACTTTTCGTGCTGTTGACCCTGGGATGAACAATTCTCTGGACACTGCACGAGCACCACTACTACCCGGGACGCATGCTGCACGATCAGTTGACAGCAACGTATTCTGTAACTTTCATTGGATTAGTTTGAGCTAAAGACATTCTGTACTGAAAAGATCAGTCGGTTATCGACCTTGCACATGCATTGATCTTCTATGCAATAGGCTCAGCAGATAACTTTATTTGCCACTCAGTGGGCAGTTATTTATCAGGAACGATATACAAATCTCCGTTAATATATCCACTTTTTTTAGTTTTCCGTTATATTTGTATCGCTTAAAGCGAATTTTGTGTTGGTTCCAGTGAAACCGCTAGCCGATTTTTTGACCAGTTCCTATACCTTCAGTATTTGTCTTCCGTCCTTATCACTTCATGTTTGACGAGGTGTTAAATCTTACTTTTCCTTCTAAAGTAAGCGGTAACATCGTGTCATCGCTTGTTGCTCTTTTCTTCACTGATAGACGTCGACATTTGTGGCGTGATCTGGATCCGCGGGACCCGCTTGCGTGCTTTGCTTTGTGGACGCGGGTGCGATCTATTTCGAGCCGCGCTTATTAGTTGTTTAGGGAGGGAGCAAATCTATAGACCGTTCGCTAGCTGTCCACTTCATGGTTGGCGGCCAGGTCTCCTCGTCTACGAATATTTTATTATGCTGACTGTTTTCTTAAGTGCGTCCCACTTGGTCCTGACGGGTGGTTCGGGTGTAGGGGAGGGGTTAGGTGCGCGAACTACCTTTCAGCTTTTGTTAACTAACATAAATGCATGACACAGACGTTACTGAACATAGTGCAAGTGGGTTGTTACGATTCGTGTACACGGGGAACGCTTTATGTTCTTAATTACACACAATACTTTGCACAGCAGACGCTAATTTGTACCACTTTTGCCGAGCGAGGTAGCCAGTATGTAAGAAATTGAGCTCTTTTTCAGAAGGGGTTATTCTAAAGCCCACTCACTTCAGCGCACCCTCGCCCCCCCCCCCCCCCCCCCCCTCCTGCCGGCCGCGGTGGTCTCGCGGTTCTAGGCGCGCAGTCCGGAACTGTGCGACTGCTACGGTCGCAGGTTCGAATCCTGCCTCGGGCATGGATGTGTGTGATGTCCTTAGGTTAGTTAGGTTTAAGTAGTTCTACGTTCTAGGGGACTGATGACCACAGCAGTTGAGTCCCATAGTGCTCAGAGCCATTTCAACCCTTCTCTCTCTCTCTCTCTCTCTCTCTCTCTCTCTCTATATATATATATATATATATATATATATATATATACTCCCACATAATTGGTGGTTCGTCTCTAATGACCCTTTCTCTTTCTTCATATTGTTACATCACTGATCTATCCTTGTTCCGAAGGAACAAAGACGGTAGGTATACTTGCATTTTGCCCACCTTTTGTCTTGTCATTTCATAGTCCAGCATACGATGGAGACAGACTAATTGTTCTGCTGTTCGTCTTAAATATGTTCGTGAGAACAGTGTTGTTTCTGATCGGCTTTTTGATTGTCTAATACTTTAGTGAAACATTAATTGGTGTCATAATTTTGAATCCATTCGACCTCTTCCTTGTACATGTACAATCTCGGATTGACTTACCGTTGTATCAGTTATTATGGCTTGTTCCCGTTCCATTCACGCACGGAGCGACTATAAAGGCCTGTTTGCGCGCTGAGTTGGTCTGTTCTCACCTTAGCGGTCTCTTCGGAACCGACACCTAGCGAATTGTAAGACAGTATATTCCTGGGCTCGCCACTTACGCCGACAACATGAGAACCCTAAACACATTGTGTTCTGAGGAGTGGGTGGCTGACTAGTCGATTGCGCTTGCGTAACCTTAAAACACTGTGGTTTCCCAATGCACCTCAATTTCTTCGTGTTCATTCCACTTGACATCAATTTCTCAGGTTGCTTCTCAGATGTGCTGTCGATGGGACTTTCTACAGATTTGAAACTTATTCAGTAATCGAAGAACATGTTCTCGCTGCCCCTCTTATTCATACATGATATCTTTCACTTACCTATTCTCGTGGTGGCTTGATGTATACAACACGCGGCTACAAATGAAAGTATGCCGGTGTTTTTGCACCTGTTTTTAATTTCAGGTTTTATTCTTTCGGACAGATATTGAAGGAAGCCTTCTTTCCTTGGAGCGGATTAGGTTGAAATGGAAAGTTCCTGAAATGAGAAAGGATGTGATATCTAGGCATTTCATTATCCGCAGTTATAGGAACTTTCTGACGTGAACATGCGGGGATGCCTCGATAGGTGCTTGTAGGCTAAACCCGGAGTGACGGAAAACATACCGATGAGGGGTAAAACGCTGGAGTGGCTAGGTGGTGATGATGGTGTGTGTGTGTGTGTGTGTGTGTGTGTGTGTGTGTGTGTGTGTGTGTGTGTGTGTGTGTGTGTGGACCGGGGGGGGGGGGGGGTGAGGGAGGGGGTGGACGCAGTTGAGAGGAAGCTGCTTCGGATTAGAATAGGACAAGCCTACAGAGCCACCCGCTGAAAGACTACGGCACGCAGAGCTATTCAAAGAAGTTTCGCAAGTCGTCGGTCAAGCCGAGACTACAGTGACAACAAATATTCGTGTTCAGTTAGTAGTGTTGCCAGGCAGACAATGACGCATAAGTGTATCAACGCCTCATGATTTAAATTTCATTATTGCCCATAAATACTAATGAAAATTAACATGGTAGAGCATCTCACAGAAGTGGCCCTTAGATTTTTTACTAGTTTTAATTGACAATGTAATATTGTTTTTATATGATGCAAATGTGTCAAATCACGGGCAGATAAATGTTCGAAAAAGTTGGTTTTAGGGAGGCGGTAAATCTGCACCCGCCAAGTCAGATTGTACGAATATTCCATCAACAGCAGAGTGTGAATGTGTGGCACTAATCTTCTAATCACAGTTATATAGAGCACATTGAGGACCACATTTAAGCCCTTTCAGCTAGTCATACTATGAAGTAGGTTGACAGCAGTTCATTTCATTGTTTACAGTGTGGACGAGGTGCAAGAAACACGTCGTTATAATGATCTAAAACCGATGTTTGGCCTACATATTTTGATGAAGTCCTCTACGGATATTGAAACAAATGTATCTGTAGCTGTAAGTCCGTAACGTAGTACGTCCCTGAGGTGGTGATGGAAGATACCTGCCTTCTCATTCCCATGAATCCTTTTGACGTGAAGATCTGCGCATCGGTGGTACTGAGCATTAGTTACCAGGAGCCTGTACTGACAAAGCCGATTTTAGTAGTTTGGCAGAAAGTGGAAATGTAAAAATTTTCTTCCCACGAACTCTTGACGCGGATGTTCCGTTTCGTTCCGTTCAGGGCATTTGTGGATGCCGTTATTTGAGGTGCATTGCGTCACGTTCTGACATTCAGTCCCGTACCGACTTTTTAACACCTGCAGAGCGGAAGAGAGAATATCAGTGAGTGTCGGCGAGCACCGGAAAGGAACTGATATTCGCCTGTTCTTGGGACCATCCGTATTTAACGGCTGGTACGTTGTGGCACACAGCTTCTTCGAACACGAAGCTTGTTAACATCTAAGACTCATTATAATCACGCAAAGCATTTTGAGTGGTATTGAGGTCGCAGAGACAACTGAAGAACGATCTTTGCACTGGCTCTTTACTCGAGTCATGCTTGAAATATTCCAGCTGCGCGCCACCGCAACAAGTGGGACAGGTGTAGCCTTCTGGCTGTTTCAACTGCGAACGTCGCAACCATTGCTGACTCCTGTACAGCAGTGTTCAAGGCCTGTTACCATGACATGCTTAGTTGATGACACCATCGCAAGTCGCTGTCAAGGATGTTCAATTGCATGTAGCAACTGAAGTAAGGTAGCCCCGTTTAAATGCGAACATTTTGGGTTAGGCTAGATCGTGACTGTTATGAATGTCGGTTAAAAATTCGAATTATTTCGAGCAGTCACATTTATTGTTCTTCCGACAAGTTTGTTCGGTATATTGTAACTCCGTCTTCAGGTGATTTATGTCGATTAATAAGGCAGGGATGATTTGTGTCTGACTTACGTAGGTGCAAAGAAAACGGCGAGTAGAGGAGAACGGACCGAGTAAATAATCGTAATAAACATACGTCCAGAAATCAATAGTTTCCCCAATACTACATACGTACAAGTGCGGTGAAGCCAACATTACAACACTGTTAATGTCTTAAGTCTGCGGCGCGCGGTGTAGCCGTGCGGTCTCAGTCGCGTTGTATGGTTCGCGCGGCTCACCCCGTCGTAGGTTCGAGTCCTCCCTCGGGCATGGGTGTGTTTGTTGTCCTCAAAATACGTTAGTTTAAGTTAAATTAAGTAGTGTGTAAGCCTATGGACAGATAATCTCAGCAGTTTGGTCCCATCGGAACTTATCACAAATTTCCAAAATTTCTTAAGTCTACGTTTATTTCGAAACACGGCAAGTTAGGCGTAAATCACAACGTGGTAAACTGCTTTCATTTGACTTTTTCATTGGTCCAGACACATGACTGCTGGTAAATAGAGTTACGACAACAAGTGTATCGATCTTGGTCCACCAATCCCGTGGGTCCCATGTCCTCCGACGTCAACCCGTTGAACTCTCTCTCTCTCTCTCTCTCTCTCTCTCTCTCTCTCTCTCTCTCTCTCTCTCCCTGCGTCATTTAGATGTTCCATGTTCTAATTACGTAACTGCCTGCTGTAACTCATAAAACGCTACAGATCTATCAACACACCAACAGTTTTTAAACCGTCCCCTCCCACCGACGTTTGCTCACATGAACGCGAGTGTTAAAATTTGTATGTAGTTGTCGTAAGTTCTTCTGTGACGACCTGTCAACTGATCGACTATTTTCATTGAAAAGATACAGAATTGTTTCTCATCGCTCGCTTGATCGAATAAAAACATTTCGAGTGTGTGTGTGGATGGGTGCGGTTATCATTCTATATAAATAATGTGGCTGGTGTCCAGTGACAGTTGAAAGTGTGTGTCAGGCTCGGAGTTGCTGCGTATGGCAAGCAATCTCCTTACGATTACCCTGTCTTCAGGTCTGACTCAAACTTCCACTGTCGCTGACGTTTCCACTTATGATTGTCGAACACCACTACCGAGGGTTCTGACAGCGGTAGGGGGGAACAGAATACCACGACTGGAGCAACGGAATCTGTTTAAGCGACTGCTAGCGATAGGCCAGAGATGGTGAGCACAGGCCTGTGCTGGCAGCGACTGGTGTGCCCCGTCCCGTCCCCTCCATTCCATAGGCACGGGAGACGTGTGTCACGGAAGAAATTGATCGTGAGTGAAAGTTGGGAGCAATCTAGACCGTCCGTATATTCCTCGTCGATTTACAGATAAATTATTTCACGCTGCAGATCGGGGCAAATTGAACACTGGAAGCTTCTGCATTTTCCCATTCATTTGCGCTACGAATTTTGGTTTTTTTTTTTCTCCTCCAATCCGACTGACGCTCTATCTGTTGATACACAAACTAATAAACTCTATAACAAAACTGTATTTACCACACTTTTTCAAGAATATCACATCGAGCTATGTGCCTGCTATATCATCACTTCCATAATGCGGCTAAAGAGTGCGCAACACACTCTTCACAAAGATTTAACAATGTGGCTCTGAACGTCGTCAGCCATAACCTGTGTGGAACACACGGTTGTTGTGTTTGATTACGGCACCACGCGAAATTGTTCTAACTGAAGCGGACGTACATATTCAGCTGCAACTAGCAAGTGTAGATTTATTAAATCACCATCCGCGAAAGGCCCCAAGGGCTTTGCTAAAAGTACTGCGGTTTTGTAGCCCTTCCAGTATCGGCACACTCGCTTGATTTTGCTTCATTTTCTTCTTCTTCCTCTTGAGAGAGCTTCCTTTTAAGTTTTACAACCTCATGTATACGGTCAGGTCCTTTATATTTTCCGTTCCCGTTCACGTTTGACGTCGTAAGACTTGTAGTGCACTTCATGAAAGTTGTAACTTTTCTCAGTTTCGTTCACGTGTAGTGCCTGGAGAAAAGAACTGTCAATATGCCATCGTGTGCACATCAGTCTCTCACGTCTTGACTTTAATAGCCTCTGTGCGATATATTTTCATGGAGATAATGTAAGAGCTTGCAGTCTACCACAAATAATGTTTCTAAATGGTCGTAACAGCGTTAACCCGAGAACGTTGCCTTTATTCTAGTGACAAACATTTAATTTCCCTGAGCGTTAGGGTTTCACAGGAGAACTGGATCTACTGTTTACACTAGTAGCAGCACGTTGCTCAGTTCCCTTATAACTTCGTCCGTCTCTCTCTCTCTCTCTCTCTCTCTCTCTCTCTCTCTCTCTCTCTCTCTCTCTCTCTCTCTCTCCCTCCCTCCATTTCTACTCTACTTTTCCCCTTAGCATTTTGTTTCTTCGCCTATATTGTCGACCGAACGAGGTAGCGTAGTGGTCAGCACACTGAACTCGCGTTCGGGAGGACGACGGTTCAAACCCACGTCCAGCCGTCCAGATTTTTAGGTTTTCCGTTATTTTTGTAATAAATCGCCTCAGGCTTACGTCAAGATGATTTCTTTGAAAGGGCAGGGTCGATTTCCTTCCCTACTCTCTCAACTTACGCTGCGTCTGTAATGACCTCGCTGTCGACGGAACGTTCAACACTAATCTCTTCCTCCTCCTCCTCCTCCTCCTCCTCCTCCTCCTCCTTGCCCATGTTGTCGTCTAATGGCGTTTTAACATGCTGCAGTGAAAAATGGGACGTGAGGAGGGTATTTAGTTATAAATGATGTGCGCTTACCAAATTAATTGTTGACAGTTGATATCCTTTTAGAACATTCATTATCTGCTACGTTTGTCCAAAATGGAAAGAAGTTCCTTTATTGACTGTGGACGCCATCGAGATAAAGGATAGGTAGCAGAAAGCCCTGTGCAGAACGAAGATCTGGGTCATGCAAATTAATTGAAACGCATCTCAGACCAGCAAAAGAACTCTTCGAATGTAAAAGTGAAGAACCAGCACTGTGTAATGCCAACCATAACGCGGAGTAAACTGAAAGCTGATCGTTCATTTCCTTTGAAGCAATCATTCCATCCTGCTGATTTAAAGGATCTGCTAAGTTGTCGGGGACGACGAATAATTTCTTACCGTGTTGACAGGAATGAAGTGCAGTGTAACAATTAAAAATTTTAAATATTTGAGTCACAAAAATCAGTAATTATCTTCCATAAATATACAGATACAGTTATTTCCAAGAAAGCAAAACAGAAGAAGAGGCTGTGGTGTCACCGCCAGACATCACACTTGCTAGGTGGTAGCCTTTAAATCGTCCGCGGTCCGTTAATATACGTCGGCTCTGCGTGTCCCCAGTATCAGTGATTGCAGACCGAGCGCCGCTACATGGCATGTATAGTCTGTCTAGAGAGACTCCCTAGCACTCGCCCCCGTTGTACAGTCGACTTCGCTAGCAATGGTTCACTGTCTACATACGTTCTCATTTGCAGAGACGACAGTTTAGCATAGCCTTCAGCTACGTCATTCGCTACGACATAGCAAGGCGCCATGTTCAGTTACCGTAATTACTATCTTCCACAATGTATTCTGAACAGGTAATATTGTGAATCATGTACCGTCAAGAGCAACGTTCATCATTAATGGATTAAAGTTAAGTATCAAACTAATTACGTCCGCTTTCTGAATTCTCATTCCTTGTCATGTTCCAGACATCACGTCAGTATAGTTCTTCCCTCCTCGCGCCAGCCTGCGTGAGCAAAAACGCGTGCATCTCGGCCTCCACTCGTAACACGGTGTTGGCTCTTCTCCTAACACAAAAGAGGCATTTGCGTTCTTCAGTCGTACACACAGCGTGAGCAAAATTGTATGTAAGTTGTGTTGTAGTGAAGTCGTAGTCTCGGGACATAATCTTTACAAGAAACTGATTGCTCCCATGTGGCACGTATCATTCTTAGAGGAGCTCCAGTGCGGAACTCCACGGTGTTTCAAAAAGATTCATCTGATATCACGAGACCACGGTCCTGGTGGGTATCGATAGGGGTCTCCGTGGCACAGTTCGATCACTCGTTACGAGTCGAGTCGGGATGACGACAACTCAGCAAGAATAGTTACCTGCCTGTAAGAGCGCTTCTTAACAGTGAGTTACCTAAACCATGGGTTGGCCATTAAATCGTCCTCACACGGGACGTATTGCTCACTGCCAAGTGCGCCAGACGTGATGTCCGTCGTGGTTGCTGCACGCTTTGAAGTGGCGTGCTACGTCCCACGGAACGTGCTCCTCATCGTGATTTGCTGCCTCAACTCTCTCCAGCGGCAGTTCCCGGCTGCGTCTGGCGCGTAAATCGCACAGTTTCTATAAGCAAATTGACACGCGTGAAACAGCTGTGCTAACTCTATTAGTGGTCGTCAAAGGAGAGCGGAGAAAGTCGCGAAGAAGATTCTAGACTGATCGGTGGCTTGGACAGCAAACTGGTGGTCGAGGAACACAAGATAATGCGTACAACGAAATGAGATAGAAGTTACTCGTTATGTTTATTGAATGTCGATCTCATTTTAGGCCTTAAATTGAATATACTTCAGTATAATAATATTAGTTTGTGCATGCATAATATCTATATGGTCTTCGTCGCACCGACTACCATCGCTTAGAAGCTACGTACTTCATCGAACAGATTTCAGTATCTCCGAATGGAAGAAGAGAGCTTATTGAAGCTGAAGCTTCTCATATATAGTTAGTCTTTACTTTCTGACTTGGCAGTCACGTTAAGCTTTTTGGCCACTGGGGAATGATTGCAGTCGTTGGTCTACGCAACAAGAATTGCAGAAAATACGTTATTTATAATCAATAACATACATAATTCTAGATAATAATTCTGTTAAATTAGTAATAAGAAAGAACGAGAATATTTTACTAAGCAAAAGGCGAAAAAAAAAAATTCGAAAGGAGATGGACGCAGGCCTGGTACCTGTTTCCTCCACAGCTCGCGACACCGTCAACTTCGTACTGTAATGGTATACAGAACGATATATAAAAACAGAATGTCTCTGATATAAACCAAACGCGACACCGTCAACTTCGTACTGTAATGGTATACAGAATTATATATATAAAAAGACAATGTCTCTGATATGAACCAAACGCGACACCGTCAATTTCGTACTGTAATGGTATACACAATGATACATAAAAAGGCAATGTCTCTGATATAAACCACACCATAATTGTCGGAGGGTGAAATTGGGATAAAAACTGCGGCTTATTTTCGGATCGATACGGGACTGTGTAAAGGCTGTATCTGAAAATGTATTATTTGATATTTAACTATGACAAATTGTATCATAACGACCCGCTTTTGATCATCATCAGTGTTGTGCCTAAAGGCAGGTTTTCTTATGGTAGTTCTCTAGGCTGTCCGGTCTTTTGCCATCCAATTCAGGTCTGCATAATTTCCTCTACCCTTTATGTCGTATATCACCTTGTATCTCCTTCTTCCTCTCAGTCTTCTCCCACAAACCAATCCTTCCAAAGCATCTACTAGCAAGCACTATCTTCTCAGTGAATGTCCCAACCAGTTATTTTTCCTTTCTCTTACAACCTTCAGCAGACATCTTCTCTCACCAACCCTTTCCAATACTCTTTCATTACTCACTCTTTCCATCCAACTTATTCTCTCCATTCTCCTCCACGTCAACATCTCAAATGCTTCTAACCTTTTTTCATCCTCTCGTCTCAGTGTCCATATTTCTCTCTCATAGAGTGCCACACTCCAGACAAAACATTTGCCAAGCCTTTTCCTTAGTCCTTTATCTAATTTGCCACATAAGTGTCCTCTTTCTGTTGAATGCCTCTTTCGCTATGGCAATTCGAGTTTTCACCTCCTGGAGACATCTCAAGTCTTCAGTTATTGTGCTTCCGAGATATTTAAACTCACTTACTTGGCTAATGCTAGATTGTCCAATTTTAATATTATACAGTCTGCGTCTGATGACCATACTCTTTGTTTTTGCTGTGTTTATTTGCATCCCATATCCCACACAAGCTTCATTCAGATCTTTGAGCATGTTATTCACTACCCGCTCACTTTCTGCCACTAGTACCATGTCATCATCAAATCTTATACATTCTATTCTCTTTCTTTTGATAGATCATCATTGTGGCGAAACACTGAAACAGCATACTTTCATAGCACCACAGTCGGGTGACTAATGCAACTGTGAAGAGTTCCCTAACGAGATTTTAATACCATTCAGCCTCCCTCCATCAAAAACTATGGCGAGTAGGATACAGTTAAAAAAATAACTTAATTGGGCGTAACGAAAGAATTGGTGCATATTTTGTATCGATCTGATACGTCCTTGTCGGATCATTCTAGATTATTCGGAGTTCTTCACCAATTTAAATTTTTCTCGATCTCATCCCCATCTGTCAATGGTTTGAAAAATGTTTCAGACAAAACTTGATTACTTTTTTATATGTACCTCTTTGAGTTTACGAACTAGTCTTACTCACTATTTTTACCCGATGTATAGTTTTCGAGATAATTTCATCCGAAACTTCAGATGGATCACCCTGTATATCAGTCCAATGTGCGTACTAGCATGTCTGGTGTGATTCAAGATATTGCATCCGCTGGTCTTCGGGGGAGATTGCTCAGGTGAGGCATAGCCTACACAATGTCTTTCACATAACATCACATGAAAAATCCTGAGGAGGGGTAGGGGGGGGGGGGCACATGTCCGGAGGTGTAGGCGGGCACTTGGTTGGTGCATCGCGTCATATCCAGCACTGTGGAAATGTTCGGACGAAGTAGCCCGAACACATACACTCCAATCTGGTGGTGCACCACCCTGATGGAAGGTCGCATTTGGCTGTGGGGGTAGAATCTGAGGGACAGACACTGCTCAGACGTGTTCAGATAAACGGTTTCTCTTATCTATGAAATTGAAACTCCGAAATTAGCCGCATTGGTCACTGAAATAAATTCAGTCGTGACAAGTGAAAATTTGTACGATATTGCATGCATGCATGTCCAATGGAACATTGGAATAAAACACGCACTGCGATATCGTACTCGTCAGCCGACACAGGGTAGCTGACTTTCAGATGAAATTTCTCGCCTGTACGGGAATATATATACTGGATGCACGAGTACACGTTGCAGACACTTATTTGCAGACATATTGAGGTTTGGATGTGGCCGTGAGTCGTGCACGGATAGCTTAAGGTAAGGCGATCGCTCGCGATAAGCGGGAAATCCGGGTTCGAGTCCGGGTCCGGCCCAAATGTTCATTGTCGTCATTCCATTACGCTGGTGATGGTCGTCCATATTCCCAGTTGTGAATAGATTTCAAGTGGTGTTGGGCAGGGACTCGAACCCCGACTTTCCGCTTTACGCGAGCAGTCGCGTTAACAAATTGGGCTATCGAAGCACGCTTGGACAGGGGGCGCTACGTGTGCAGTGAGCGACAAGTTGCGAATTTGGGTTAGATGGAAGGTGTCCTCGGGTAGCCGAAGCGGCGAAGGGAACCGCTCGCATAAAGCGGCAAATCAGGGTTCTAATACCGGCTCGGCACAAATTTTCACTTATCGCCATTGAATGCCGATTTGTGGCTGATGGAATTTCAATATCATCATTTACATATATGTCTGCGGTATCATCTTTTACATATATGTCTGCAGGGTCAGAAACAAATGGCGTGTGTTCTTTCGCACATTTTCAAAAGAACAGAAATAACACTTACAAAGTTATTGCTATTGTTTCCTCGACGAAGAAAAATGGTCCAGGTGCCCTATATTTCATCAGTGCACACCACACACCCCTTTTTTTCGCTGTCCCTGTCATGACCCCGACAACTGTGGAGGTTTTCCTAACCACCGGTGCCGATGTTGTAGACATTAGTTTTCCCACGTGTGTGGAAGTTCGCTTCGTCAGAGAAAACAATTCCTTGATTGTCCTGGATTTTGCCCGAGCTTTTCCAACATTTCCGTAACAAATTCATGGTAATGCTGCCAAGTCGTTTTCCTTCAGTGCTTGCATAAGTTGAACTTTGTAAGAGTGCAAGTGTTTCGTGCCAGGACTTGACTCCCACTGGCTGGGGTCTGGTCACACAAACCCTTAATCGTCTTAAGTCTGGTGGCTATCTTCGAAATTACAGTCAGATACATTTTGAACAGCGGTGGGTGGCACCGTTTGCGCATACCACACCATCCATCGGGCTCTGTCTTGAAGTGTGGGCATCCCTGGTAATTATTTAGCGCCAGATACAAAATTTTAAAAAATGCACAAAACTTTTTGAGTTTATTTACATGATGTTGAATGCCGCAGGTATCTGTCTCTGCTTTCGTTGATTACATTTGCAAATCAGGGAGGTCTGATGTGAATATATTATCTAAATCAAAGAATGGAAAGTCCAGGATGGACAGTCAATATTATGAAACGGATAATTGCTATTCACCATATAAAGGAGACGTCGATTCGCAGGTAGACACAGCAAGATTCGGTACTCTACATTTTGAAACCAGCTGATCAAACATGGCGATCATCTTCGAAAAAAAGTTGTGTACTACTGCAGATTAAACTTCAGTTCCAGACGTTAATGGGGCTGCTGTGTGATACATGTAATGATCTAATGTATCAGTTTTAATTCGAAAATAAATTATTTTAATACGTGTGTTTTCCTAATATCGTACTAAATCATTTTCTACACAAGACCGGAAGGAATCTACTTCTTTGCTGACATGCTGGTCTCGCACGCGCGAAGGGGGGGGGGTCGAGACTGTCATTCAAATTGATTGTTTCACCCTTTGCATGGTAATCAATAAGAATGATATCGCTCGCATCTGCGGAAACACTAGTCATGAAGTTTCTGTCAGGTGAAATAAATAAATAGACTTTGATTTCACACCACTGAGAAATTAGTTATGGCATTTACTTATGCTCAGCGTTCAGGAAACGTAGCACCCAACGTGCAAGCTATCACCTCTCTCTTCTCTCTTTTGTCCTCTACTGTTAGAGGGGGTGTTGGTGGAGGATGTTGTCGGATTTGGACATTTCCTCCTCTTTTCTTTTGTGTTGTTTTTAGTGCTGTGCCTTTGTGAGTAGCTGTTCTTTGAGAGTTGTCAATTTACTGTTTGTGCTATTGCAGGAGTAGCGACTTCGGTCTTTTATATCTGTCCCCTTTCTGCTCATATTGCCCAAGGGTGTTTATTAGCTCATTTTGTGAATTCCGTGCCGTGGCGTAGAAAGCCTCTGCCATGTCACGGAATCGTGTTGTTAGTGGCTCTATGTCTGCAGCTTCGTGCAGGTCTGCTGCGGGGAAGCGCGTGGGGACGTGTAAGGCCCGTCTTAGCGCTCTGTTTTGGACCTTCTGTTAGCGATCTATCGTCGATCTGGCTGCATAGCCCCATACAGGGCACGCATATTCCAGTATCTGTCGAATTAGACTTCGATAGATCGCTACTCCTGTTGCGGGGTCGAGGGAGCTGGTGCTGTTTAATACAGGGTACAGAATCTGCATCCTGGCGTGAGTCTTTCTGCGAAGTTCCTCTATGTGACACTTCCATGTCAGGCGTCTGTCAAGTGTGACACCGAGGTACTTCGCAGAATTTCTCCATGGCAAGTTCTGCCCCTGTAATCGCAGCAGTTGGTATGGTCTTCTTGGGGGTTGGCGTTTCCGGTATCGTCTGGTGAGCAGCATGGCTTGTGTCTTTTCTGAGTTTATTGTGATTCGCCACTGCTTGGCCCAGTTTTCCGTCCTGTTTAGGGCGGTTTGTAGACGCCTTGTAGCCAGGTTCCTGTTTGTCGAGCAGAAGAAGAATGCAGTGTCATCTGCGTATTGTGCAGTGTGTACATGCTGAGTCGTAGGGATGTCAGCAGTGCAGACACTGTAGAGGATGGGTCCCAGGACCGAGCCCTGGGGCACACCTGCACCGATTCTTCTCCTGGTCGACAGGGATCCATCGATCTTAACTGAGAAAGTCCTACCGGAGAGATAATTTTTAACGATTTTGACGATCTTTCCGGGGAAGCCTAGGGTGTACATCTTGTGCAGTATTCCGGTGTGCCAGACTGAGTCGAAGGCTTTTGCTATGTCTAGCAAGACAAGCCCGCAGTAGCCCTTTCGGTTGAAGCTGTCCGTAGCTGCTTCAACCACCCTCATAATTTTCTGGGGGGCGGAGTGTCTTTGCCTGGATCCGAATTGGAATTTCGGCAGAATCTGCTCTCTTGTGATATGGTCCTTTATGGGGGTTAGTAGGAGGCGCTCGTAAAGTTTACTGAGGGTAGGCAGTAGACTAATTGGTCTATAGTGTTGCGGGAACACCGGGTCTTTTCCTGGTTTTGCGATCGCAATGACTTCTGCGTGCTTCCACTGCGCCGGGAATTTTTGTGATCGCGTCAGTTCGTTAACTATATCGGTCAGGTGGGTGATTGGCAGAGGCGGGAGGAGTTTCAGCAATTCATTTGTGACCTGGTCGTGACCCGGGGTCTTCCTGGTGGGCAGGGACTTGATGCAGTGCGCCACGTTCTCAGTACTGAAGAGTGGCGTGTAGTCATCTTCGTCGTCTGCTTCCAGGAACACAGCCAGTTCTCGGCGGACTGTTGCGACGTGTTCTCTGTCCTGTGCTTCTGCTGGTCTGAACTGTTTTTTCGAACACGTCGGCTAGTGCGTTAGCTTTGTCAATGGGGCTGAACTGCAGTCCGCGTTCGCCATGCAGTGGTGGCATTTTCGCGCGTCTTTTTGTGTACTGTTTGGTGGCTTGCCATAAACTATTGTCTTCTAGTTGGAGAGCTGAGAGCCTTGCCGACCATTGTTGGTTGCGGTATTCATTGAGATCTGCTTTCAGCTCTCTCTGTAGCCTGTTGAGTAGCCTCCGTGTGACCTTGTTTCTGGTGAGCTTCCACTCTTTGGCGATCCTGTTTTTGTGCCGTATTTGCGCAAGCAAGTGCGGGGGGAGTTGCCTGGAGCGGGGGGGCCCCGCATGAGGCGGTGTGGCTCCCTCAGCAGCTTGCAGGATCGCTCTTGTGAGGTCGTCTAGTGCCTGTTCTGCTGTCTCTGCAGTTGGAGGCGGGGTCTGGGCAAGTTCAGCTGAATTGCTCTTTATTGATGCGCTTGTATGTCGCATGCCGTTGTGGGATAGAGAGCCATTCTCCCATATCGACCTCAAAGATCACTGGATTGTGGTCCGACGACATTCTGTTTACCGATGTCGCAGATACAAAGCCCACCAGGTTCTTTGTGACGGCTATGTCGAGGACGTCCGGTCTTCCTCCGTTCTTTGGGAAGTGTGTCGGTTCCTCTGGGCCCCATATTTGTAACTGGTGTGTGCGCGCGAGTCGTTGCAGCTGTTGACCAGCTTGGTTTCGGTGTCTCGAGTTCCAGTCCGCGTGCTTGGCGTTTAGGTCCCCTGCTATTAGCAGTTTGCCTCTAATACGGCTTAGTGCAGCTATGTCGTCCTCTTCTAGTCTTTGGGAAGGGGGGCGATACACTGCAACGACTGTTAGGGGGCCAGTTACTGTGGCCACTTCGATTGCCGCCGTTTCTATTTCTGCTGTATTCTGGGGGTATACTTGGTGGTGTCTGATTCCTCTTTTGACATATACCGCGACCCCGCCTCCGTGAGTGGGTCGGTCGTTTCTGTAGCAAATGTAGTTTGGTACAGAAACTCTTAGTCCCACTAGGCATATGTCTACGTTTTCGTCCTGTATGAATTCTCTAAACTCCATGGGTTGGCGAGTAAGGTTGTCTGCGTTAAACGCGCATATTTTGAGACCTTGTATATTAGGTCTCCTATCCATGGTGAGGGACAGTTTTCCCTGGGGCTGTCGCTGCTACAGGCGACTGCTGTGCTGCCGATCTGAGGTCGGCGGGGAGTTGCGTCAATGTTGCTAGTATACCTACTAGCTGGGTCATCTGTGCCTGTAGCAGTTGGATGGACGACGCGCGTTGCTGGATTGTAGCAGACTCGACTGCTTCTCGCGGACTGGTTTGTGGGTGGCATGGAGGACTGACTTCCCTAGGACTTTCGTCAGCTTGGGGAACCTGGTTGCTGCTGTGTTGTGGTGGTAGTGGGTGGTTCGGCGGGTCAGGTGGGTCACCGGCAAGCGCTCGGGAATATGCGGTGGATGCGAAGACCTGCGTTTTTACGGTATCGTGTTGTTTTCTCTGGGGAGGTGGCCTGGACGCTGGTATGTTTTTGGTGTGATTCGGGGTTTTACTGGTGTTTTTGCCCCTCTGCCTGTCCCTTAGAGCTCTGTATTCAGGGCATCCTAAGTAACTGGCGGGGTGCGCTCCTTTGCAATTAGCGCACTTTTCTTTTCCCTCCCTCCTTTGCAATTTGCACTGGTCGTACGTGTGCTGTTCCGTGCATCTGACGCACACCACTGGCATCGTGCAGTCTCGCGCGATGTGCCCAAGGACCTGGCAGTTGTAGCAGCGCCCTGCACCCGATTTCTTTTTAAGTTTCTCAGGAGTGACCTTTAGGGCCAGTATCCTTTTGACCTCCCAGATCTTTCGATTTTGGGCAGAATCTGGGAGGGTGACCGTATAGAGGGGCCAGGGTCGATTCGGTCGCGTCAACACCACCGAGCTGACCTCAAAACCTTCCTCCTGTAGGAACTTTTTGATGTCAGCTGTGTCGGTGGTATCCCCTCATACTTCAAAAATGTTTCAAATAGCTCTGAGCACTATGGGGCTTAACATCTATGGTCATCAGTCCCCTAGAACTTAGAACTACTTAAACCTAACTAACCTAAGGACAGCACACAACACCCAGTTATCACGAGGCAGAGAAAATCCCTGACCCTGCCGGGAATCGAACCCGGGAGCCCGGGCGAGGGAAGCGAGAACGCTACCGCACGACCACGAGCTGCGGACCTCTCATACTTCATTACTTCTTTTACTGACTTGCCTTCAGCTTCACCAATCCATACACCTTTAATCGACTGTTAGACAAAACCATATTGTGCCCTTTCTCAAAGTTTTCGTCTGCTTTCGAACGTCCTTCGCCTCAGCAATCTTGAAGGAAATGACGACCACGTTTAAATCCAGTCGTCCAGTTTTTGACTGACTCTCGTTAATATTTACATCTAATTCACTCAGTCATAAGTGCATTTCCCATTTCACAAGCTTTTTGTGAAACGACAAGCTTGCTCAACCACAGGTGCTCAGAATCTAATTTACCTGAAGAATGACAAGGGGAATTTTCCCAAGAGGGAGCTAACAGGTGTTACATTAACCATCCATGCCAAGTTAATATGTGGGCATTTCGTAGATAAAATTCTTTCTTTCGATTACATATTTTGGCCACGTCGCAGAATGAATGATTTTCCGACTGTCATCAAGCAGAAACACATTTTATAGCCCTACCTCCCCCCCCCCCCCCCCCCCCCCCACATGACGTAAAGTCCACACGTGTGACGACTCCGAAATCTTACACCTTTACAGTCGCAACGTCTTCATGCTGAATAACTGATGGGACAACTGATTGGTCAATCGATTCCTTTTTCGTTCAGTCGGTTTTTTCAGTTGAATGAAAATAATCTCCGCGGCCATGTCGGATGTGTAAATGTTCCACTCACTGTGTGGAAGGTTTGAGTGGTTTCACTTAATGTGAGGCAGCCGACTGACCCAAAATTCATGTTCAAATAAGTGAACAGTTACTTTTTATGTAAATTTGGTGAAGCCCTGTCTCTCTCTTCCCGCTGATTTGCACCTACCAATGAAAATTCTATTTCAGTAAATGCTTAGATTACGTGAACAGAATGTGTACAACATACAGATTTTTAAATTGTTTGGCAATGATTTTGAACCATTTATAATAATTTGTTGACGTATTCTTTTTGCGCTCAAGGTTTGTCATTATTCGTTGATTTTCTTTCAATTTCTTCAAGTAATATAATTCCAGATACTGTATACCGCATTCAACTTCTCTGGGGATCAATTTTTGTCCAGTTATTTACTTTCTTCCATTTTCATGTTACTGAGCGTTTCTGCTCCAAACAAAAAGTTCACTGTTAGCAAAACGCGTATTTATAAATACTGACGAAAAAATGAACTAAAGGGTACTTACCGGCACTCAGTAAAAAGCAAATATCAGAACGGCAATTTCAGTGATGGTGGGCAGTAAGACGATTTTACAATAGCAAATAGGTCGAATGTTTCCGCTCAGAAGTTAATGCGTCGAAGTGAACGAATAATTCAACTGATACGTAAAACTATAACCAAATGAGTTGAATGTTGTTTTCATTCGCTTTTTCCCCAATACAATACTAAATGCTCCACCGATGATAACTTACCTGACACATGTCGTTGAATTTAATGTTTGGTCCACGTTGGCTTTAGCTTCATAGAGTGAGCATGGCCGCTTTTATGTTTATTTTTATTTGAGAAAAATATTAGTATTTCTCTCCCTCTCTGCCAACATACCGTACCGTGAAAAGTGTGTCAAAGAAGAACTAGAAATGGAAAATCTGAAGATACAAAAACTATAAAACAGTTCACGTGGTCTGAGAGTATGGTGACATCGCACAGTGAAAATGAGAACATTTAATAACGGTCTGTTTGCTTGTTCGTAGCATAACATGGTACTAATGTAATAATGTTGACGGGATAAACAGTTGTATTATAAAAGAGGAACACTGGGTGTTATCTTGCTGATGTATAACATAACCATTTTCAATGGGATGTAGGTAACCTCTGTAACCTTGGATGTATGGGGGCCCTCCCATTCCGCTCCTGTGAAATTAACACCATGTCACGGGACAACGTATTAATCCTCTTTCGGGATAACAGCGGAATTGTTGCAGTGTCTGGAGTGCGTTTTGCTCGTAATAGATGATAATCACGGAAATCGACAGGCATTTTTATAGATTTCCGGTTTGTTACGTGTTAAGTTTGGAACTTCGAGACAGCTATCAAGGATATGACGTTTGGGTACTTTTTCGGTAGAAACGGCAATGAGGGCAGTAAACGGTTACAGTAGAGCTGTGGGCTTTTATCATTATTTCTTTTATTTAACTCGTTGAAGGTACTCTGTAGCACGTGTACTTTCACTCAAATCATAACTGCTGAAGCAACAGTAGAAATTTTTACGTCCTCCAGGTATTGCCCACACCAGTCTCTTTTGCGCCACTGTTTAACTCGGGAATGAGAAGCCGGAACATCTGACAATAGGTAAATGACTAAATCGGAATTGCTCGTGGTTCGCCGCGTCATCTGTGAGCCTCGGCGCTACCTACAAGGAGGTTCCAGCGATCGTCGACAGAGGGCAGCAGCGGCCGGGCGCTGTGCAGCATTCCTTACTGCATCTAGCAAACGCTGTGATGGGCTAACTACAACTAATTACTCTATAACGAGGTATGGAGTGCATTTCAGATCACACCAAGTGCTTTAGAAGTAACTGATTGTTAATAAGCTGTTTCAGGGGAAAAGGTTGATTGTAGAAACAGAATAGCAGACTGTGTGCCGCTTGGATAAAAGCGAACGGTGTGGATCCACAGCGCTTAAGCCACATGGCTGCTGATCAAATACATTATAAATTCTATTTGCCATTTCATTGTTTAAATTCTGTCAACGGCTGTCGGTTGGAATTAACTGTAAATATTAAATCACCGTCGTAAAGTCACTTACAAAGTCGTACTGAGTTCTCCACGTCAGAGTATCTTGTGCGTAATGTTAATCAGGTCTAGTGTTGCCAAATAAAAATTCAGTGCCATTAACTGCCCACGTCTCAAAGTCGACACAGAGTACAAGATAGCACAGTAGTAACATTCCGAGGAGCAAGTGATAGAAGTACAGGAACCACAGGGAGCACTTATCTTGAAATTGCTTTACTTTCCACACTTATCCAAGAAAACATAGTGTATTGGTTAAAAACAGTCTTGGTTGTAATTTTAGTTCATTTTTCAACGACGCGTTACGCCTTATTTACGCATCTTCAGGTTATCTTTTCTAGATGGGCGCGAGAGGCACCAAGATCTGCATAACGCGTTCCCGTTCACAGGAGCGAGTAACAGTAAGATGGGGGCTCAGGTAGTTTCTAAAATGTCCCTTGAGTTCTCGGCCTTCACCGGGAATGTGTAAGCAGAATTTCTATTACTTGAAATAAATGTGAAGTTTAGGTTCGTGATAATCATACTGCTGATTGATGCAGACTGTGCGTCTCCATATTTTCATACTGTATTTTGTCTTCTCAAATCGCAACGTCAAAGTTTCCTTTTCTCAGTGTTCTGCTGACTGCTGTTACAGAGAATCTTCGTCAGGAATAGAAAGAGGTGAATTTATCGCACTACGTGTTCCACAAGCATACAAGCAGTTGTCGAAAGTAATGTCACATGTGATGTGTATTCTTATCTTACTATATTGCGGTTCACTCAGCTTCATGACGACGAAAATAATAATGAGGAGGAGGTGGACGAGATTTTTTTGTTAAATTAAAAACTGAGAATCAATTACTAAGAATTGGCGGTTGGGTAAGGAAAAGAGCCTTCCGCGGTGGCCGAACGATTCTAGGCACTTTAGTCCGGAGCTGCGCGACTGCTACGGCCGCAGCTTCGAATCCTGCCTTGGGCATGGATGTATGTGACGTCCTTAGGTTAGTTAAGTTTAAGTAGTTCTACGTTCTAGGAGACTGATGACCTCAGATGTGGTCCCATAGTGCTCAGAGCCATTCCAACAATTTAGCCAGTACTGTGCCATTTGAGCCATTTAAGGAAAAGAAACGTGTCGGAAATAAGAAGAGACCACAGGATACAGAGGGTATACACAAGTTGGCTAAACGCTTCGTCACTATGCATCCTACCATGATAATTCATGTGATCTGTTTCAAGACCTTTCTATTTTAAGTTGTAAATTTATGTAGACGTAGTAATTACTTATTTTATAGTTTTGAGTGGCGGCAGCGTTAACCGTTGGATGTCACTGACGCACATCTATGTACACTGATCGGCACAGAACATTGTGACCACCTACCTAACAGAACGGATAACAGCGACGAAGCGTCCTGGCAATTCCGTGGGGGGGGGGGGGGGGGTGTATGGGGTTATGAGCTGTGACGCCACGTTCAGATGTCTTCGATTGGATTCAGGTCGGACGAATTGGGAGGCCAGCACATCAAGTGGAACTCGCCACTGTGTTCCTCGAACCACTCCATCACGCTCCTGGTTGTTGTGACATGGCGCATTATCTTGTTGAAAAATGATAGATGTCCACATGAATGCTCCCAAGAGCATAATGGAGCCACCGCCTCAGCTTGTCTCCATTCCACAGTACAAATATCGCGGAACTGTTCCCCTGGCAAACGACGGATTCGCGCCCTCCCATCGACATTTGGAGAAGTGAAAAACTTGAGAATCCGACAGCGCTATTTGCGACTCCTCTTCGAACCTCCCACCTTCCGGGCCTCGCTTCCTGGACAGTTGGTCGCGGTTTCATTTCTATTAATTTTTCTTCAAATGGCTTCGGCGAATGGCTCGTGGAAACAAGATTCAGAAACATGGCACAAAATGAAAGTGTGCTTACTTTATAAACGGGAGGAGAAAATGATAAAATTTTAGGTTAGATTCCCGCATGGAATGTTGGTGTGTCTTTTAATTTAACTCATTCTGCGTATGTCCTCCAAATTCTTCGAATATTCCTCGTAGAACACTCGATTCGAACTATGTTTGTTGCTCTTCCTACATGCATGAGAGTGCAGTTCCTACGATTATACTGCATTCGAACTTCTTTGAAGGGAAACAGAATGGATCATGTGCCGACACACAGGGCGAGAGGCATGATGGAGATAATTTGTCCGCCATTTTTGCCCATCTGATCAAATGCTTTGTCTGAAACCTAAAAAACGGAAAACCCGAAACGCAAGCTTTATGCCAGAAGAAATCTTTAAGACTTCTGTTCTCTAGAATTTAATATATTGACTGAGGCCACTGCTGGTTCGGCCACTTTAGACGTTGTGGACACAATAAATCAAAAATATTCCACTGCCTACTTTGTCTTCATTCCGAAACTCTAACGTAATGCATAGCAACATGCGTGCTAATAATTGTAAATACACACATCAAAATTGTAATTACAGGCATCACCCCGATTCCCAACACTTCTGAAAATAGACGTTGACTGTGGATATTGTATCACAGACACAGTCCCTTTGACTGTTCAGACATGTCACGAAACCCGTCCAAAGATGTGAACAACCATGTATGAGCAGCGCCTATTTGACGGAGGGGGTCCGACAGCCGATCAGTTCCAGTCATTCCACCAGGAAGGAGTTACATGGCTCGTGTTGTCTGTCGTTCAACGATGCCTAGACGGTCAATACCGCGGTTCGATCGCCTCCGCATAGTTACTTTGTACCACTAAGGGCTCTCAAGAAGGGAAGTGTGCAGGCGTCTCGGAGTGAACCAAAGCGATGTTGTTCGGACATGAAGGAGATACAGAGAGACAGGAACTGTCGATAACATGCCTCGTTCAGGCCGCCCAAGGACTACTAAGTCGTGTTACGACTCGAACTGTGCGCATTAGGCTGCATGATGCGCAAATTCACTCTCGACGTCCATGGCGATGTCCACTTTTGAAACCACGACACCATGCAGCGCGGTACAGATGGGCCCAACAACATGCCGAATGGACCGCTCAGGATTGGCAAGAAAAAAAATAAAATCAAATGGCTCTGAGCGTTATGGAACTTGACATCTGAGGTCATCAGTCCTCTAGTCTTAGAACTACTTAACCCTAACTAACCTAAGGGCGTCACACACATCCATGCCCGAGGCAGCATTCGAACCTGCGACCGTAGCAGTCGCGCGGTTCCGGCCTGAAGCGCCTAGAACCGCTCGGCCACCGCGGCCCGCTCAGGACTGGCATCACGTTCTCTTCACCGATGAGTGCCGCATATGACTTCAACCAGACAATCGTCGGAGATGTGTTTGGAGGCAACCCGGTCAGGCTGAACCCATTAAGACACATTGTACAGCGAGTGCAGCAAGGTGGAGGTTCCCTGCTGTTTTGGGGTGGCATTATGTGGGGCGACGTACGCCGCTGGTGGTCATGGAAAGCGCCGTAACGGCTGTATGATACGTGAATTCCATCCTCCGACCGATTGTGCAACCACATCGGCAGCATATTAGCGAGGCATTCGTCTTCATGGACGACAATTCGCCCCCATCGTGCACATCTTGTGAATGACTTGCTTCAAGATAACGACATCGCACGACTAGAGTGGCCAGCAAGTTCTCCAGACTCGAACCATATCGAACATGCCGGGTATAGGTTGAAAAGGGCTGTTTATGGACGACGTGAGCCACCAACCACTGTGAGAGATCTACGCTGAATCGCCGCTGAGGAGTGGGACAATCTGGACTAACAGGGCCTTGATGAACTTATGGATAGTGTGCCACGACCAATATAGGCACGCATCAATGCAAGAGGACGTGCTACTGGATATTAGAGGTATCCGTGTGTACAGCAATCTGAAGGTCTCGCTGTATGGTGGTACAACATGCAATGTGTAGGTGTCATGAGCAATAAAAAGGGCTCAAATGATGTTTATGTTGATCTCTATTTCAATTTTCTGTACAGGTTTCGGAACGGAGGTGATGCAAAACGTTTTTTTGATGTGTGTATTTTCATTCTAGTGAACGTTATTAGCAGCTTCGTTTGATGCTTTCAGTGAGTAACTTGGGCTCGATATAATCTTTTACCGTCCAGCCACTCAGATTATCATGAACACTGGTTTCCCCATGGCAGGTAGAACTTTTCGGATACTCGACAGTCTAAGAGTACACATTTTATTGTTTTTGTCGCCAATAGCACGTTGTGATGAGGCGTCATCGTGTCCCCAATCCCTAACCCTCTTCCTTTAACGTAGTCCATTCCGAACTTCATAGAACTTTTAATCGATAGCTAACAAGATGGAAACTACTACTTTTAGAAACACGCTGCGCTGCCATGTTTTGAGGATGGCAGATCAGTTATTCTTCTGACACATTTCAGCTAATCTTGTTGTACACGTAGGCATAAACCTGTCTAACCGCAGAGCTCGAAGGGACGAACTTCATGGTACGACGAAGTGGAACTGCTCGTGAGTGTGCATTCTCGTTTCATTCGCTCTTCAAGTTGTTCGCATTGTTGTGTCTAGAAATCCTGCCTACTCGGTGCGCTAGACAAACAAATAAACAAGTCGTATTAATGACTTTTATTACAGTACAAAACTTGGGCAATTACTCAGATGTGTTGCAAGCCAAGGGCTGACCTCTAACTTTCCTGAACCGCTATTAAAGTGGGTAACGCTAAAGCTGCTAACAAAGTGGTCTGCCACCAGTCTGGGCGCAGCGCTTGTCAAGGGAAGGGGTCGTTCCGTGAGCCATTGGCTGGCCTCTCCTCACAGTTTCCGCTTCTCTTTCGTTCCCGACTGGAGTGATGGCGCTTGACTTTACGCCGTAACACGCATCGCACCTCATACTGGGTACCCATCAAGCTGTGTAAGTCACGCTTTGAGCTTGCCTGTGACAGTCAACGTTCCGTGGAAAAGTTTCACGGAATGTGTACACTTTTGTGTAGGATTCACTACGGGACTAGGCTATCACTGTAACGTAATCTTAGTGTGCGATGGATGGAAAAGCTGATGGATACGCAGTTTTTTTTCTCGGGAAACTGTAGTACAAGTACCGTAGAGACTCTAAAACTCGATGTTTTGCTCTGAAATTCATTGGCCGCTAAGGAATCGTCGAATTCGGTTATAATTTTAACTGATGACATTTTGCTCTCCTTTGAGTTTGTAGTCAGTTTCTTTTCATGCAGATAGCGGATAGTCATCGACGTCTGAGTAGAAATATCGCAAGATTATTGAGTACCACAATGTCCGTATACCGCCGCAGCGGTTATTTCGTGACACATCTCATCATCGTATCGCAACTAGGTTGCAGTTTCCCTCGATGCTTGGTATAAATATCTGATACAAGGTTCTTTTTATCGATTCAGATTCATATCTTTTGAACAGCGAAACACGTAAGGAGAAGTGATTCAGTATCTTGTGATTACGACAAAGTAGTTGCCTTACGTAACCCTATCTCATGACCACTTCATTTCATGTTGCTTTCGTGCAATGTTTCTAACTGAGACACAGTAAATTATTTTGGGTGCAATTATTTAACTTGTAGCAGTGAATGTATATCTATGACCACAACAGAACGCCAAAGATCGTGGCAGTAGTTAGGATATCATGCACACACCGTGCGTTGACTGACGCAACCATATAAGACCACTAGCCAATTCGAAACGTTCCGTTGAAAACAGTAATTTCTCCGTTATCCGGTATCAGGCTGCAGTCAAGACTGCCGTTTTCTTGTGTGAGCAACTTCTGCAGTATAATGTGTTTCATCTCTGCTGTAAAGAGAATTACCAACTGGTAAATACTATTCCTCCTCAAAATTTATTGCGGATTTAGAAGGCCGATAGCATGATGCTTCTGTTGATCCGTCACGTTGCATATTTGGGGTCATCACATCATGAAATCGTTGTCGTCAGTCCACTGCTAGCAGAACCAAGCATTCAGAAAATGTCATTCGTGAACGATATAGCATTCTTCATTGCTGTAAATAAAGCTAAAACATGGCACTGCAGTCCACAGCTCGTGGTCGTGCGGTAGCGTTCTCGCTTCCCACGCCCGGGTTCCCGGGTTCGATTCCCGCCGGGGTCAGGGATTATCTCAGCCTCGTGATGACTGGGTGTTGTGTGATGTCCTTAGGTTAGTTAGGTTTAAGGTTCTAAGTTCTAGGGGACTGATGACCATAGATGTCAAATCCCATAGTGCTCAGAGCCATTTTAGCCATGGTACTGCAGCGCCTGCGGGAAGAATGTTTGTGACTGTTTAAGGGAACATACAATTCTATTTCTTTAAAATGAAAATGTATGTGAGACGTTTTGCACAAATAGGATTTAACGGTAACATGGGGAAATAATGTGTCCGGATTTGAAGGACTGCTCCTATGTGACTAACCAATCTCCCGCACTAAGGTGACCATTTATTCACAAGGTTGCGATGCCATATTTACGTCATTATTTCAGATGACAAAAAAAAAAGATTGAAACACGTAATGAAGGTGAGTTAACGATCTTAGAAAAGCTGCCGGAACAGCAAGGAAGCGAATCGCTGCAGATGGTAATGCACGGAAAAATCTAAAGGTTGGCGACGGAGGTGATGATACGCAACGTCTATCGACCATCCACTTTATGGATAAGGAGTGTAAGAACAAGATGGTCCAGACACTGCATGACAAAAGCACACAGAAGACGCGATCGGATGTCGGGATAACTTTGTACGCGTACTCACCATCGGTGAGCATGTAAATGAATAGAGCTGCAATTCTCAGTGACTAGTAGAACAGACTGCTGTAGTGTTGTTCGTTTTTAGTGTTGCTGTCAGGCCTGGTAGGGTATGTGAGGGGCCTGAACAGCGTCGGATTTCGAGTGACACAGAGATACCGCTTACTAGTATGAGACAGCGTTATCAGCACCTGAAAGAGTTCGAAAGGGGTCTCATTGTGGTGTCTCCATTTGGCCGGCTGGTCGAATCGTGCAGTATCCTATATGTTTTGGGAAATTTCGATGTGACTGAGGCCCGATATTTGACTGCATGGGAACGTGGGGGCAGGCATATTCGTAGTCAAGATTCCGGTCGACCACTTCTTGCCACCACAAGGAAGGATCGTCGTATTGCGCGCCAAACACACTGCAACCTCCTCACATCTCTGCCTGCTGAAGTAATGCTGCTAAGTAATGGACTCCCAGCTGGTCGTAGGTTGTGTTCCAAAAATGAATAGCATAGAGACAGAGGTGATGACGCTTTCTGCAGGACCTGACGATCATTTTACAGGACAATGCTCAAGCACGTACAGTGCAAGCTGTTACTGAGTTGTTTGACTGATGGGGCTGCTAAGTAGGTGGTAACCTACTGCACTCTCCTGACTTAAGCTCTCGTAAATTCAACTCGATTTCTGAACTGAAGTAAACACTTCACGGCATTCGCTTCAGAACTGCCACAAAGTCCACGGGCAACAGACTGCTCCGCTCGAACTGTCAACACAACTGGCACTGCTAAGAGTATCCTACGAATTACACATCTCTGGCAACGGGTTATACACAAAGCTGGTGACTACTTCGAAGGTCAGTAAAACTATGAAATACGTATCTACTTTGTACGAGCCGTAAATAAATAGTTGCCACTATTTAAGTTCCAACCCCCGTAAGAATGCTACAAGGCGTCCGAACCCGGACGGGACCTCCTAGCCAACAATGCCATACGATCATTTCATTTTCACCACCACAGTACAAACGGCTGCTTGTAGTGTGGTGCCGTAACCGGAGAGCTCGGACTGCAGGTGAATGTATTGTGGTCAGCGACTAGCGGGGGTTCCGCACAACGCCGGATGAATATAGTCGGAGATCTGGGAGAGGTTCTATTTCTCTAATGCTTTGGAGAGGCACTACGCTGTTACTCCTGGCTTCACGGTATCGGGAGCCATCGCATACCACTTCGGGTCACGGTTATTAGTGATTGACCGAACTGTGACTGCGTAACGGTACATTATGGGTATCCTGGATCCTCGCCTGTGACCTTTCATTCAACAGTACAATCCTCAGCCACCACAAGTGATTTGTAAGGCGCCCACTTTTTGGACAGACAGCAGTTTCCCAGTATGCTGCCGTGAAATAAGGTCTGCAACGTTCCTTACCTGCCATTGAGCTTACTACGTATCCTACACATCGTTACACCCAGGTAGTTGTATGAGTTGACTATCCGATGTTATACTTAAAAAGGTTACAGAGGCGGTAAGTAAGTGATGTTGTCATCAACACGAAAGTGGTTGAACACCACGGTAATTTACTAGGCGCTGTCTTATTGGAGGCCTTATATGCGTGGGGCTTCCTCCGACCTTATATGGAAACCTAAAGTTCAAGGTGGATTCCGAATGGCGTTGCAAGTCGACATTTTTCACATTAACAAACATTGCCGGAAGTGAAAGCAGTGGTAAGTACCCGAAAAAATCCTAGGACTGATCGGGGATCAAACTCTAGAGCTTCGAATCTGTAGTTTGCCACTTTACCAATTTTTTAACGTCTTTTTTTTCGATCTGTTTATTCGCCTTTTTTTCGTCAGTGTTTCTGTGCGCGTGTCAGATACGTCTTTCAAATTCTGCCGTGATGAATTTCACACAATACAGGGTGTTACAAAAAGGTACGGCTAAACTTTCAGGAAATATTCCTCACACACAAATAAAGAAAAGAGGTTATGTGTACATGTGTCCGGAAACGCTTAATTTCCATGTTAGAGCTCATTTTAGTGTCGTCAATATGTACTGTACTTCCTCGATTCACCGCCAGTTGGCCCAATTGAAGGAAGGTAATGTTGTCTTCGGTGCTTGTGTTGACATGCGACTCATTGCTCTACAGTACTAGCATCAAGCACACCAGTACGTAGCATCAACAGGTTAGTGTTCATCAGCATCAACAGGTTAGTAATCATCTCGAACGTGGTTTTGCAGTCAGTGCAATGTTTACAAATGCGGAGTTGGCAGGTGCCCATTTTATGTATGGATCAGCACGGGGCAATAGCCGTGGCGCGGTACGTTTGTATCGAGGCAGATTTCCATAACAAAGGTGTACCGGCAGGAAGATGTTCGAAGCAATTGTCGGCGTTTTAGGGAGCACGGAACATTCCAGCCTATGACTCGCGACTGGGGAAGACCTAGAACGTCGAGGACACCTGCAATGGACGAGGCAATTCTTCGTGCAGTTGACGATAACCCTAATGTCAGTGTCAGAGAAGTTGCTGCTGTACAAGGTAACGTTGACCACGTCACTGTGTGGAGAGTGCTACGGGAGAACCAGTTGTTTCCGTACCATGTACAGTGTGTGCAGGCACTATCAGCAGCTATTGGCGTCCACGGGTACACTTCTGCGAATGGTTCATCCAACAATGAGTCAATCCTCATTTCAGTGCAAATGTTCTCTTTACGGATGAGGCTTCATTCCAACGTGATCAAATTGTAAATTTTCACAATCAACATGTGTGGGCCGACGAGAATCCGCACGCAATTGTGCAATCACGTCATCAACACAGATTTTCTGTGAACGTTTGGGCAGGCATTGTTGGTGATGTCTTGATTGGTTCCCATGTTCTTCCACCTATGCTCAATGGAGCACGTTATCATGATTTTATACGGGATACTCTACCTGTGCTACTAGAACATGTGCCTTAACAAGTACGACACAACATGTGGTTCATGCACGATGGAGCTCCTGCACATTTCAGTCGAAGTGTTCGTACCCTTCTCAACAACAGATTCGGTGACCGATGGATTGGTAGAGGCGGACCAATTCCATGGCCTCCACGCTCTCCTGATTTCAACCCTCTTGACTTTCATTTATGGGGGCATTTGAAAGCTCTTGTCTACGCAACCCCGGTACCAAATGTAGAGACTCTTCGTGCTCGTATTGTGGACGGCTGTTACAATACGCCATTCTCCAGGCTGCATCAGCGCATCAGGATTCCATGCGACGGAGGGTGGATGCACGTATCCTCGCTACCGGAGGACATTTTGAACATTTCCTGTAACAAAGTGCTTGAAGTCACGCTGGTACGTTCTGTTGCTGTGTGTTTCCATTTCATGATTAATGTGATTTGAAGAGAAGTAATAAAATGAGCTCTAGCATGGAAAGTAAGCGTTTCCGGACACATGTCCACATAATATCTTTTCTTTATTTGTGTGTGAGGAATGTTTCCTGATTTACTGCGATCTCGTAAGCTGCTAGTATCGCGACCGCCTGCTGTGTGTTAATAACACTCCCACCACAGCATTCAGTGGCGCTCCGGCTGGCGTGCCGCGAGTGGAGTCGCGTGTCGACGTCCTCGCCTGTGGCGCTCTCATCTGCAGAGGCAGAGCGCACAGAGCGGCGCCGACGCGTCGCGGGGGGCGTGGCTTGGCCCCCGCCAGATAAACTTATCAGCTAGAATTAATGCGCGCCGCCGCCCGGCCGAATCGCGTCCTTTCAACTGGAAAGAGCTGATACGCCCGTGACTGGCGCTCCTGCCGTATCCAGAAACGTCTGTCATTTTAAAACAGTGCTCGGCGATGCGTCGGTTTTCCCTATTTCTGATGCTGTGTCTACACAATTCCGTCGAAGATAACATTGAAGCGAGTGCGACAGGTGATTAACTGTGGACCTTATCCTGAGAACTCGTTGACTTGTAAATATCCTCCGCAAGAGTCATTCTGTATTCAGTCCTGAAACACAGACAACTACCGCGAGAATACCAAATTACTCTGCTGCGCCAGTTGCCAGCGATTGTCTGCCTGTCAGGGTAAAAAATGGCTCTGAGCACTATGGGACTCAACTGCTGTGGTTATTAGTCCCCTAGAACTTAGAACTACTTAAACCTAACTAACCTAAGGACATCACACACATCCATGCCCGAGGCAGGATTCGAACCTGCGACCGTAGCAGTCGCACGGTTCCGGACTGCGCGCCTAGAACCGCGAGACCACCGCGGCCGGCCCTGTCAGGGTAGATAACGTGTTGGATTAGAGGGGTTAAATAAAATCAGCGCTTCGTCGTCTCATTTCCATAGCCAGTTTCCGGATTTATAGGATCACACGAATGTTCTGTCGATTCATCTTTTCTGTATACCCGATTGCCATGCGGTGATTATACGTGTTTCCAGAACGGAAGGGTATTTGGCGTACTCTTTTATTGGCGCAGAATTTCTTGATCACGGGTGCTTCTAAGCTTGACATAATTGCGACAATAGAATTCCTCCTCTATTTTCTTGGTATGGCATAAACCGTGCAGTGTATCATTCATTTAGAGACACTTGCATGGAGGCACCCATTTCCAAGTTCTGTTTCATTGTTTGATGCAGACGTCCAATAGAATAAAAATCAGTCACATAGCGCCACACATCCTCGTTCCTCAGGAACACATAACACCGTTAAAAACAGCGGTTTCGCGGGCAAGAAGAGACCGGCGGCCGTTCCTTGCGCGTTGTAAGGGGTGACAGATAGTCTCTTTATTTGGTCAAGTTTTTACTTCGGTATTTTGACTTCTTTCGACTTCCGAAGGTTTTCGTTTATCGCTTTTTTTCCCCCTCACATTTTTTGGCTGTCTAAATTCTGGTCCTCATTTCGGGTTTGACGTGCACTTGCCAAATTTTACAGAAGTGCGGGCGGTTTGGGGAAGGACGCCCTACTGTGGTGCATTAGTTGTCCAGTATGCGCTGTTATATTTTGCATCTACCAATCAAGTGGATCTCCCTCTGCACCCGAAATCCAGCGCAGTAGCCAGTCCGTCGTGGTGGGGCTATATGTACGCTCTCAGTGGCAGCCCCCAGACAACACAGGAGTCGCACTGGCAGTGCCTGAGCTGTAACCTCTCTGTGTCGGCCAGTGAGTGCGTGCCTGTCAAGTTGGGGGTAGCGGAACAACGGGCAACGGCTACTGTGCCGGCTGGGCTTTGCCTTGGTGGGGTGCCGAGTAAAGAGTTCTTCGTTAGTTCCCGAACTAACGGCGAGTGTTTCGCTACAACGAAGCCAATTTTCTTCGTTGACAATATTGAAGATCAGTTTTTGGAGCTTGCAAAAATAGAAAAGCGGAGAAATAGATCTTTGCTGATCAAAACATCGCACGCCAACTAATCACGGGCACTTCACGCCTGTCTCAAGTTAGGAGATACATACCAGTCATCATTTCTCCTCACATTTAACCCACTAAAAATCGAGGTGTTATCTTCCATCGAGACCTAAAGCTACAAACTGATGGAGAGCTGCATACTAATCTGGCACAGTGTGGAGTCTATCTTGCCCGCCGCATCCAGAAAGGATCCAAGAATAATAGTGGACGATGCAGCTATTATCCTAGACTTCGTCAGCAACATTTTACCTGAGAAGATTAAGGTCACGGTTTATTGTATGATGTCAGACCTTATTTTCCTCCACCGATGCGAAGTTTTAAGTGCCAGACGTTCGAACTCGTGTCCTCCCGCTGTTCTAATGAGGCTATATATCGGGCATGTGGACTAGCGTCCCATGAGAGCAGCCCTTGTGACCAACCTCCTCAATGTATCAACTTTCTGGAACGATACCCTTCGCATAACCTGCTCCCCATTCTCATAGACTGCAGTGCTGTGTTTAAGAGGTATAAGAAAATTCGAGAGTATATGACACTTGACCGCCTGTCTTGTCAAGATGCAAAGAAAATAGAATGAAATTTTCACTCTACAGCGGAGTGTGCGCTGATATGTAACTTCCTGGCAGATTAAAACTGTGTGCCGGACCGAGACTCGTACCGGACCGACTCCAACTCGGGACCGACTTCGAGTCTGCCAGGAAGTTGCAAAGAAAATGTCTGAGGCAACAATCCCAAAATTTGAGACCGTATCAGTCAGCTGAAATCTTTCACAGTCCATACAAGGTCTCGTATGACAGCTCCTGGCCCTGATCGCATTCCAGGGCTTGTCCCACAGTTGTGGTGGGGAATGTCACCTCCCTTGCCCCTACACCTACAGCCCTGGTGGTTCACACACCATCGGTGCGGCCAGAGATGCCTAATCTTCCTCTGCCGTCGTCAGGGATGAGGATACCTGTCAGGACACTCCCTCTCAAGACCCATCCCTACAGAGGTCAAGGCTGTGCACACTGACAGGGGACCGAGACCTGGTAGCAAAGTAATCACACCAGTCTTTTCCATTCGCCACTTTCTCAGACCTGACACCAAGCTCCTTCAATAGAACTGTAACGGCAGCTATCCCCATCTGACCGAACTCTGTCATTTAATGCCTACTTACTCCGTAGTTGACGTAGCACTTTTACGGCAACACATCTCTTTGCTCTAAAAACCTACAGACTATATTGTAGCAATCCAAAGCGGTTTGTACACTCATACGCTCTAATATCTTCAGTGAACCGGTGTCTCTTGCCACTGAACTAGGGAGGAGGGAGGAGATTAGTGTTTAACGTCCCGTCGACAACGAGGTCATTAGAGACGGAGCGCAAGCTCGGGTGAGGGAAGGATGGGGAAGGAAATCGGCCGTACCCTTTCAGAGGAACCATCACGGAAAACCTAAATCAGGATGGCCGGAGATGCGTCTGAACCGTCGTCCTCCAGCATGCGAGTCCAGCGTGCCGACCACTGCGCCACCCCGCTCGGTGTGAAGTACGGCTCGTGGCCGTCGGTGTCTACCTGTCAGTTTGGATGACAGTCTGTGATGTTTGTGTACCCCAGACGAACCTTTCCATTACCAAGAGGTCTTGTAGTTAGTGGACCAGCTACCTCCCCCTTTCGTGTAACTAGGGGACTTTAATGGCCATAATCCTCTGTTGGACGGTGACACTGTCTTATACTAGAACAGCTCCTTTCAGAATTGGACGTCTGCCTACTCAACACTCGAGCTGCAGCACTTTTAAGTGGGGCCCATGGAACGTACTCAACTATTGATCCCACGGTTTGCAGCTCGAATACCATGGCGATCTTTGTGACAACAACAATTTTCCTATCACGAAATTAGAATTGTATATTAATACCTTCAGCTGCTGACGGGCGTTGATATGTATCAACGGGGACAGGTGAAAATGTGTGCCCCGACCGGGACTGGAAGAACATACGACATATCCATATAAGTATATTTTCCTATCGTTCTGTCCGTCTCCACTCAGAGACATTTGGAACATGCTCTACGTTGGTCATTTCCGAAAGATGATTGGCAGGCTTTCTCCTCTACAGCCAATTTTGCAGTCTGTCTTGCGACGGATATCAACAAAATGGCACAGGATTTTATTGATATATCATTCGTGATGCAGCAGCGCTGATACCGTACTACTACTGCTGCTTATTACGATGACTGCTGGTGCCATAGTGTTCTGAAGATACAGCGAAAGCTGTTAGGGAACGCCGCAGAGCGATTCAACGGCACAAGCACCATCGCTCTGGATAATTTAATAGCATTCAAGAGACTCCGAGAGAGAGCGTCGTTTTTAATAAGTATAAGAGAGCAGGTGTGTTGAGAGCATTATGTTTCATCTGTGCGATGCCACATCCCATCGTCACAAGTATGGATTAAACTCCACCGCATTTGCGGCCATGCACCACACAAGCAGTTCTTGGCATCCATGTCCGGTAATCTGCGCTGATCACATGGTACTTGCCGAATGTTTTGCGGCACACTTCGCCGAAGTGTCCGATTGCAGTAATTACCATCCTCATTTCATGACCCGGAAACACCTGAATGAGCGCCACCCCCAATCTTTCCGTACACGCGGGTCTCTATCGTATAATGTCCCTTTTAATGAATGGGAGCTTCGCAGTGCTTCCGCATTGCTTCGAGATACGGCCCTGGACCCAACAAAATCCACAACCAAACGCCTTTGTGCCTACAGCTTGAAACCTATCATTGGGCTTTTCAATCATATTTGTCGTGAAGGAGAATTTTCCTCTTAATGGCAGGAAGGTATTATTATTCATGTCATGAATCTGGGAAAGGGCTCACATATGTTAACTAACTACTGGCCAATCTCTCTGACGAATGGACTGTGCAAGCTAAACGAACGTATGATCAACCGCCATCTTTGTTGGTGCCTTGAAACCGGAGGGGCTATATCACGATTCCAAAGTTGCTTTCGGGCTTTCCAGTCCACCACAGCTCATCTGGTTCGTTTGTAATCTGCAGTGCGGAATGCCTTCTCTCATCGCCAACATCTGATTGCTATCTTCTTTGACCTGCGGAAGACATGCGATACCACCTGGTGACATCACATCCTATCTCACTGTTTGGGTGAGATTCCTGTGGCAGTTCATCCATTTTTATCCAGAATTTCCTATCTCTCAGACATTTTCGTGTCTGGGTCGGCTAATTTCTCAGCGACCAATACAGACAGGTAAAGAGTTTCCTCAGCGATTGGTTCTGAGCGTAATGCTATTCGCTCTGGCCATCAGTGGTATTGTAAATGTTGTAGCCACAGCATGGACCTTTGCCTGTACTGTGCCTCTGCATCACTGCCCATCTCTGAGTGCTAACTTCAAGAGGGCCGTCTGGAGAGCATATGACTTGACCCTGAATCACGGCTGTCAGATTTCCATGTAAAATCACGAGATGTGCAGTTTTGCCCATACCGCACCCAGAAATTTATCTTAGTGACCAGTCAATTGATGTCGTTGATACTTTTCAGTTCTTGGGTAATTTATTTGACAGGACGCTAACTTGGCTGCCACATGTCTGCCATCTGAAGGCAACTTACATGAAGAAGCTAAATGTTCTCCGTTTCCATATTAAGTCCATGTGATGCGCGGACTACTTACTTATTTTGAGATTTTACAAAGCACTGATTTTGTCCCACTTGGACTGTAGATGTGTTGCCTACTGGTCGGCAGCAGCGACCATACTGAGCTTGCTGGATCCTGTTCACCACACTTGCGTGCGGTTGGCGGGGGAGGCCGTCCGTATGAGTCTTGTTGACAGCTTCCTGGCGGAAGCCGGTATCCCATCGCTGCAGGTTAGAAGACAGCAGCTTCTGCCTAATTACACAGTCACTGTATTTTAGATGCTTACTCACCCATATCACTCAACCCTGTTCCAAAACCAACAGTTCAGATTGTTTGCACACCGCCTGAAACTGGGTACACCGGCTGGGATACGACTCGATACTCCACTGAAGGACCGCCAATAGCTTCCTGTAGTCTGTGTTCCTAGAGCTCCCTCTCGACACCACCATGGTCTTTTCCAGCCCACCTGTTTTCCGCCCTCCTGTGGCGTGATGACAGAGTGGTGCGACAGTGACTCATGAATGAATAAGACAAAGTGTCCTTTGGCAACACCCTGGGTGCTGTATACCCGACGTTATTGAGCCCGTCAAAAATGTACGTGAACAGAAACATCTTTTGATGTAGTACTCTGCGCTTGCAGATAGGCAATCCTTCGACAGCCCACCGAATTCCGGATGGTCTACCAGCAGGCGCAAGATCAACAGCGGGTACATTTTTAACGTGCTCAACAAATGTGGTCGCGGGGGGTGCCGCCGAACTGGGCGGTCCTACAGGGACTCTTCGCCATTTTATTCACGCATGTGACGACGTTGCACTTCTTCGTGATCACGCCACCGGGGGTCGCAAAATAGAACGGCTGAAGAAGCGTAAGCAGCATTTGCTGCTTCGGAAGACGCTGAAATTTCTTTGGTGACTCAACGGTGTCCTTGGAGTAGCGTTTACTCGTCCACGAATGTCAGCAGCATCACAGATCTCTAAGAACATCGTCCCCTTGCACATCGCACTGCGAGCTGTCTTGCCAAATGCGTGGGAATCAACGCCCCATACGAAGGGGCGATTTCATTGACGCCATTTATGCCACCGCCTGCGGTCTTTCAGTGCCCATTCCTGGCGGCGGTGTCTCTTGAATGTTTTCCTCTGCCAACCCACAAGAAAACCGCGCGATTTCAACGCTGGGGGTCGCGGTTCTAACCTCCATCGCAGAGACGTCTGAAGGTGCGAAATGTTGCTAAGACGGGGTTTGACACGTCCGTGGTGGCGTTGGTCATAATTGTGGTGAAATTTATTGCCAGTCTGACAGCATAACCCACCTTACACCTCACATCGATTTCTGTGTTCTGCCCTTTTTTTGCATGTGTAGACACCTCTTTGTGTTTTACAGAGTTTGAGACCTCCTAATGGAGCGCGGGAGAGAAGAAAATTCTGAAAGCGATTATAATTAAGGTGAGACTACTGTGAATTTGGATTGAGAGAAACACCGAAGTGGAAAAAGAGAAGCTTATTATATGTAATCTTAACATGCTTTCACACGCTTTGGACATTAAGAGTAGTTATGGACGCATATTTCACTTTAATCCTTTCAGGCCTAAATTTTTTCACGAGAGAGGAAAAATTTTTCTTTGTGGTAATGCTCTTAGGTGATTTTTAATGCAAGATACATACCAAAAAAAATCCCTCAGGGAGTCACACGTAGTGATACGTGGCTGGCGACCACTGGGCCCCGAGCTGAGTCCTGGCATTGCTTCCACTTACTTATGCCAGGCTCCTCACTTTTATCTTTCCTATCTGGCCACCCTCGGCCAGCTCTTGTTCTTTTCCGACCCTGACGCTATTAGGTTTCGAGGGTCAGGAGTCTTTCATTTTACAACCTACACTTCTCATGCAGCGTCTGACCCGGAGCGGGCGGCTGCAAAAGGCGTCTGTATCCCACGTTAGGGGCGGCCTCCAGAAATCCGGAAGGCAACGGAATACCACCGCAGATTATCTTCCCTGCATAATGTAGCCTCCATTTTATGCGCAAAAAATGGCTTCCTCTCATGTTAAATCAGTGTCCGGAGGTAAAATAGTCCCCCATTCGGATCTCCGGGGGGGGGGGGGGGGGGGGGGACGACAACTTGAAAGGAGGCAAAAAATCAAAACGAGAATTGGTACCTGGAATGTCAGAACTCTGCTACAAGCAGGAAAACTAGAAAACCTTAAAAGAGAGATGGAAAAGAATCATATGGACATGGAGAGTTGCAGTCATATGAATATGTATTCTGCTACTCAGGAGGAGAAGTAAAAGGAATTAATGGAGTAGGAATGATTATGACAAAGAATTGGCTAAATGTGTGGAATATGTAGACTATGCAAATGATCGGGTTATTGGTGTAAGGCTGAAAGGAGCACAAAAAGATTGACTGATTGTCCAGGTGTATATGCCAACTTTAGAACATGATGACCAAATTTTAGAGGAAACGTACAATGTAATAGAGAGAATAATGGACGAAAATAAAAAAATGCTGCAAAATAGTAGTGGGAGACTGGAACGCCATTGTGGGAGAAGGGAAAGAGGGAAACATAGTAGGCAGTCATGGTCTTGCAAAGAGAAATGACAGAGGTGAATGGTTAATTGACTTCTGCAGGGAAAGGCAGCTGACAGCGGCAAACACATGGTTCAAGAACCACAAGAGGAGGCTCTACACATGGAAATCACCAGGCGACAAATACAGAAACCAAATCGATTTTATACTGGTAGAAGAAAGATACAGGAATGGAATCAAGAAGGTGCACACATTACCAGGTGCAGATATTAATAGTGACCACAACTTCCTTATGGCAGAAATAGAAATAAGAATGAAAAAACTGAAGAAGGCGACCATGGTGAAGAAGTGGGATTTATAGAAGATAAGATCCATCAAAGAACAAATTACAGAAATGCTGTCTCGGGACTTTCTAAACACATTACGAGACAAAGAAGCACCTGATAATGCCAACGAGTACTGGAATATGCTGAAAGAAGGAATCATTAAAGCAGGACAGCAAAATATAGGATATGTAAAAGGGAAAAGGTAAAAAAAACATGGGTCACACAAGAAATGATTTACAAGATGGAGGAGAGAAGAAAATTGAAAAACAAGAACACTGTAGATGCAAGAAAGATATACCGAAGGTTAAATAATGAACTGCGAAGAGAAACAGAACAGGCTAGGAAAAAATGGCTAAAAGAGGAATGTGATGAAATTGAAGAACTGGACAGGAAGGGAAGATACGACTTACTATACAACAGAGTAAATTCTATGACATGGGAACAAAACAGAGCAGGAAGTGCTACTGTGGAAATTTTGAGTAAAGACGAAGAGGTAGTGTACAAGGATCGTGACGATGTCCTCCAGAGATGGGAAGAGTATATAAAAGAGCTATATGACACAAATAGCAAACCAGAAACTCTGGAACTTGAATCACACAACAGTGTAAGTGATGACGAGAAAGGACCGACCATCATAATGGAAGAAGTAATGTCTGCCATAGCTGCAATGAAAAATGGCAAAGCGGTAGGTACAGATACAATACCGGGAGAAATACTAAAATGCTTGAACCACGATGGAATAAGAGAAATATTGAGGTTATGTAATAAAATATGACAGTGGTGAATGGCCTGGGGACTTTCTGACAACAGCAATGATTCCATTACCGAAAAAAACAAGGAACCAAGAAATGCAACGAGCACAGGACAATCAGCCTCATTTCACATGCAGCCAAACTGATGTTAAGAATAATTAATAAAAGACTTGAAAAAGTAATGGAGGAGAATCTTGGCGAGGAGCAGTTTGGCTTTAGACGGAATACGGGCACCAGAGATGCAATAGGGGTCCTACGAATCTTGGGAGAAAGGTTTACTGAAAAATGAAGAGACCTATATATGTGCTTCATCGATCTAGAAAAGGCATTTGACAATGTGGTTTGGGACAAGCTGGCGACGATAATGAGGGAAAAGAGAGTGGACTGGAAAACCAAAAGACTTACAAACTAATTGTATATTAATCAAAAAGTTTCAGTTAAAGTGAGAGGAGAAAAAACAAACTGGATCAGACTAGGAAAAGGAGTAAGATAAGGACGCTGTTTATCACCTAGTCTTTTCAACATCTACTTGGAAAAAATGATTGACCAATGTTCATTAGATGACAAAGGAGTAGAAATTGGAGGAAAAAAGAGTAGGATGTTTGAGATTTGTTGATGACATGGTCCTTCTAGCCACAGGGGAAAAAGAATTACAGGATTTGGTGGACACCGTTGCAGCTAACGGAAAAAAATATGAATGAAAATTAACACAAATAAAACAAAAGTATTAGAACTAGGAGGAAATAAGGAAATAAAAATTATGCTGAATGGAGAAACACTAGAACAGGTGCAAAATTTTAAATATCTTGGAAGCAGGATAGACACCGACTAGAAGTGCACCACAGAAATTAAAATAAGGATAGCAATGGCAAAAGAGGCGTTTTATAAGAAAAGGAGAATCTTCTGCAGCGGTCTGGACAGAGAATTCAGAAAGAGACTCAAAAAATGTCTTTTTATGGAGTGTTCTATATGACGCTGAAACATGGACTATGAGGAAAAAAGACAGAGAAAGGCTGGAGGCTTTTGAGATCTGGACATTGCGGAAGATGGAAAGAATAAGTTGGATGGACAGAGTAAAAAATGAAGAGGTACTGAGAAGAGTGGGAGAGAAAAGACAGTTTCTAGATGTAATAAAGAGAAGAAAAGGAAACTGGATTGGACATATATTAAGATGGAATGACTGACTGATAAAAACAGTTTTAGAAGGTTATGTAGAAGGGAAAAGGAAGCGAGGAAGGAAGAGATTCCAGATACTGAATGACATGATGGACGGTCCAACATACAGCAGCCTTAAGAAGGAAGCAATGGATCGCAGAAAATGGAGAGGCAAAGGACCTGGTAATTTAGCAGATAACTGATGATGATGATATACAAAAATATGTACCACTTTTCAAAACATAGTTTGTACACTTGGCTTCATTTTATGGACAAAAATAACTATTTACAGTATATTCTCTGTTATCATTCAGTAATTACTAAGCAAACTAAGAATGTTCAGTTATACAATCCAGTGTAGCGAACCAACCATTTCCAAGTATTCTGGTAGCCACAAGCTGCTGCGCACTGCTAATTGACTTGCTGATATTTTCATAGTGATGCCCAACAGTTGGCAGCACTTGTACGTGAAGAAAAGCTTGAAGTTGCACTTACGTGTACGCGAGGTTTCCGTTGGGAAAAAAATAATTCAGTTGCAGGTAAGACACAGTAAAAGTTAATGTACACAAATATAGCCATAGTATCTGAAAGGGTTAAATACAATAAAAATTATAACCACCGCTACCTCTTCATCCATCTTTCACGACCTAGAGTCTCGGTAAAGCTTTCTTTATTTTATTTGCGAAGTTATTACTGCCTTGCTTCAGAAAAAGTTGATAGTAAATTACCATCATTGTTTCTACTAGAATTTTACAGCGCGCTGTAGCTAACTGAAACGCCATCTGGGTCTATGTTACCAGGTTGTTCATGTTTGCGTATTAACTATTTCTGACCACGGCGATGTTTGACGTGTAACCTAAGCAGCGGAAATCGACCACCACGTGTTTCTCCCACGTGAAATGGTCATTATCACTAATTGTTTCGTGCAGTGATGAAACGCTACTTTGAAGGTTACATGCTGCAGTTTGTCATTCTTGTAACTCTTCTTGGAAGTGCTCTTACCTCGAAAGCTAGGCGCAGCGTGGAGATACTGCTATGAGTACTTTATGTAACCTGCCGCGACAAGTCGCCCGGCGGTGACTCACTATTACTTCCACTTGATGTACTTTCCTTGTGGACAGAGCAGTTAGATACGCCAAAATACGTATTCCTAAGCGATGCCTGTCTCAGCATGCATAAACCATACGTCAAAAAGAAACGATTTAATGTGTGTTCCTCCTGTGGGTATCCACAAAATAGCAAGAATCAGATACATAGCAATTCTTTATGTTCTACTGCATTGTATACAAATAACAATAAAAAACTTAAAACAAGCATTTCTCAGGTTTATACTCCTATGTTATGAGTGTGCTCCATCCTGACACTCGGTATTTTCTTTATAAAGCAGGAGTTCACTGCCAAATGTACCCTTTTATCCATTCAGCGAAAAAGCTGAGATTCCATTCTAATCTCTCTACACTCCAGTGCATTCGAAAACATTTTCTTTTAGAATTTCTTCAACGAGGATTAAGAATGGTGCACCGGATGTTTCAGGAGGAATGGTCAGTATTCAGGAATGTATCAAGACCGATCGTCTGAAGAACAAAACTTAATGTGGACATATGCCCAATTCTGATTGGTTCCCCAGACACACTGGTTTTTATATTCTCTGTTATTAAATAGATTGTCAGATTTAGACATGCACAACAGTCGGTATTATAACAGAGCTTGTAGAAACACAGTTAACTGATTCTTTTCTCTGATACATTCTCAGCCCTTCGAACTACTTCACTCACGACACACCATTGTCAACTGCACTTTCAAAGGGCTGGTTTAATGGTGGAAAATCATCCCGCGCAAGGAAATTGGAAGCAACGAGATAGGGTGGGACAGAATTAAACGTAAGAGGTCGAGTAGGTAAAACACTTGTGTGCGCGTAACCAGTGCGCAAATGAATGTACATTAAATTTATTCTGTCTTGGAATCCATGCGGCACAGGACATATGTCAATACGAAATTTTTTGTTTCAAATGAGCGTTCCTGTCTTATCCTTGAATATTGACCATTCCTCACGCGACAGCATGCACACGGAGGTGAAAAAATTCATGGGATGCCTTCTAATATCGTGTCGGGCCGCTTTTTATTCGGTGTAGTGCAGCAACTCGAGTGGCACGAACTCAACAAGTCGTTGGAAGACCCCTGACGAAATAATGAGCCATGCTGCTTCTATAGTGGTCCTTAATTCTGAAACTGTTCCATATTGATAGTCTCTTTTCCATCCCATCTGTCCACTGGTATGCTGTTCATAACAACATGATGACCGACTGATGCCAATTGTTTGTGATGGAGGGCGTCCGGGTGGTAGCAGCATCTTCTGGAGATGGCCTGCATGAAACAGCAGTGGTGTACGTGGCTGAAATATAAGGAATCAATCGAAACAAAACGCCGAGACCTCTGCTACCATATCATTGCGGAAGGTGAGTTTAAATGCAGAGGTCATCAGTCACCTTTGGAGAGCTGAATGGAAATGCCACACAATGTCACAAACTGTTCCAGTTTCCATATGTTGCAATGTCTTCCACATTTTTGTTAATAAGAAACACAGCATCCTGTCTTTTACGTCAACCATCCTGTGTGCTGTGAAAGCAGCATAGTTTACACTGTTCGGTGTCCAGTTTTCAGTGAGAACCAGTTGATTGAGATGTGTTAATGTTGGTTTAGCACCTGACACAGACCTCAAAGTCATGGTGGAACAAACAGAATGATAGGATGTATAAAGCTGTAGTCGTACACTGCTTGCATGTGTTACAGGAGGGAAAAAATATATTAAACTGCTTAGGAAAGAGCAGCACAGGGGCTATCTTTTGCGGTTGATAATCCTGTGAGGTTTGTGAAGTTTTTATAGTTCATAGTTTTCTTTTGTCGGGTGGTACTAAATAACGAGGAGGGAGAGAATGTTTGGGTGACAGACATTAATGCACCCTGAGAGACGCATGCCTCATTTCGACTGCAGTGTATGCATTTGTTGTACTGCGTAGACGTACTGCACTGCACTAACAAAATTCTCGTCCTTCTTCCATTTCCTGTCTGATGCGACGTCTTCCTAATTTTCCCAGTAAGAAAGACCACTGTAAGTACTCGTACTGTCTTTTCTACTACCTGGTGTCAGAGGAGAAAGCTTTGTTTCGCACTGGTCGGCCCCCAGTAGCTGAGTGGTCAGCGCGACAGAATGTCAATCGTAAGGGCCGGGTTCGATTCCCGGCTGGGTCGCAGTTTTTCTCTGCTCAGGGCCTGAGTGTTGTGTTGTTGTCCTAATCATCATCATTTCATCCCCATCGATGCACAAGTCGCCGAAGTGGCGTCAAATCGAAAGACTTGCACATGGCGAACAGTCGACCCAACGGGAGGCCCCAGTCACAGGACATTTACATTTTTTACCGAAATTATAAAATGATATGTAATATACACGTGGTGTTGACAAGTTCACTGTGCTGTTACCTTAAGAAACTTCGTGTGTGGAGAGGTATTTGGCTGCTGTAAAGGAGTTAGAAAGTGAAGGGGCATCCTGTGACAGAGATAGATCTAAGGCCTCAATCATGAGCCAAAAATGAGTTTAATACTCTGATCTTGCGGTGCATCAGGTAACAGATACGAAGCTTATTGGAACAATTTTTTTTCTACATTATGTGAAAACAGTTGCAGGAAATGTAGGCTGTGCCATACTGTTACAGGATTTTCCCAAGTAACCATACTGTAGCGATGAGAAAACGGGTGTATGCCTCGATTCTTCTGTCTTCGAAAATAACTTGTATAAAAGGAGGAAATGAACATTTCACATTAGAACTTCGAGGTATATGGTCAACAACATTGCTGTCTTGAATTGGGTAAAGTGGATTTTATGATCTGGGGTTATGTGTAGAGGTGAAAATTGTTAGAACGACTGTGTAGATTCGAGCTGTAGCTGTTTGTTTCACAGTGCACCGCAGCAGGCGGCAGGGGTGGTCGTGAGGAGGCAGCGACTGAATGTAATGGATTAGCTCAGCCTGTGACAAGCAGTTAGGTATAAAGAAAGCACCGACCTGTCGGCTCATGCCTGCAGCAGCAGGGTCAAGCGAAGTGATCAGTGTGCTGGCTGAGCGGCAGTAGAAACAGATGTGCGTGTTGTGACGATACTGCGTGTAAAATTTAGTTATTCAATATCAAACACTGACGAATGTTGGCATTGCGAATATTGATAGCATTCGGATTCCTACCATTCCGCACTTCCTGGAGACCTTCCACAGCTGTCGGTCCTCTGCACTTCTACGGCAGCAGCCACGGGCCGCGTTTCTGCCTGGAGTCTGTCCTGCCCCTGCAGGCTGGTGCATGGGCGCGCTGTGTGTGGACATCCGGAAGATGAACACGTTGGATGTAAGAGTATTTTCAGCAGTCCCAGACATCTGTAGGCGAAGTCGCAAATGATGGCAGTAGAGTTTAGGCTCGTTCTGCGCACCTATGTCATGCATACGCTGACAGCCAGTGAGCCTTCAGTAGTGTTCTGAGCACTTTGTTCTGAATGTGTAGCTAGCGCCAACGTTAAACATGGTCATAATGAGTTGCTTGGTGGTGCTACGTGATTAATTCTGTATAAGCAAGCGAGAGATGCAATCCGCTGGATACACGCTTCCTTCAAGTGGAAACCATGCACACGCATGTGCTACAGTTGTTGCTTGGAGTTGTCAGCGATGCCGTTCCTGTCCGTGCCTCGGCATGAGCGAACCGCCTTCGTTCGTCGATCAAACTATACGCATGAATGGATTGTGCTGCTCAATCCATTGCAGCGGCGTTTGTTGTTGCTGTTGTTACTATACTATCACACAATAGACCCTCTCCCCCATACCTCTTTATACTGGTGTAATTGAGAAAACCAGTTAACTTACGAATTCTGTATACCTTCAAACAAAAAGAAAGAAAAAAAACTGCTGTTAGCAGACCTGTAGTGGTCCGAAATCCATGACCGTGACGGTATAAATTGACATTGAAATCTGAAATCCAACTATCACATTAATCATCTTACATTTGTGATGTCCAATTTAAAGTGCGTTTTGAGTCATCCTGCTACTGGTTTTGTGATATAGTTAATTTGTGTTAGTGAAATAGGAGTCGTGTCCGACTTAACATTCCATAATAATCCATAATCACGATCATGTGTCCGGAAATTAATTATTTATTGACTTCAGCAGAATTTCTTGATCTATTCCCAGTCAGGCATTAGCTTTGGAAGGAAGGAGTGTTGTGTGTGCTGGTAGCCGACAGGTTGGTTCACACATGCAGATACAGGACGCGACCACTTGAGATGGTGGACACCGACCGGATGGGTTCTTTTGTTCTAGGGATCAGTGTGGTAGTTCACGAAGCTGTGGGGCAGCTGAGAGCTGTGAGCAGTGGGGCAACAAGGACGCCAGCCGAGTTTGTTAGTGCAGGTTGCCTACATCAGGGGCATGTATGCACTCAGGGCCAAACCTATTGTTCTCATTTGATTGACAGGTCCTTAACCTATTGTTCTGTTAAGTGGTTTTCCATGACACCACACTTAACCTATTCTTCCTCCATCCACTCCCACCCCCCCTCCCCCGAACTGCTACAGATACACTTTCAGGTCTGAGTTACTGGAATAGCTCCTGTCACTATTATGAGTTTGATTGACTACTTGATTAACCTCTCCCACCTCTGGTAAACTCCCTCTGCTCCCACCCTCTCGTCCACAGAATATGGCGGGAAAAGGACTCAATTGACCGGTCATTTGGAGGGAAATCGATTGTTGTGTATGGAATATTGTTTTAGGGGATTCAAGGCAGTATATGGAATATATGGAAAGTTTATAATATTACTTGAAAATACAGCTCTTCGGTTGCACAGGTAAAAAATTTTCAACTTTACCTAGGTTTCAACTGCTCTAAGGCAGACTTTTTATCTACTCTCTAGAAGACACATTTTTCAAAAATTTTCGCACTATCACCTTAGGAATTGTTTCATATTCTAGATACGTAGATGACATTTTAATCGTCTATAACGGAACGAACGATGGCATTAACCACCTGTTCGAGACCTTTAACAAACTACATGAAAAAATCACCTTCACATGTGAACTTGAAAACAGCTCCCGTCAGTTAAATTATTTAGACTTAACTTTGACAATAGTGAATGACAAAATCTCTTTCAATATTTTTCGTAAGGATTCTTTTTTTGACCAAATTGTGCCATCCTGTTCCACACACCCACGATCTCACAAAAAAGCATTTTTTCACTCTGCTGTTCATAGAGCAATCTCTACCCCTTTGTCCTCTGAAAATTTAAAAACCGAATTGAATCTAAAGAAAACCATTGCAGTTAATAATGGTTACAAACCAAATATAGTAGATGATGTCTTCAGACAGAAAACCAATAACAGAATTACCACACTTGGGACCACTATTGACAAGCCTAGCGATATGAAGAAATACTTCTCTTTACCGTATATAGGGCCAATATCCTACAGATTGCAACGTGTCCTTAAAAATAAATATGGCTGCAACATAGTTTTCTCTACCAACAACGCTCTCAAAAATAATCTTATCCATAATTTAAAACCAAGACGGTCGCCTATGCCAAACTCAGGCGTTTATAAAATCACCTGTGACACTTGCTCAGCTTGTTATATAGGACAGACTGGACGAGCTTCTTCGATTAGATATAAAGAGCATTTATTAGGGAAGAAAGGTATGAACGTACATAATTCGTCATTCGCTGACCACCTTCTTATCACAGGACACAAACCTAAAGATGTTCATGATATTAGTATCTTACATACGGAAAATAAAAGCTTCAGGCTTGATATTCTTGAACAGTGGGAAATTTTCAAACATTTTTCCCGTAACGACCATTAATCCTCAATGAGCAATTACAATTACTTGATAAAAATTTCTCTGATGGTGTAAAGCCCTGGCTTAAAATCACTTAATGCGTAATATTGCTATTATGCTTCCCGTACTGTAGCCTTAAATATTGTTCTCTCTCTCCCTGTTTTACAGTATAATATTTTGTTCAACTTTCGATCTGTTACATACTATCTGACATAATGTAATCAGCACATTACGTGCACTCCTATTCCAATGCTTCTGACAGTTGTTGTCTCTGTAAATTACAAGCATTCAATACTAGATGGCGCCATACAAGGTACCGACTTGCCAACATCGACGGCGCGCGCGCCTGTCAGTCTGATGCTGCTTACGGTGTCGGCCGCACACGCAACACTTAGTGGCGAGTCTTAATCAAGTTGTGCATTCCTAGGAAAATTTTATAATGTACAAATATATTTTTATCTTTAACGTGAGCACTGTTGCTCTAAACCATTTCATAACTATTTACTCTATGTAAGTACGCTTTCTTTGTCTACTGTACCGTAGCAGTTAGCTATGATGTAATTTTATTACATATGTTTAATTTAATAATTTTTATATTATTCCAAAACTCTGTTATAGGTAACGTAAATTTTTTTTACTTCTGATGAAAGCTGCCATAGAGCAGTTGAAACCTAGGTAAAGTTGAAAATTTTTTACTTGTGCAACCAAAGAGCTGTATTTTCAAGTAATATTATAAATTTCGTCTACGGTTGCTGCAGTATCTGCCATGTTCAAAATTGTAATATATGGAAAGGGTATATTGTTTATTTATACAAAAAATTAGTTTGTGGGGTTTGGATTTCTCTTGCTCATCATTCTCTGCTGTTTGGACACGTGTAGTCTTGTAAGAAGTAAATACATGGGGCAAACATGTTGCATAACCTAATGTTCGGAACCGTACATTTAACCTACTGTTCAGCGCTTTGTCAGCACGTAACCTATTGTCACGTTAGCTGGTTTTCCATGTCACCCCCATTTCCTTAAACTATTGCACCGCCTTTGATACCAAATTAAGTAATTAGTTATGTCCTCCCAACATTTTCCTGTACGCTTTTCGAATTTCACATGCTTTTGTACGCCATTTCTGACGCATTCTCCTTTGTCACCCACCCTCTTAAACTATTGCGTTTTACATACAAATCATTCAAATTAACTTAGTGTTAAGCACTTAACCTGCTGCTCTGCTCCATGTCGCCCACTCACACACAGACTCCCCTTAACTATGTACCGCCAACACCACATTGATATAAAAAATTATTCAATGATCTTCACATGTGTGGGATAGTTCTTAATTCGCAGCATCCTGTTGGTAGTGCACTCGCTAATAAAAAAAAAATCTCGACACCGACACCGGAGTCTGGGTGCACAACAGTCCCTGCAAAGCTGCGACCTGGCCGTTCAGGAAATGTGTACAGCTAGGTACCGTTGCTTGCGCGAAGATGCGTAGGGTCCAGCGTGGAGAGATGTTGCAATCTTCCGAGAATAGCACAGGGTGCATTCCCATGGGTGACCAGAGCGCCCTCAGCAGATCGAAGTCACTCTCAGAACTGTTCTACACATTCGGGCTCATCCCCCCTCGGTACAAAAGCGTTACTATTTCTCTTCCTGACCTGCTTGTTGCTTGCTTGCTCTTCTACACCCATCTACAGACTCTGGGATTACAGGAACACACGTATCTTCGCATGATTTGCCATAATACTATCCATTTTCGCAGTACATCTCGATATCAAGTGCACAACAGGATCCTACCGATTGCTCGCACAACATAATTCGGAAGGTATAGACATGAAATTAATTCTCTACAAACCTGATACTTTAGCTAGGTGGAGCGACCTGTAAACCATAGAGTAACTAGAAACTTGTCACATCTGCGAAGACATTTACGCAGAAACTCGAAAAAAAGAGATAACTCATATTTCCATTTGCAAATACCGATGTCCGTGATGTAGCAGATTCCAAATCATCCCTATAATTTACAAAGTCAACTAAGGCGTTTCTCATATCTAGAGAACTGGCAAACGTGTCTTCCACATGCTAGATGCACACACCACAATCGATCTTCTCTCAACTAAATGTTGTTGTTGTTGTTGTGGTCTTCAGTCCTGAGACTGGTTTGATGCATCTCTCCATGCTACTCTATCCTATGCAAGCTTCTTCATCTCCCAGTACCCATTGCAACCCACATCCTTCTGAATCTGCATGGTGTAGTCATCTCTTGGTCTCCCTCTACGATTTTTACCCTCTACGCTGCCCTCCAATACTAAATTGGTAATCCCTTGATACCTCAGAACATGTCCTACCAACCGGTCCCTTCTTTTTGTCAAGTTGTACCACAAACTCCTCTTTTCCCCAATCCTATTCAATACTTCCTCATTAGTTATGTGATCTACTCATCTAATCTTCAGCATTCTTCTGTAGCATCACATTTCGAAAGCTTCTATTCTCTTCTTGCCCAAACTATTTATTGTCCATGTTTCACTTGCATACATGGCTACACTCCATACAAATACTTTCAGAAACGACTTCCTAACACTTAAATCTATACTCCATGTTAACAAATTTCTCTTCTTCAGAAACGCTTTCCTTGCCATTGCCAGTCTACATTTTATATCTTATCTACTTCGACCATCATCAGTTATTTTGCTTCCCAAATAGCAAAACTCCTTTACTACTTTAAATGTCTCATTTCCTAATCTAATTCCCTCAGCATCACCCGACTTAATTCGACTACATTCCATTATCCTCATTTGCTTTTGTTGCTATTCATCTTATATCATACTTTCAAGACACTATCCATTCTGTTCAACTGCTCTTCCAAGTCTTTTGTTGTCTCTGTCAGAATCACGATGTCATCGGCGAACCTCAAAGTTTTTATTTCTTCTCCATGGATTTTAATACCTACTCCAAATTTTTCTTTTGTTTCCTTTACTGCTTGCTCAATATACAGATGGAATAACATCGGGGAGAGACTACAACCCTGTCTCACTCCCTTCCCAACCACTACTTCCCTTTCATGCCCCTCGACTCTTATAACTGCCATCTGGTTTCTGTACAAATTGTAAATAGCCTTTCGCTCCCTGTATTTTACCCCTGCCACCTTCAGAATTTGAAAGTGTGTTCAACTAAATAAAGGCGCGAAATGTGCTGAAGCAATCAACCGAACGATTTACTTCAGAGGGTATTATGGTCCAGCACAAACACATCTCAATATTCAATCTTCTCAATTTTCCACATGATCACGAAAGTTATCCAACACATAATAAGTATTAGTTTGCTAAGCAGCTGTCTCCATTTGGACTGCCTCTGTTGTTAGCGGGAAATATGAATCATTCCCACCACAGGCCATGCATAGACGGAATCATCCTACGAAATTGGTCACATATGTATTTGATTGCTGTACTTACAGTTAAATGTTACGATTGGAGTTTCAGTTGAATCACATTTGAAAATGAGAGTGAAGTATCCGAAATACATGCTGGTGACGGCTGTGGCTCTGGAATTAGAAATATCTGTACCTTCCTGATGACTGGACATAGTTCCTTTGCACATACCAGAACACAAACACATAAGCATGATGCCCAGGGTGAACCTATCACACACTGCCTACTACTAAGTGTAATACTTCACCAATAAGATACAAAATAATACTGACTGAATGTCAACGATAGGTAGTCAATCCATTGATGATATTTGTAACATGGTGTATTCCAATATCTCAGACTTGAAAAGTGTTGCATCCGCTAAATCAATGTTCCTTATACAGCAATCAATTTTCCTCGAAATGAACGATCAGTTGAGTCTTTTTCCTGCTATTTTCTGGGGTAGGAGGACAGGGTGGGAGGAGAGAGTGGGAGGGGTAGGAACAATAGGTAAAACGCGATGACATGAAAAACCATTTAACAGAACAATAGGTTAAGGACCTGCCAATCAAAGGAGAACAATAGGCTAAGTTCCTGGCAGTCAAAGGAGTAGAATAGGTTTGCACCTGATGTAGGCAACCCACATTAACAAAATGCGCTGGTGTCCTTGTTGCCCTACTACTGCTGCTCGGCAAGCACACTGGCGTTTGCAAGTCCTCTGGCGCACCCGAACCCCAGGCCGCCTGTGCAGGTGGCGAGGCACGAGAAAGCATTTCAGACTTGCCTAAGTGATCTGTGGCGGTGTAATTACGTATTTCCTTATGCGGGATCAGAATGAAAAAGCGCCACAATTGTTTGAATATTCCGTAGACTGCTATCTATTTCCTAACGAATTCCATACACTGGTTTGTATCCCATATATTGTGTAAATATAATATTGCACACATTGCCTTGTCAATCAGAAATTGTTTAAACGATATTCCATACACTGCAATTGATTTCCCACCAAATGGACAATTAACTGAGTCTTTTCCTCTAGGTGAGGGAGAGGTTATTTAATTGATCGATTTAATTAATTAGTAAATAACGTGATATAGTGGGAGGGTGTATTCGATAATACAGGCCTGGAAATATTCCCAGATGGGCGGGAGGGGAGGAGGAAGAGAAGTTTCTTGGAAGGATGGTTTATCCACAGGGAGGTCATAACCCACTTAGCAGAACAGTAGGTTAAGGACCTGTCAGTGAAAAGAGGACGTTAGGTGTGCCTGTGAATGTATGCTTGCTTTGGATGCAGGCAGCCTACAATGTGAGGTGGTGATGCTCTCTTTATTCTATTACTCATCTTGAAACAGTAAAACATGTCTGCCATGTCTGTGATATACCAGAAGTTTTAACATTTAAACATGCACTTGAGAATGGTTATAAAGCCAAATTCATGAGTGTGTAAAATAAATGATGAATTAACGATTTACTGGCGGAAATTTCTTTCAAAAACTTGTACATTGTCTGTTGACTGCTCAGGAAGTATTTCCTAGGAAATTCGCCCTGTTTAGTGATGCAGTACAGGATTTCGTTTAGTCGACTTTCGTGAATGAGGAATTGTGTACTGAACCAAGTCTGGTAATGATGGCATCATATAGCTAGTCTGTAATACAGTGGTGATACTGCTGTAGCTTTGGACCCAGATGTCGCCGGTAAATTAAACTGCCGGTCCTCCGGCGATGCTTGGTTTCAGTGAATCCCCATATTGTGGCATCTGTTGCCACGAGACTCACATTCTGCACTTCTTAATGAAACTACCTCGTCAGTTTGCATAGTCTGATGACAATAATTAGCGATAATGAACTTTATCACATCCTGTGTTGGTAACAGTAACGTTTGTAACTATAAATCACTTGAAATAGGACTCAGGAAATTTATCAACAATCTCAGTAGCGTTATAGTGAGTTCGAGGACCTATAATACGGGATGGTGAGGTTCTTGAAAAAAGCAATACTACAAATAGAACTTAAACAAAATCATTCAACAATTTACAAATGACACCGAACAGTAACTTTCATTAAGTACATTATAGGAATGCACAGAAAGAAATGACTCAGATATTTGTACAGGTCCTGCATCATTGTAGGTGGGTATAAATTTAACTTGAGAAATATACAAATCAAAGTAAAATAATATTTCAGACAGAAACGAGAGATTTAGAATATTGTTTTCTGTGGTATCGAAGCAGCAGAAGAGGAGAGAAAGCTTCGTATCAGCTTACTTACACTGCAGTAAATATCCCTTTTATTCTTAAGTACATTTACTCTTAAGTAGTTAATTGTGTGATAACCCTTGCGTGATGGGAATTATTGTGGGCTTCCAGAAGAAAAAAATTGTTGAACTGAGTGGACCAAGGGACTGCACAAACGGATCCCCACAAGGTATACCTCTTCTTGAGCGACACAGCCGGTAGTCACTATTTTTAGAGGCGCTGCTGGCCACCGGCTTGTACTGGTCTGGGTAGGAATTGTAATTTGGTTTCGTGTCTGGCTAAGCGGCGCCCATGGAAGCCACACTCGCACGTCCAGGCCGAGTTCAGTTTGCTGGAATAAGAGGCACTTGGTTAAACGGTACGCTTACAAAAGACAAGTTTACCGTGCAGGTGCAGGACACACACACACACACACACACACACACACACACACACACACACACCACATTGAAGGAAACATTTTCATTCCTTTTACCCTCGTCTTTGTCGAATTGTCAGAAGCGTCCGTATCATGGCACGTAATTATTGCAGTTTGTGCCTGACAGACTGCAGTGGTTTTCAGTGTAGTTCCCAATACTGTAGGAGTTAGTTGGCATGTCACCTTTGAAACACTGACACAAATATTTCAAGTGTGTAGTAACAAAATAAGTATTGCGACTTGTTACTTCGAACCACAAGAAATATTTTAATTGCACACTGAAACAAATGTCCACATGTTTATGTAGTAGCTACACTCTACAAATCAAGAATAATAATTACAGCTTTTGTTCAGCAATTCTGGTAGGCGTTTCTAAATATGTTGTTGACAATCCGCCTCGTGAAATACAGCGGGTTCTGTATATTACGTTTTACTATTACAGTGACTAGAATTTGTAATAATTTTCATTTTCTTGCTGTTGCAGGTACGTACAATCTTAATCCAGAAAGAAGATAGACTATTGTAAGTACGCGAAAGGCAAGCAATATAGTGAGTAGAAGCATCATACGGATTATTTTGACGTTGGTGCCATAGTTCATTCATATCTATCAAAAGCGCCTAGGTTTGCTTAAAATAACATCACGGCTGTTGTGAACAATATAATTTTCAGGGTTTTCTAACGGTGTAATCTTCCTGACATCAGAAGATTCATTTTCGTCAGCGGGTAGAAATGTAAGATTACAGTAAGCTACACGCCAGTTTCCTCTTAATTGAAAATCTTTCAGTCAAACTTCTACTGAGGTTAAATAACTGTGAAGTCTTATCGAGCGCGAAGGAGATAATTTGGCTGTTAATTCAGAAATTGAAAGCAAAGAACAAGACTTTCCTTAGAATGAGACACCCCTGAAAGGCTACTGCTTTTAGGACTACAAATGTAGATGTTAGATTCGAAATATCCAGCTCCTATTAGATTCTCTTGTATTTTACTTCCGAAAAGGAAAATTATTGTTTGGAATACCGAGGTCTACAAAGTACGATATTCTAATGTCCTATGCGTTTTTAGGGTACAAATTAGCTTTAGCTGGAGAGGTTTTACACCTTCCAGAAAACATTCATAGTGTTTCATTTCTAATTTTTAAATATACTGTCGTTCGACTCAGTGTTGGTAACGTGGCAGTCAGGTTGTCAACCAGCGAAGCGGAAGACCCAGGGAATTTGTTCTTTGCGGCTGGATTTTAAGGGGGGTGCACTCAGCCAGGCTATTTGAAAGTGACGTAGCGGCTCCAGGGCCTAGAAGGCCGGTACCCTGATCCACGCCTACCTATACCTCATCCGTATAACGCCACACGGGACGGAATGACACGGTGGCCGGTCGGAACCGCGCGTTCGTTTGGGTCTGGTGGAGGTGTTATTCTCCTTACCTCCCTGTGCTATGAGAAATGTAGTTACAGCATCTGTAGCTGACGTGTAAGGAAGCCCACCCCAAGTATCATGCCTGGAGACGCTGCACAAAAAAGTGCCACGAATAAAGCAGTATTGAACGTTCCATCAAATATGGTGAACAGCTGCAAGTACAGAATAAGTAGTCCACGACCGAGGCAAAACAAAACCAAATCCACTTTGCATCTTTTTTGTAGCAAACAGCCAAGTCGTCAGCGTCTGTTCACCAGTGGTGCGGCTGGAATGTATGTCCTGAAACTATCCCTTCCAGTCTTAACACTCTGAGTTTACTCAGTGAGTCTACTCAAGCCCACCTGATTCCAGGTACAATCGTCATGGAGCTTTTTGATAATCACAGTACCATCCCAGGTGGTCAGTCCACTGCCGTTATTACTGGCGCAGCTGGTCTTTCGGATTCTGGGGCAGCCAGATTAAAATGCAGTGTGATTAAACAGGGGAAGTCTGAGTCCACTCTCCAACTTAAAACCAAAACAAATACATTTTTCGCAACTCTTAACATACAAACACTTTTGCAACCAAATAACCTTCATATATTGGGAGGTACGTCAAAAGAATAGAATGTTCCAATTTTAGCACTTCAAGAAACACGAATGACGTACTATAACCCCATGGATTTCGACAATTATTGTCTCTTTAAAAGTAAAACTCATAAAAGAATACTTAAGAGACACCACATTTGGAAGTCGCTTTTGCACTGTCCAAAAATATTTTAAATTCAATAAAGGAGGTAAATCCCATTAATAATAGACTAATGATAATTCCTCTTGAATGCGCAAATAAAGCATACAGTTTAATTAGTGCCCATATGCCAGTCAATGAGGATAATCGTAAAAAACCTGAAGAAGTCAGTGAAGCTTGGAAAACGTTAAAACGCATCATCTCGAATATTCCCTTAAACACGTTAAAATTTTAATGGGTGATTTTAATGTTCAATCAGGTAAAAAAAAGTGGGTGGATTTCCTGAGCATAAATGAACAAACCAAAATGGTCACAGACTTGTTGAAACGTGCAAAAGTTTTAACCTTCAGATCATGTCAACACATTTTAAAATGAATCCTAACAAAAACCGTGGCGGCCACCCAATACTTTTATTGCGGGATTTCAAATCGATCATGCAGCAATTTCATGTCCTAACTACAAAGAAATTTTAAATGTCCAAAAACTATTCCAAACAGAAAACGTTGTTCCGTAATTTGACACTGCTAAAATAACCTCAACTCTAAGAAGCGGACTTAACAAAAAACAATCCAACAGTTGGAAAAGCCTAAAAGAAAAGTACGTCAGAACAGCACAAAATTTAATTCCGCTTCGAAAGAAACAAAAAAACACTTGGTGGAACGCGGATTATGAGACAGCAGTTAGGTCTAGGCGTTCAAAATTTGAAATAGTGAGAAAACTGAAAATATGTACAACGCCTTTCTAACTGTAAGTAAAGAAACATATAATCCGACAGACTAAAAGAAACTACGAAAATGCCCAACTTGTAGAAATCTAAAAAGAATAGCAAGAGAACAATACAAGAAACTTTTATAAAACATTCAAAACAAAGCTAACTTGTTACCAACCTCAAAGTGTTTGCTTCAGAAATGAAAATGGCAGTTTGGCTCTTAACAACGAGGTAAATTGTAAGGTACTTGCTAATTATTTTGAAAAACTATTATTCCAGCCACGACAAACTAGTAACACCAACCCTAACTCTAAAGAACGTGACGAAATCGATTAAAAATATTACACTTAAAAACAATAAAGCATCCGCATAAGACGGTATAATTACAGAACTACTAAATTGAGCTGGCCCTGACACTATGAAATGGATAACTCAACTAATAGGACATATCTGGCAAACTAAGCAAATACCTGAGGACTGGAAAACTCCCATAATTCGTCCAATGCATAAAAATGGGGAGAGAACCGATGTTAATAATTACCGAATAATCTCTCTTTCCCGGCCACATACAAAATTCTCTGGAAGTGTTTATTTAATGTAGCCCAAGAACAGTTAGAACCTAAAATTAGCCAAAACCAAGCAGGCTTTAGACCAAACAGATCCTGCCCGGAACAAATTCTGAATTTGAAACTAATCCTTAAGCACCAAAGAATTTCTAGTAATAATATTGTATGTATATTTATGAATTTTAAAAAGGCGTACGACTCAGTTGACCGTGAATCTCTCTCCAGATTTTAGAGGAACAAGTGCTAGATAATAAAACTATAACACTGCGTAAGGAAACGTTAACCGACACTAACTCTAAATCTAAATTCATGGGAGAAATTTCTGAATCATTTTATGTGAACACTGGTTTTAGACAGGGAGATGGACTCTCTCCATTACTGTCTGTGTTTTGGACAAGGTAATTATAGAAAGGCGAGAGCAACAGTAGAGTAAAATATACATCAGTCAGTAATATTAGAGTAGATTGCCTTGTTTTTGCAGATGATCTGCCAATTTTAACTAGGGTCAATATTACAGCTCAAAAACGAACTGAAATTCTTAAAGAAGTTACGTAAAAAGTAGGACTAGAAATACCAATCTAAGAAACGGAGTATATTATGTGTAACCAAGAAACACCAAAGTTTTTGAACACGAAATATGTAAAAATAAAAAGGGTTTTTTATTTTAATACTTGGGGGAAACCATACAAGAAAACGTCTGAATAGAGCTGCAAACGAAGTTAGCTGTAAAAAAAAAAAAAAAAAAAAATGGAAACGGCATTCAGATTAACACAAAATATAATAAAAAATCATTTTCTAAGTTCAGTAAACGTAGACATTACAGCACTGCAATAAAACCTGAATGTCTTTATGCAGCAGAAAATTTAATTTTAAATAAAAAGAGGATATTGAAAAAAGTCGGAAGAAAGGAAGATTATTAGGGAAATACACTCCTGGAAATTGAAATAAGAACACCGTGAATTCATTGTCCCACGAAGGAGAAACTTTATTGACACATTCCTGGGGTCAGATACATCACATGATCACACTGACAGAACCACAGGCACATAGACACAGGCAACAGAGCATGCACAATGTCGGCACTAGTACAGTGTATATCCACCTTTCGCAGCAATGCACGCTGCTATTCTCCCATGGAGACGATCGTAGAGATGCTGGATGTAGTCCTGTGGAGCGGCTTGCAATGCCATTTCCACGTGGCGCCTCAGTTGGACCAGCGTTCGTGCTGGACGTGCAGACCGCGTGAGACGACGCTTCATCCAGTCCCAAACATGCTCAATGGGGGACAGATCCGGAGATCTTGCTGGCCAGGGTAGTTGACTTACACCTTCTAGAGCACGTTGGGTGGCACGGGATACATGCGGACGTGCATTGTCCTGTTGGAACAGCAAGTTCGCTTGCCGGTCTAGGAATGGTAGAACGATGGGTTCGATGACGGTTTGGATGTACCGTCCACTATTCAGTGTCCCCTCGACGATCACCAGAGGTGTACGGCCAGTGTAGGAGATCGCTCCCCACACCATGATGCCGGGTGTTGGCCCTGTGTGCCTCGGTCGTATGCAGTCCTGATTGTGGCGCTCACCTGCACGGCGCCAAACACGCATACGACCATCATTGGCACCAAGGCAGAAACGACTGTCATCGCTGAAGACGACACGTCTCCATTCGTCCCTCCATTCACGCCTGTCGCGACACCACTGGAGGCGGGCTGCACGATGTTGGGGCGTGAGCGGAAGACGGCCTAACGGTGTGCGGGACCGTAGCCCAGCTTCATGGAGACGGTTGCGAATGGTCCTCGCCGATACCCCAGGAGCAACAGTGTCCCTAATTTGCTGGGAAGTGGCGGTGCGGTCCCTTACGGCACTGCGTAGGATCCTACGGTCTTGGCGTGCATCCGTGCGTCGCTGCGGTCCGGTCCCAGGTCGACGGGCACGTGCACCTTCCGCCGACCACTGGCGACAACCCCCCCTGTGGGTTCGGGGGTAAGAATAGGCCCACGGTATTCCTGCCTGTCGTAAGAGGCGACTAAAAGGAGTCTCAAACGTTTCGGCCTTATGTAATGGTCCCCTACCGGGTTTGACCTCCATCTTCTAAATTCTTCCGAAGAGCGAGCTGATTGGGGAAGGGCGCCTTACAAGGTGCAATGTGTCTATCGCTCATTACCATCTCTAGCTTGGTTGGTCGTCGTCGCATAGCTGTCCCGCCCACTCACCATCTCTAGGGCGTGGCTTTGTTCTTGGGTGCGGTTTTTGCAGTCTGCTCTGCTGTGTCGCTTTATGCGCCAATGACGATCATGGCCTACATTTCACCTGAAAACCAGCACGGTAGCCAGTCTGTTGTGGTGGGGCCGCCATGTACCCTGTCGGTTGTAGCCCCCTGACAACACAGGGATCGCTCTACTGATGCCTGCGCCGTTAACTCCCCGCGTATGCCAAGGAGTAGATGCCTGTCTCCTTGGGGCATCGGGACTCCCGGCAATGGCCATCCCGCCAGGTGGTCGTTGCTGAGGCTGGGTGGCGCCCGTGGGGAGGGCCCTTGGTCGGAGTAGGTGGCATCAGGGCGGATGACCCGCGATGAAGCGTGGTACATCATCTCTTGCTGGCGGCCAGCCGCCAGCAGTCTCTAAGCGTTCTCGGCCTCAATACAACGCTCAGGCATATGATCCACAATCGTTCCCCTCCCTGGCCACACCATGGGAGGAACGAAAGGCTACGGTTGGCAGCGAACCTTATTCACCTCGCTATTTAGTCTGTACACGAGTCGAAGGGGAATCGTTTATGGCGACCAATCCTCAGTTTTTTGTCGAGCACTTGGAGGACAAGTTTGGGGAGGTGGAGGGCTTGTCCAAAATGCGCTCTGGGGCAGTATTGATCAAAACGGCATCCTCTGCACAGTCACGGCGGTTACTCGCTTGTGACAAGTTGGGGGATGTTTCCGTCACGATCACACCCCATAAGAGTCTCAACATGGTCCAGGGCATTATATTCCATAGGGACCTACTCTTGCAGTCAGACGACGAGCTACGCGCCAATTTAGAACGGCGGGGTGTTCACTTCGTCCGGCGCGTCCATCGGGGTCCGAGGGATAATCAGGTAGCCACCGGTGCCTTCATCTTGGCCTTCGAGGGTGACGTCCTACCCGAAAAGGTCAAGGTGATGGTCTACCGATGTGATGTGAAGCCCTATATCCCTCCCCCGATGAGGTGTTTCAAATGCTGGAAGTTGGGCCACATGTCATCTCGGTGTACTTCCAGCATGACATGCAGAGATTGTGGACGCCCTTCACATCCTAATACTGCATGTGCGCCGCCTCCCATCTGTGTGAACTGCGGCGAACACCATTCCCCTTGCTCGCCAGACTGCAAGGTTCTACTGAAAGAACGAAGGATCATGGAATATAAGGCCCTGGACCGCATGACCTATACTGAGGCTAAGCGGAAATACGAGAGGCTACATCCTGTGGCTCTGACCAGCTCCTATGCCACCGCTGCCAAAACAGTAGTTTTGTCATCTGCTGCACCGATTCCGCTGAACACTCTGAGCCGGAATACTACACCTGCCCCCTTGATGGTGGGGGGCACTTCCCCATCTGTTGCTCCTGCACCACCTACCTCAGGAGCAACGACCCCCCAACCATCTGGGACACAAGTCCCCAACTCTAAGCCGGAGAAGCGTCCGACTTCTTCGGCGACTCTCTCTCGCAAGGGATCCCTCGGGTCCCTCCCTTCCCAGGTTTCCACCTCTGGGAAGGGTGACGTCAGCCAATGGCTGAAAAGCAGGCCAGCGGCTGGTCGCAGGGCTTCCCGCTCCTCCTCCGTCCCGGAGACTGACTCGGTGGAGCCCTCCCAGCCAGTAAAGCCCAAGGAGCAGAGAGAGAAGACGAAGAAGAAGAAGGCCTCTAAGGCCAAGGAACGCGCGGTGGCATCCACCCCACCGCTCCATACAGGCTCTGCGTCTGCGGATGAGGTGGAGATCCTGGCGTCCGCTGAGGACCTGGATCTCGCCATACCCTCAGACGCCAAGGACGCCGATTGTACTGGTCCTCGATCGGTGACAGCAGGTGACCCAGTGACGTGATCTGCCTCCTCGGTCCCTTCACGCCTATTTCGCCCATGGACAATGTGATTCTCCAGTGGAACTGCAGCGGTTTTTTCCACCACCTTGCTGAGCTCCGCCAACTCGTCAGCAGTCACCCTTTCTTCTGCATTGCCCTCCAGGAAACGTGGTTTCCGGCAATGCGGACCCCTGCCCTACGAGGGTATCGGGGTTATTATAAGAACCGGGCAGCTTATGAGAGGGTGTCTGGTGGAGTCTGCGTCTACGTCCTTAACTCTATCTACAGCGAGTGTGTGCCTCTTCATACACCCTTAGAGGCTGTCGCTGTAAGGATGTGGACGCCTCAGCCTATTACTGTCTGCAGTTTGTACCTTCCGCCGGATGGTGATGTCTCTCGTCATGTGTTGGCTGCATTGATAGGACAACTGCCGCCTCCCTTTGTGTTGCTGGGCGATTTTAACGCCCATAACCCCTTGTGGGGTAGCGCCGCGATTACTGGCCGGGGCAGAGATGTCGAGACTCTTCTGTCACAGCTTGACCTCTGCCTTTTAAACACGGGAGAGGCGACCCACTTTAGTGCGGTCCATGGCTCGTTTTCGGCCATTGACCTTTCTATTTGCAGCCCCGAACTTTCACCATCCATCCACTGGAGGGTCCATGACGACTTATGTGGTAGTGACCATTTCCCCATTTTTCTGTCACTGCCACAGCGTCACTCTTCTGAACGCCCCTCCAGATGGGCTCTGAATAAGGCTGATTGGGACTTATTTACATCTGTCGCAGTGATCGCACCTCCTTCCACTGATCCGATTGCTGCGGTGGTTCAGTCGGTCACCACCAGCATCGTTTCTGCGGCGGCATCTGCGATTCCCTGTACATCCGGGTCACCTCGGCGGAGGACTGTGCCGTGGTGGTCGCCCGAGATCGCAGAGGCGATTCGAGATCGCCGGCGGGCTCTTCAGCGCCATAAGCGGCACCCGTCGTTGGAGACCCTCATTGCTTTTAAACAGTTCCGCGCCCGAGCCCGACGCCTTATTCGCCAACGGAAGCAGGAGTGCTGGGAACGTTATGTTTCCACCATTGGCGTCCGTACCTCTGCATCGCAGGTTTGGGCCAAGATTCGGCGACTCCAAGGCTATCGGCCACCTGTCTCTGTCCCTGGGCTTTCGCTGAATGGAGCAGTGTGCACCGACTCCGACACGATTGCGGACCGGTTAGCAGAGCATTTTGCTCAGTGTTCCGCGTCAACGAACTACCCGTTGGCCTTCCGCTCCCGGAAAGAGCGGTTGGAAAGTCGGAGGCTTTCCTTTCACACGCGCCACGCGGAGTCGTACAATGCTCCTTTCAGCGAATGGGAATTCCAGAGCGCACTTTCTGCTTGCCCTGATACGGCTCCTGGACCAGACCGCATTCACAGCCAGATGCTGAAACACCTCTCAGTGCCTTGCCAGCGACGCCTCCTAGATCTTTTCAATCGCGTCTGGGTCGAGGGTGTTTTCCCGTCTCAATGGCGGGAAAGCATAGTCCTCCCCGTATTGAAACCTGGCAAGAACCCGCTGGAGGTGGACAGCTATCGCCCCATAAGCCTCACCAACGTTCCTTGCAAGTTGCTGGAACGTATGGTGAGCCGGAGGTTGAGTTGGCTCCTCGAGTCTCGGGGCCTTCTGGCTCTGTCTCAGGGTGGGTTCCGTAAAGGCCGCTCTGCCGTCGATAATCTGGTCTCCCTGGAGTCTGCCATCCGTACAGCCTTTGCGCGCCGCCAACATCTGGTTGCCGTCTTCTTCGACATGCGGAAGGCATACGATACGACTTGGCGCCATCACATCCTGGCCACACTTCATGGGTGGGGCCTTAGGGGCCCGCTCCCGATTTTTATTCAGAATTTTCTTTCGTATCGTTCCTTCCGCGTGTAAGTAGCTGCGTCGCATAGTTCCTCCCGGGTCCAGGAGAACGGGGTCCCACAGGGGTCTGTCCTCAGTGTGTCCCTGTTTTTAATTGCCATCAATGGGCTCGTTGAGGCGGTGGGGTCGTCCGTCGCGGCTTCTTTATATGCGGACGACTTCTGCCTATATTACAGCTCCAGTGGCATCGCCGCTGCTGAACGGCAGCTGCAAGGTGCCATCCGCAAGGCGCAGTCATGGGCTGTAGCGCACGGCTTCCAGTTTTCGGCCGCGAAGACCTGCGTTATGCATTTCTGCCGGCGTCGCACGGTTCACCCTGAGCCGCGCCTTTACCTTGACGGTGAACCTCTTGCTGTGGTAGAGACGCATCGGTTGTTGGGACTGGTGTTCGATACCCGGTTGACTTGGTTGCCCCATATTAGGCAGCTGAAGCAAACATGCTGGCGGCACTTAAACGCTCTCCGTTGCTTAAGCCACACCAGGTGGGGTGCCGACCGGTCCACCCTCCTCCACCTATATCAAGCGCTGATCCAGTCCCGCCTTGATTATGGGTGTGTGGCGTACGGTTCTGCCTCGCCTTCAGCATTGCGATTGCTGGATCCCATACACCACTGCGGGATCCGCCTCGCCACGGGAGCGTTCCGGACAAGCCCCGTCGACAGCATACTTGTGGAGGCTGGTGTCCCTCCATTGCGGTTCCGGCGTGACCGCCTTCTGGCCGCCTATGCCTCGCACGTTTATAGCATGCCAGGGCATCCAAACTACCGTCTCCTGTTCCCGCGCTCGATCGTCCATGTTCCAGACAGGCGGCCCCGGTCAGGGTGTCCCATTGCGGTTCGCCTCCGGGACCTTCTCCGTGGCCTTGACTTTTTTCCTCTGCCACCTGTTTTCCGGGCCAATCTCCGTCTGCCCCCGTGGAGTGTGCCCCGACCGTGCCTTCGGCTCGACTTGGCACGGGGTCCGAAGGTCTCAGTGCCTCCGGAGGCCCTCCGCCGCCGCTTTCTTTCCATCCTGGCCGAGTTTCCGAACGCGGCGGTGGCCTACACCGACGGTTCGGTGGTCTCTGGTCACACTGGTTACGCTCTCACTCTACGGGATTATTGTGAGCAACGGTCATTGGCAGCTGGCTCCAGTGTATACACTGCCGAGTTGGTTGCCATCTATCGTGCCCTAGAGTTTCTCCGCTCCCGCTCAGGTGAGTCCTTTGTCATCTGTAGTGACTCCCTGAGCGGTTTACGAGCTCTTGACCAGTGTTTCCCTCGTTCCCGTCTGGTGATGGCCATCCAGGAGTCCCTCCATACTCTCGTCCGTTGCGGCCGCTCTGTCACCTTTGTTTGGTCGCCGGGTCACGTCGGCATCCCGGGTAACGAGCGGGTTGACGAACTGGCGAAACAGGCGGTCAGTTCCCCGGCCATGGCGATCGGTCTTATAGAGAGTGACGTCCGATCCGTATTGCGGCAGAAGGTCCTTGCTGCTTGGCGTGATGAGTGGCGCACCCTGCCCTCTCCCAACAAACTTCGGGCAGTCAAGGAGACAACCAGTGTGTGGCGCTCCTCCATGCGGGGGTCTCGCAAGGACGCTGTCGTCCTCTGCCGGCTCCGCATAGGACATACCCGGCTCACGCACGCGTATCTCTTGTGCCGTGACGACCCGCCTCTCTGTCGCTGCGGATTGGCCCTGACCGTGGTACACGTCTTACTAGACTGCCCACTTTTAACTGCCCTCAGGCAGACGTTCGCGCTGCCTGATACACTCCCTGCTCTTTTGACCGATGACTCTACTATGGCTGACTTAGTTCTCCGTTTTATTCGAGCAGGGGGTTTTTATCATTCAATATGAGAGTCCCTTTTTATTTTTTTTTAGTGTCGACTGTGGCTTTTGGCCTGGGGTTTTAGTTTGTGGTGTTTTAATGTGTCCCTTGGTTGTTGGCCTTTCCAGTTTTATTTTCATGGTCGGCCAATGACCGTCGCACTCTGTGTGTCTTTTAATCTCTTTTCTCTGGTCTTCGTCTATGTCTTTCTTGTACTGTGTCGTCCCTTGTCGTCTCCGTTATGTGTTTATTGCTTGTTGGACTTTTCTTCGTGTATTATTATGGTCGTGGAACAAGGGACCGATGACCTAAGTAGTCTGGTCCCTTTAACCCCCACAAACCAACCAACTGGCGACAACATCGATGTACTGTGGAGACCTCACGCCCCACGTGTTGAGCAATTCGGCGGTACGTCCACCCGGCCTCCCGCATGCCCACTATACGCCCTCGCTCAAAGTCCGTCAACTGCACATACGGTTCACGTCCACGCTGTCTCGGCATGCTACCAGTGTTAAAGACTGCGATGGAGCTCCGTATGCCACTCCAAACTGGCTGACACTGACGGCGACGGTGTACAAATGCTGCGCAGCTAGCGGCATTCGACGGCCAACACCGCGGTTCCTGGTGTGTCCGCTGTGCCGTGCGTGTGATCATTGCTTGTACAGCCCTCTCGCAGTGTCCGGAGCAAGTATGGTGGGTCTGACACACCGGTGTCAATGTGTTCTTTTTTCCATTTCCAGGAGTGTATTAGGCCCCAAAATTGCGCGTGGAGAAAATTACAGGCTAAGAAGCAATGAGGGAATGGAAGAAACGTGACAAAATGAAGACTTAAATTTTATGGACAGGTTAAAAGAAAGCTACCCACTAGGTTGACACAACAAATAGTAGAATTCTACCAAAACAGAAGAAAGGCCAAAACTGAGCCAACTAAATGGATCGCTGCGTTTAAGGAAGCTCTTAATGAAAACGGTATGACACCGTGCTCCGATGAAAGAAAGAGATTTTATTCTGAAAAGATGAAACAAATTTGGACAGAAAGGAAGGCCAACCATCGAAAGCGACATTGATTGATTGTATCTCGCGTGGTTCTATAGAGCGTAAACGTGATTAATAATAAAAATTATAGTCGTCTTCATCCTAATTTCTGAACATGTAGTTGCTAATTCTGCAGTGGGACAGTCGCATGTGCATCGTCTTAAGTGCGCATACTGAGGGGTTTGTTTGCAACAATATCGCCAAAACATTTTATCTTCTGGATTTTCAGACTCGTTACGTTGATATTCATTATGGCAATTAGTTATTGTTTTTGTGGATAACTGAATAATTAAAACACGTTTTTTGCATTTGAATGTCTATGCCACAGGCATAAGCCGTTTCCAGCGAAAGTAAATCTTATGACCGTTGAAATGGGGCTTTTCCCACACAGGTATCAAATGGTTCTGAGCACTATGGGACTTAACATTTATGGTCTTCAGTCCCCTAGAACTTAGAACTACTTAAACCTAACCAACCTAAGGACATCACACAGGTATCGATCGATTTGTTGATCCATCCTAGAATACAGTGACATCTGCTAAAATAGAAGATACTGCTTCATTAAAAGATTTAATAATAGCATTAATTGTTTTGTAATGTCATAGGAAACTGGGATTATATTTATAGTACAGTAAACGACTTGCAGTCGATCATTTTTTTATGTCACCATGGACGCAAAGCACAAGTACCCAGAAATTTACATATAAAAGTACTGCAAGATGTGGCATTAGACGATGGATGAATTACTTGAAATAGACATAGAATTAGCCCCATCGTCTGGCAGTAGTCACGTAGAAAAGCCGTGGAAAACCTGACTCCCAGTGATTGAATTAGGGAAACAAATCAAAATTCTTAATATACAGACTTTTTCTTTCTATTTTTTTTTATTTATTGAGTCACAGTAACAAAGAAGCAGAAGTGCTTATATGTGAACAGTGTTATTCTAGTTTTCCGTTTCTTTCACTAATTTTGTTCCCCGTGTTAAAGTTAGGAGTGGAAGGAGATAGTAGCGACAAATGTAAGGATCCACGTGCTGTCCACTGCAGCCTTGAACTCGAGTGGAAGCCTATTTTCCATAGCGTTGAACACTTTGTCCAAAAAAAAAAAAAAACTTAAAGTTGTTCGTGTAACATAGGTTTTCTGCCTTGAGTTGACTCCGCTATTCCTTCTAAATTGCGAGGGGCGTACAATAAGTAATGTAACACATTTTTTCTCCGGCAATTTCGGTTGAAAAAACGCGCAATTTGTTGTGGAACATCGTCGAATATTCTAGCTTCGGCCCCCATAGTGTCGCGAGGGTCCTGTAGGTGGTGGCGCTATACGTAGCCTTCAAAATGGCGTCTGTAACTGAGGTGCGTTCCAAGCAGAGGGCTGTTTGGCGGAAAATCAGAGCATCGCAGATATTCAAAGGCGCTTGCAGAATGTCTACATAAGCACGGCGAGAGGTTAGGCGAGGCATCGCGCAGTGCTGTCAATCCTGCAGTGTTGGAACGTGCGGACACTGTCATTCGCGGTAATCGACGGACTGCAGTCAAACACGTCGCTGCTCAACTGGACGTCTCTGTCGATAGTGCTGACACTCGTCCACCAGTACTCACAGGTGTGTGCCACATGGGTTCCCCGCAGAGAGCAGTGAGAGGGACCATCTGGGTGGAGTTGTTTGCGCGTTACGAGCGCTGATCGTGATAATTTTTGTTGAACGTTGTCACAGGCGCTGAAACATAGGTTCATCACTTCGAATCGGAAACAAACTAGCAATCCACTGAGTGGCGCCCTCCACCTCTCCTCCGGGAAAGAAGTTCAAAGTCGCAGCCTCAGCCGGTAAAGTCATGACGGCTGTCTTCTGCGACTCTTAAAGGGGTTGTTTTGTTTCATGTCGTCGCTCGTGGGGCTACCGTCGGGAAATCGTACTACCCTCGGGAAACTGAAGAAACGAAGTCAGCGTGTTCGTCGCTACAAAAATGCAGTCGAACTTCTCTTTCACCACGACAACGCAAGGCCTCAACCGAGTCTGCGCATCTGAGAGGACCTCACAAAACTTCGTGGGGGGACTGTTCGTCCTCATGCGACCTACAGCCCGGATCTCACAGCTTCCGGCTTTCGTATATTTGGCCTAATGAAGGTTGCACTCCGCATTAAGCAGTGAATGGATGATGGAGAGGTTATTGACGCAGCAACACCTCGGCTCCGCCGTCGAGCAGTAGAGCGGTACTATGGAGGCACGAAGGCTCTCCCAGTAAGACGGCTCAAGGCGTAGCGTTGAACCGAGATTATGTTGAAAAATAATATTTTTTAAGCAGAAGAATCTGGAATAATAAGGTGTATTGGAATCCTGAATACAAACAACGTGTCACAAGAAAGAAAATCTGTTGTTGTATTTATTGAATCGTAATCCATATTGGCAGCCAGAAATGTCACCAGCGTGTAGATGCATTGCGGCATCAGTGTAACAGTGCCCAGCTCTTTAAACAGAGGTCTATACAGGATTTGTAATGAATTGACACCACACGTGTGTGTGTCACAGTTCACATTTGGGCTAAAACATCTTGTCTGACTGAACTAAATCGCTCCAGTATATTGTCTAATACGTCATGGAATGAGAGTTCCAGGTTCAGTGTGTCCCTGAAGCTGTTGTGTACTATACTAACGGAGGGTCTAATTGCGACATTAGGTGAACACAGTTTCTGTAACTCGTAGTGAATGTGCGGTTCCCCAATATACCGGCACGATATCAATGGTACGTGCAAGGACAGATGAATGGCATGTACCCAGAGTTTTAAGGTGTGGAACTACTTATTATGACGAGTACCAGAGCGTATAGCAAAAGCGTTACAAGTCCCGTTTGCACGACGACTCTAGGTTGCGCGCTACTGCGCTACCGGCCACTGCGCATTGCGGTGAGCGTTTGACCAACTCGTTGGTGAAACTAAACAGTTTCTTTGCAAAAGCAGACATAATGTCTGAAGGGATAACCGCAATCAGTGGTTTTACGCTAGATGCACGTGTTTGGTAGTTTGGCGTCGTGTCGGTAGAGTGACAAACCGAAATATGAAGCGAGGAACATAAAAAAAATTCTCTTTGTTGATATGTATGCTATGCATCGGGGCTTGTGGGGTTTCATTAACGTCGTACGGCACCAGAACATGAGTGGATTGAGGATATCATAACTGCAGAGTAAAGTTATTCAGTTGGTAGTACACATACAACTGATGTTTGATGACGAATTACAGTTTCAAATATTGAAATTTATTCATGAGTTTCAAATATTGAAATTTATTCATGAAAGTCAACGTAATTTTAACAGTTATAGGTGTACTATATAAAGCGACACATGGAAATCTGTGCCGGACAGGGACTGAGAGGATAAAGCGACTTGTGTGACCTAATGGAAGTTTGGATCTGTCCGGGAGTATGTTCGGATAGTGTAAGCGAGAAGGCAACCGCCCACGATAATCGAGAAATAAGGCTTAGTTCCGGTGCAGTCTCGTTTTAGGTAGTACGTGTATAGCCGTTACAGGTAAGTTGAATTTCAGGAATAAATTTCAGCATGCAAATGAAGAACGCAGGCAAGCAAAACCTCTAGCTGTATAACGGCCGACGCTGCGAGATTAAAATCCCGTGGTTGGAGCTGGGCGATTCTTTTTAAGGAAAACTGTTGGAAACCAGAATTCCACGCGCATTTTCTACAACGCGGCGTGCTCTAAACTGTATGTAATTGAACATTCTTTATTTGACACTCAGCGGACCATCGTTTGATAAAGAGTTATTAAATATGGCGTTGACGGAAATGCGTCGTCATCAATTCAAACTGCATCTTCTGGCAGGCCAAGAGTTGTGGAAGCTGTTTCCGATCTTGGAGTACTTCTTGCAAAATTACCACCATCAGATGCCCTTCTTGCTTAACGTATACGAACGCAAGTGAAGCAGTAATTACTGCCTGCACTTTGGCAGTTATTCATTTTGGAAAACGATATCTCTACAGTACTGTATAAGAGTATGAATCTCGACTTGCCATTAACGGAATATGATCTGTTGTCCCGGTTGTGGCTACAGTGCTTAATGCATTACGGAATCTTTCTTCCTTATTAAATTATAAATTCTATTTAGAATAAACGTGGTCTGTTCTGGTGACAGTCTCGAATGATTGAAATAACAGTTTATTTCAGCGAGGTCGCTGAGCAACCGAGCTGACACCCCTTTTTCTTTTTTCCTTATGCAGCGGTTTCACTCAGACAAGCAGTCGTTCTTCCCGCGAATCATACGCGACTGGAACAGGAAAGGGAAGTAATAACAGTGGCACGTAAAGTGCCCTCCGCCACACACCTTTGGGTGGCTTGCGGAGTATAAATGTAGAGGTACGACGCAACTCGTGCAGCTGCCAAATCTTTCATTTCAGAGGCGACTCCAGCATTCACAAAATAACGGAACGGGAGTGTACAGAGGCTGCGCTGTGCCTACAGTCGTATACGAAACCAGCTGCGCGAAAAGAAACTAGTCCGTACATCCTTGAGGAGCGAGGGGGGCCGTCGGCCATCGTTCCCGGCGGCTATCCAACTGCAGCCACGGACCGTCACACTTCGTAAATGCGTGATGGCCGCTTTCTGCCGCACTGAGCCCCTAATTACCTACCCTCCTGAGGTGGTTCTGCGCCGCCTGTTGACCACATTTCTGAGACGGCTTTGTTCCCCTTGACTGGCGTCAATTATGTGTGGGATCCTTTCTATCTCAGTCTGACCGTACTTACCCGACCTTAAATATATTTGCCCCGTGGTAGTAAAGTAGCGATAAACTTCACCTAATCTTCGACGAAATTTCATCAGTCGCCCTCAAATCGAAGAAGAATTATTCGTTTTCATTTTATATTCTGACCGTGCATCGCCAATGGGTATTCATTCAAAGTTGACTGTTTACAGCTACAGACTCCAATAAGAAAAAAGTCGAAAATGTCTTCCCACAGCATTTCATTGGTAAGATTTGGAGTTACAACGTTCACAATAATTCATAAACTTTTTTGTCGCTGTGATGTTATTACGATGTGTTTGTGCAGTGTTAACTTTTTTGAAGTTCAAAGTTACTTTGTTTGTGCCGAGTTTTAAATGTTACTAGTTGTACCTGAGCGCGCCTTGGCGTGGCTCGGTCTGGTTAAATGGAAAAGAAAGAAAAGAGAAACCACGCCCTTAACCCCCTTCTGACCTCCACTCCCCCCTCCCCACCTGTCCATCACCTCCTGCCACCCTCTATCTCCTCTTTCCCCACTCTCTCACATGAGCCTTGTTTATCGTTGCTGCAAATTCACATTCTGAATGTCTAATAGAATAGCTCCTTAAAATTAGAAGAAAATCGATCAAGAACTTTTTGAGGTTTTTGTTAACAGTACCTCACTATGTGTGTGTGTGTGTGTGTGTGTGTGTGTGTGTGCGTGTGTGTGTGTGTGTCCATCCGAATGTTTGTTAGTATCATGTAAAAATTTGTGTGTGTGTGTGTGTGTGTGCGTGTGTGTGTGTGTGTCCATCCGAATGTTTGTTAGTATCATGTAAAAATTTGTGTGTGTGTGTGTGTGTGTGTGTGTGTGTCCATCCGAATGTTTGTTAGAGTATCATGTAAAAATTTGAAGTAAAAACTTCAGTCGAGAGCTACAAAGTTTTTTCGAAACAACCTTTCTCCTAGCCTTGATATGGTCACAGTCAGTTGCAGAATATGTATCCGTCCTCGTTGGTAAGAATTTTATGTGATTTATTTTTGATTACTAGGCGTGTCAGGACTGATCGCCTTCAAATCTGTTAACTTGGTAGTCTCCAAGACTCCGCTCAGTGGTGCATGTAGCCGACGCCGGAAAACAGTCCAGAATGAAATTAGCGGCCGCTTGTCCGTTCTGGTTACGCAGGGACCATGACTTGCTTCAGCATCGGATTGCTTCAAAGCCCCATAGTAGTGTTCGGTGCCGTGGTAGCCACGAATCTGGTAGCCCGCTGCTCTATTTCAACGGTCAGTTTTTCACCGTAACTTATCGATGATTCCCTACGCACGGTAGTTATCAACGCTAACGTCGCACGTAAATAGCACATAGTTTGGTTTTAGGTGCGTTCGCTGTCAATTTACGGTTTTAGTTTTAACATATACTCGTCACACCTTAAGCAAACGATTTAACCGAAATAGAAGTCAACAATGTGGACAAACGTTTCTTATAGGCGATACTACAGCGCTAAATACTCGAAAAGTAGTCCCTTAGTGCAGGTAAGCAGTATATAATAGGTATTAATTTCCGTCCGCCGCGTCACGAAAAATTTTGCCTCGATGTACTAAGATCGACCTAAAAACAATTGCTTTTTAAATCCGCTTTAGATTGGAGCTGGCGTGAGTTCAGCCTCCAGTCTTTCGGGGAAACTAACGACGCAGGGTTATCAGCAGTACACTGCGCCAGGCCACGGTGCGTACTCGTCGATTATTGCTGAAGACGCGAGCGGGAAGTTGGTGCGGCGTAAACTGCGAAGCTGCTCATGTATATGGCATTCCGTAGCTTTTGTGAGAGGGCGGATGTCGCCGGCAGGTACGGCGCCAGGGTGGGAGGAGGAGGAGGAGGAGGAGGAGGGGCACCGCTAGCTATCGATTGTGCCGGCGCCGCGCCACGCTTCCAGTCCCAGCCTGCATGGGTATCTCACTGAACCTCGGAAAGAAATCCATTGTATGCTCGAAAATGCCCCTGCAGTGTACACCGATTATTCTTGCACCAAATTTTCGTCGCCGCAGGTGTTTTTTGTCTTTTTTCTTCATTTCGTCGTTTATTCTCTCTCTCTCTCTCTCTCTCTCTCTTCCGTCGCCGTTGTAGGAGTCCTGGATCCAGTCAGAAATTCCGATTTATGCCTTACGCTGGCGTGATACTGAATCAAACGCTTTTCGGAAATCAAGAAATAGTGACTGTAATTACAATGAAATGAACATCCTTAGCTGCTTACAGGCGTTGACATACGTCAACGGGGACAGATGAAAATGTGTGCCCCGACCGGGACTCGAACCCGGGATCTCCTGCTTACATGGCAGACGCTCTATCCATCTGAGCCACCAAGGACACAGAGGAGCCAGTGTGACTGCAGGGACACACATTTTCTTCTGTCCCCGTTGACGTATGTCAACGCCTGTAAGCCGCTAAGGGTGTTCATTTAATTGTAATTTCATTCTAACGAGTTGCATGGTCACCGATGGTGTCTGTTCTTTCGGACATGTCCGAAAGAACAGATACCATCTTAGTAAATAAATAGTGACTATTCCTGACGCCTTGATCCATTGCTTCCATGATGTCAGTGTCATTGACATTGACAGCGCTGTAAATTTCATGACTTACTACTGTACTGTAAACGTAAGTGTAAGTGCTACAGTACAGCCAAATTAATCTTAAGAGGTCAGCCTACTGTAAAGGCAATTTTTACGCTGTCAGGCAACTTTAAACTTTGTTCTGATGATGCTCTTATTCATTTGAAGAGCGAAATCGGTCACAATAAAAGATACAAAGTGCGACTTGTGGCTGTTTTCGAAAACTCAATTTTAACAGTGGATCCCGCTGCAGACAGTGCCTGCCTGGTTTTGGCACGATTAACTTGCGTCTAGCGAATTCGAGGACACAAAATACACGCAACGCGGCGCGTATTAAGAGTCATAATTTGGGGACGTGCTCTAACCAGTAATGTGTGTCTTTTTCTCTTTTTCTGCGTGTCCTGTAGTTTGAGTAGTCGCCTTCTGAAACCGTGGAGGCTTACATTCCGCTGCGGGGGCGTCGCCTTGTCTGAAGAAGAACTGCATTGCCTCTTCAGTTACGTGACCGCTAGGTTAACCGACTTGCCGTCTACGATGCCATATTACGGAGTCTTTGACCATCGTCAGCACTGTCAGTAATCAGCTTTAGTTTCCTTCTATAGTACTCGTAGTCACCCTGCTAGTAGTCCAGGAGTACACGTGGCTCAGAGAACTAACAACAGATACCACCGAATCTGGTTACTGGACGAAAAGTAGCCTCATCGGGACACTAGGTGCGCGATGAAACACGTGTTCCAGCATTACTCTTGGTACTAAGAATAGGCCTGGTGTGCATAATACTGTCAGTACTCCAGACAGGTTACGGGTCGTACCCAAACATCCCAATCGTGCACCCATCACGTTGCAGGTTCAGCATACTTCAACGCTTTGCACTGATACTGTTTCTTGTCAGTGCGCCATCTTTGGTTTCGTCCCCATCGACCTTTTCATTTAATTGTATGTAATTCCTTTCATACGTCCTCATTTTTGTCCGACCGAAACAGTGCTCCAGCCGCCCTATTCCTCTGCCGCCAGTTAGTGTGTTAACCGCCCTTGGTCCCGCGAGAAGCAGCTGTAACTCTTTCCACCGCAGGTGGCTGTGGAGGCCGATTCGTGGCGACTTGGGCGCGTCAAACGCTATTGATTGTTAACTTTTTATTCATGACCTGGCGACGTCAACGAACGTGATGGCGTGTCGCCTGCGGGCACACAGTCCCGCGGCCAAGTGTCGCAGTATTGAGTCACGCTGTGAGCGCCGTGTTCCGTAGCTGCGGCGATCGATCTCTATACATTATTGCTTCTGTTTTCTGTTTTCCTCTGTTTTCAATAGTTCTTGCGTCCCTCTAACTCAGCGATGTTTCCGTTATTATTCCAAAATAATGTATTTTATTTTTTTGTAACGTAATTCGGCTGATCTTTTTAGTGTTTCTACGTTTGTGTATAGATCTAATTCTCGTGAGATCTTTGACACTTAGTTAGTTGTTCTTTTTCATGTATTTGTTGGTACAACAACTTCACTATTTCTTCCGTATTATTCATCTTTCTGCCACCCGTCCCCCCCCCCCCTCTCTCTCTCTCTCTCTCTCTCTCTCTCTCTCTCTCTCTCTCTCTCTGAGCACGCACCCCTACTGCCTCTCACGTTACACCTAAACACCTCATATTCGCAGAGTCATTAGTCCTGAAATCTCGCAACTCTCTCCTCATTCAATGTTAAACTAATGTGAGTCTCCCTCTTCAACCCCCAACGCATGGATTGTTCCTAATCTTTCAGTTCATAATTTTGTGGGTGGTATAAAACTGAATAAAATGGTTCAAATGGCTCTGACCACTATGGGGCTTAACTTCTGAGGTCATCAGTCCCTTAGAACTACTTAAACGTACTAACCTAAGGACATCACACACATCCATGCCCGAGGCAGGATTCGAACCTGCGACCGTAGCGGTCGCGCGGTCCAGACTGTAGCGCCTAGAACCGCTCGGCCATCTCGGCCGGCGAAAACTGAATACTTTTCGGTAAGACAGTAGTGGCAGAAATGAATATTTAGGTTCCTCTGTTGGCCGCGCGGGATTAGCCGAGTGGTCTTAGGCGCTGCAGTAGTGGACTGTGCGGCTGGTCCCGGCGGAGATTCGAGTCCTCCCTCGGACATGGGTGTGCGTGATTGTTCTTAGGATAGTTTAGGTTAAGTAGTGTGTAAGCTTAGGGACCGATGACCTTAGCAGTTAAGTCCCGTAAGATTTCACACACATTTGAACATTTTTTGTTCCTCTGTTGACACGTTACGGTAACAACTCGCGCCTGTGCAAAGTGAAGGCTTCCAGTGTCAGTGCATTACAACGATGTGTAGACCAACAATTTCCTCTCAAATTCTATAGTGAGAACAGAACAATTCATTGCCGAGTACCGTGGCCAGCTCCCTCCTTCCATGAACTACCTGGTTCCTCCGACATTTTTGTCCACTTTTTTGGCCTTCCAGGCAGCACATCACCGTGCGAGGTACGTGTAATGTTTAGACATAATGCGCCATCTTGGACAACCAGCCATGAGCTCAGTTGTAAACAGTGATAAAATCGACAGTTAATACATCACATACGATAGTGTATTGTTTGCAAAGGTACCGCCGCCAACGTCAATACCACAGGCGAATGTTCGGTATTATCTGTTTGGAGATGTACCTCTCAAGCATACTCCGTTCAAGATTCAAGATTTCATACACTCTGAAAAAGAGATAGTGAGAGAGAGAGAGAGAGAGAGAGAGAGAGAGAGAGAGAGAGAGAGAGAGAGAGAGCCGTGTTAACGATAATTTTGTAAGAAATACAAGCTGTTGCACTGTTTCAGTACCGTGTTCTGCGTCTCTGTCAGTTCTCATAAGCAGCCGTCATTTGAATACCACCTCCTATGATGGAACAAGCATTTGTCACGCATACAACGTTTTGTCGTGCTAGACTGTCTAAACTACTTTAAAGACAAATTTCAGGCAATCGTTGACGGCTGATCTCGGAGTCCAGGGCAGTGCCAGGGGGCAGCATTGAGCTGTCTGCATAAGTCAAGCTGCTCCCACTTCCTGACAGATATATTGGAACTTAGACCTGAAATATTCCTATAGCGAACTGAATTTGTCTCATTTGAAACGGCTGGCTGCGTGCTTGGCGCATCGAGGTAGAACTTATTTCAGGTAACTTGTGGAATCGATTGCCCGCCGCTATAGCCGCAGTGAATATCTGATGCGAGATGTCGATGAAAAGTAGCTTCTCGGCGCCGCCGGAAAAACACCCCAACGCAGTCGTCGGATAGCTGCCTTTAGTATGTTTGGCGAGGCGTTATTTTTCTTTCCAGCTAAACTCACTGTGACCGATACTAGTACATACTTTATACCATGTGCTTTTTATGCATCCGTTGTTTTTTTCATTTCTCCATGTTCTCAGTAGGTGGCGGAGTGTCAGCATGAATTCTGCAAATAAAGTTGATTTCTGTTTATTTTTAGTAATTTTGGAGTAGAATGTGTTCAGAACATGCTGCCTGGGCTATCGGATAAGCGATTTTTAATTCATCACAACAATACGGCCATATGTTTTTTTCGATTAGCACTTGGTTTTGATTTGGCAACGACCTATACTTGACGTTCCAGTGGCATTTTTTCATGTTTTTGGATATTTGACACACGTTTTCAGTCATTTTCTAGCATAGATAGTATTCATACATGCCAGCTCTCCCGATTTAGGCCATTATTTCTCTCGATTACGACTTTTAACTGTTGGTCGTCAATTTAAATACCCCCCTTTTTTTTAACCCGCCATTTCTGTTTCTTTAGGCCAGTGGTCGAAAGATTGTGGAAATGAGGAAGTAGCGCACGATCTTTATTGATTATTTTTCCTCTTTGCCGCACTTTTTGTAGACTGTATATCTCTATTCTTCAGTGTTGTCCTCTGGATTTGTGTTTCTGTGTTGTCATTGCGCGTAAGTAAAGTCGCTTGTTATTCAACGTTATTACAGTGATAATGAATTTTTATAGTGGATGCTTACGTGCATTATTTTGTTACCTGAAGTCCTAAAAAACTGTTTCTGTGTAAGCGATTATTTCATGTGCACCTTATTCGTCATTTTGGTAGTACTTTGATTCGGTGTTTTATTATTATGACAAAATTGTTTTTCTTCTTCTTCATCCATATGAAAAAGAGATGCGCATGTTCTTATGGTTGTTGCAATGTTACTCGATAATTTAACTGAATACTAGTAGGTTACATACGTAGCTAAATATTATGAGAATTTTACGGACTTTAATGACATTGAATGAAATTACATTAAATCCAGACCATTACTTGCTTACAGGCGTTGATAAATATCAACGGGGACAGTTCTTCAGTGCGGATTTCATTGTAATTTCATTCTTCGAGAGCTGCAAGATCACCAAACGTATCTGTACTTTCTCATATGCTTAATGACATTGTTTCCCTGTAAATATGTTATACCAGCTAACGTTGAACATGCTGACGTATAATCTTAAAAAAATCTTGCGAAGAGAAAATTGATACTAGCGCCTGAAGCTAAAAAAGGAGCGATTTTGGTAGAAATTCAGAATACGGCCGAGAGCCAGTCGGACAGCCTTTCTTGCGCGTGCATGTTACATAACAGCATAGCGGACCCTGTTTTATGGTAATCATACTGTATTATTTCAAACGAAAAAACATCCCAATATAATACCGACTACCTGGCTTTAGCTACAAATAAGGAATCGAAGTTTCGGGCAATTGTAGTGTCTTTTTTCCATTTGCATTCTTACAACCATTACACAGGGCAGCGAAAAATTTTGTCACGAAATTGTAACGTTGCATAGCTGATGCCAGTAGGAACCAAAATTACTAGTGTTGTGTAGGTGGACAAAGCACAATTTTTAAACTACCGAAACTTGGCGCCACGCGCTGCGATTGGCCGCGGGATGACGTTGGGGCAGTGACGGGGCGAGAGGGTCGTTTGTCTGTGTGAACCAACAGCCATAGCGGTGCCCGTCAACCGACGAACGTCAACAGGGCAATCGCGCGGCCGATCGGAGCGCGTGACGTCAAGTTTCCGAAGTTTATAAATGGTGCGTTGTCGACCTACACAACATAAGTAATTTTGGTTCCTACTGGCATCACTTACCCAGGCTTAAAATTTTGTGACACAATTTTTCTCCACCCCTGTATAGCTTTGTGACGTCATGGGGAAAGGCCTATATAGTTGTCTCGGGATTGTACTGAAAACTAGCCGTGGGTTTTGATCATTCGTACCTACTGAATCTGTCGATTTTTGATTTTTGCAAGTTGGCAGGTATGTGTTCGCTATGAACGTCGAAAATTGGCTTGAATGATACCAGGTTTTTAGGTATAGTATTATAATCTTATGTTACATATAAAAATGCCTTGTTGTTGTGGTCTCCAGTCCTGAGACTGGTTTGATGCAGCTCTCCATGCTACCCTATCCTGTGCAAGTTTCTTCATCTCCCAGTACCTACTGCAACCTACATCCTTCTGAATCTGCTTAATGTATTCATCTCTTGGTCTCCCTCTACGATTTTTACACTCCACGCTGCCCTCCAACACTAAATTTGTGATCCCTTGATGTCTCAGAACATGTCCTACCAACCGATCCCTTCTTCTAGTCAAATTGTGCCACAAACTCCTCCCCAATTCTATTCAATACCTCCTCATTAGTTATGTGATCTACCCATCTAATCTTCAGCATTCTTCTGTAGCACCATATTTCGAAAGCTTCTATTCTCTTCTTGCCCAAACTATTTATTGTCCATGTTTCACTTCCATACATGGCTACACTCCATACAAATACTTTCAGAAACGACTTCCTAACACTAAAATCTATACTCGATGTTAACAAATTTTTCTTCTTCAGAAATGATTTCCTTGCCATTGCCAGTCTACAATTTATATCCTCTCTACTTCGACCATCATCAGTTATTTTGCTCCCCAAATAGCAAAACTCCTTTACTACTTTAAGTGTCTCATTTCCTAATCTAATTCCCTCAGCATCACCCGACTTAATTCGACTACATTCCATTATCCTCGTTTTGCTTTTGTTGATGTTCATCTTATATCCTCCTTTCAAGACAGTGTCCATTCTGTTCAACTGCTCTTCCAAGTCCTTTGCTGTCTCTGACAGAATTACAATGTGATCGGCGAACCTCAAAGTTTTTACTTCTTCTCCATGAATATGAAATACCTACTCCGAATTTTTCGTTTGTTTCCTTTACTGCTTGCTCAATATACATATTGAATAACATCGGGGAGAGGCTACAACCCTGTCTCACTCCTTTCCCAACCACTGCTTCCCTTTCATGCCCCTCGACTCTTATGACTGCCATCTGGTCTCTGTACAAATTGTAAATAGCCTTTCGCTCCCTGTATTTTACCCCTGCCACCTTTAGAATTTGAAAATGCCTTGATGACCAATATAAACACTTCATTCATGAAATTTAAACACAGGACTGAGGAAGTTAAATTCGTGGCTTAATGGTTTCTGAGATGTAACCATTCTTCACAGCGAAAATGGGCGTAATCACACACTGTCACACAAGCGGGATCATACTTGTATTAATTGTTAGAAAGGAACCTAAGGCTCGTTGGGGCATAAATCTGTCAGTTGTGTTATGTGGTCTGGCATTAATCATTGTGTCTCAGTTTCTTACAGGTTATTGTTTCTAATTTTCTTGCCATAAATTAGTACTGAAAGCTATAATTATTTTTGCAAGCGAAGCCCATGTTCTTCTAGTTTTTAATAGTGTAAGTGGATTTTCACAATTAGTGTTCGCGTGATTGACGTCTTTTGAGTTGTGACTTTCTATAATAAATCTATAAAAGGTGGAAACATAAATAATGCAGACAATCTCACGTGGCAAAGTCAATGCTCTACTAGTTGAGCTAAGAAGAATGATTGGTCTCCTAAGAATAATCACGCCATTCTTCAACTAATTCATCCTAATAAATAGGACAAAATCAAACTGATCAGACTGCAGCGGTACTGCGCGACAGAAAATGCACGAGGTAAAGCGTCGAGACGAATTTTCGCATGTTGAGCTGTGCCGGTGGTTTTCGAATGAAATGGTGTCGGGGCTTTAGGATTCTCCGTTTCTCATTTCTTTAGATAAGGCGTTGTTCGGCCTGTCAGGGTATGTGAAATCACAGAATATGCACCATTATCCATTAGCAAATCCCCATCAGTACTTGAAGAGCCGTTGCATAATCTGGTGTTTGGTGGGAAATGTATTGTGTCCGCATCGTAACACGATTCTTTCACCAAACTGTTAATGCTGGCCGGCGTGTCCGTAAACGGTATAGTCGCTATGTGGATCAGTTCACAGAAGATGATGGACTGTGTGTGTCTTTTGACCAATAAGGAGCAACAGCACCACACGCCTTGACATAAACGAGTGTGTGTGGTGTTCAATGAGCCTGATCCCTCTGCCTATGGGACAAATTGTAGGCTCAGGTGAACTGAGGTAACTCCGACACGCTGGAAGAGCTACAGCAGAACGTTCGAAGCGCTACTGCTGCTACCAGTTAGGCAGAGCTGCTACGCGTATCAGAGTTCGATAAATCCGGCACAGAGCTACATCGACGTCAGTATTGGCCATGTCCAGCGCCCTCTGTGATGTTCATTAACGAGGTTCAGTCCCACATCAGTCCTGTTGTTCATATTTTCCGGGCCATTGTTATTTTACCCGTCTTGTGTCGTCGCTTAGGAACATACATAATAATACGTTGCGACTCTGTCTAATTTAAAAAGTTGAAGACAGAAACTAATTCATCTGGTACGCGACGTGTAAACTAATTCATCTGGCACGCGACGTGTATTACAGGATCGGAACATCCCCAGCAGTGTGGAGGAATCACGACGTTCATTTTATGAGTATTATGCATAATGTGGTTGAGCTATAGCGGTCTCTAACTTCTGCGAAGATTATGTGGCTACTTGAACGCTAAGGAAACCAATAAAATGAGTACGTTGGTGTCTTCGAAAAGGCTTTCAATAAAATGAGTAGGTTAGTGGCCTCGAGAACGATGCAACTTGCATCGGGGACTCGCTTATTTCCGGTTCCTACGCATCTGACTGCATTCCAGGACAAACAACGAATAGAAAGAAGGGCGGGATGAAATACGACGACACAAGAGGTCACCAGTACTAAAATCTGCAGCCAGCTCCCCCGAGAAAATCGTGGTTGCACGCAACAGACGGCAGCTAACGTCCCCGTGCGTTTTTATCGTGCAGACTTGCCGACTCGCCTCCAGTAAGTCCCCAACACGTGTCTACGCCCCGACATCAGAACAAGATTGCAGCCGGCCACTTCTCCCCTTTGTCAGAGCAGTTCGTGCTTGGTGCCGCCAGCGCCGAGCGGGCCGACCTACTTGCTTTCCGGGTCACACGCCACGTAAGCCTTTCCCAAGGCGCGTGTCGCATTTTCTACAGAGCAGCCAACGAGCTCGTTTTGCTCGCAATGAGCACATTTCACGTGTCAAACAAACACATTACTTTGAGCAAAAGAATGAAATAGCATTTTCCCATTGCTGTCGCCACCACTCTCACCTCAAAAAAGTCACACTTAGACATTTAACTGATAGTGTCTGTCTGTACTGTCCCGTAGACTGCCCGTCAGATTGTAACTGAACATAACTGGGGTCCTTACTCTTTTACATATACCGGGTTTTAATCTCAGTACCCGAACGTCAGTATCTTAAAGAAGTACGACGCAGCTTCAAAACAGTCGAAAGGTGTCGGCCTTGAAGACTGGAAGATTTCCGAGTAGTTTTGCGTATAGAGAATTTCGGGCTAGCACCGGCGACTGTAGCAGAATGAGTGGAAAGCACCGCCGTTCTGGCCTTACTTTGTGGTCCGACCGACCGCTTGTCATCTTCAGCTAGTGGCGTCACGGAGACGCGGTGTGTAGGGTCGTGACGTCAGCACACCGCTATTTATATTTTTGTATTTTCACTTCCAATTTATGTAATATATTTTGTGAAACGTACGAAGCTGCTAAAACAAAACAAAAAAGATATGACAAAGAGGCAGAAATGAGTAAGCCGTCCTCCACTTAGCGAGACATTGGCGTGACCGAAAGGGGGCGCCGGGCGAGTCTGCTATCCAGCTCCACTCGAGCCACGTACGCTGGTCGTACCGGCCAAGGGGCAAGCAGTCAGGAGGTGGATCGGTAAAACTAAAGTCGAGTTAGGAGGCACGGTGCCGCCACTACTGGATCAAGCTGCCGCTTCCGTCGGCATCACGAGTCTGAGAGCAGCCCGTTACAGTCCTCGCTCCTAGGAGAAATGTCTGGCAGCGGCGGGAATCGAACCTGCGTCCGCCCCATGGAAATCAGCTGCGCTCACCACTTTCTGTTAATCTTCGTCAGTTTTCGTTAGCTGTTGTGAGCGGATGTCAAAAACCACCGTCTTTATTCCTTGGGCGAAAGCTTCAGTCACTCTCTTTTTTGAATTGAAGAGGGCGTCCAGTCCCCTGACCGGAACACGCTGGATCACCGTGCCGGCGAACACAAAGCATCGGAGGCGGAGAGCCGAATGAATGCTTGCTTTAAAAGTAATGCAGTCCCAAAGTCAGAGGAACCTGTCTCCATAGGAGCAACTTCTTTACCTTTTATTTCAGAACCATCTGTGTTTGAGAAATAAAAATTCAAATTAAAATATATTTAAACTTAATTTTTTAAGAAAAGTTACTACTGTTTCTAGAGGTTGGCCTATGCTATTGATGTATATAATTTTCTATCATCTAACAAGGCATTTTGTAATAAGTTTTATTTTCATACGACCGTAATTACTAGTGAACGCCGCTTCGCAATTGTTAAATATGGGTGGCAATTACCTACAAACAACAAAAAAAGTTTTGCGTCACCTGGGTTACGAGAGTTCCGGAACCTGTATAGAAAATTGGAATAGAGATCAACATAAACATAATTTCCACCCTTTTTATTGCTCATGAAAACCACACATTACATGTTGTACCACCAGGGGTGGTGGTCCAGATTGCTGTACACACCGGTACCTCTAATATCCTGTAGCACGTCCTCTTGCATTGGCACATGCCCGTATCCGTCGTGACATACTAACCATAAGTTCATCAAGGCGCTGTTGGTCTATATTGTCCCACTCCTCAACTGCGATTCGGCAGAGGTCCCTCACAGTGGTTGGTGCGTCACGTAGTCCATAAACAGCCCTTTTCAACCTATACCAGGCGTGTTCGATAAGGTTCATGTCTGGAGACCATGCTGGCCACTCTAGTCAAGCGATGTCGTTATCTTGAAGCAAGTCATTCACAAGATGTGCACGATGGGGGCGCGAATTGTCGTCCATGAAGACGAATGCCTCGCCAAATATGCTGCCGATGTGGTTGCACTATTGGTCGCAGGATAGCATTCACGTATCGTACAGTCGTTACGGCGCTTTCCATGACCACCAGCGGCGTACGTCGCCCCACATAATGCCACCCCCAAAACAGTAGAGAACCTCCACCTTGCCGCACTCGCTAGACAGTGTCTCTAAGGTGTTCAGCCTGACCGGTTTGCCTCCAAACACATCTCCGACGATTGTCTGGTTGAAGGCATATGCGACACTCATCGGTGAAGAGAACGTGATGCCAATGCTGAGTGGTCCATTCGCCATGTTGTTGGGCCCATCTGTACCGCGCAGCATGGTCTCGCCTTGGACGTCAGGAGTCAAGTTCCGCATCATGCAGCCTATTGCGCACAGTTTGAGTCGTAACACGACGTCCTTTGGCTGCACGAAAAGCATTATTCAACATGGTGGTGTTGCTGTCACCGTTCCTTCGAGCCATAATTCGTAGATAGCGGTCATCCACTGCAGTAGTAACCCTTGGGCGGCCTGAAGGAGGGATGTTATCGACAGCCGGCTGCAGTGGCCGTGCGGTTCTAGGCGCTGCAGTCTGGAGCCACGCGACTGATACGGTCGCACGTTCGAGTCCTGGCTCGGGCATTGATGTGTGTGATGTCCTTAGGCTAGTCAGGCTTAAGTAGTTCTAATTTCTACGGGACTGATGACCTCAGAAGTTAAGTCCCATAGTGCTCAGAGCCATTTGAACCATGTCATCGACAGTTCCTGTCTCTCTCGATCTCCTCCATCTCCGAACAACATCGCTTTGGTTCACTTCGAGATGCCTGCACTCTTCCCTTGTTGACAGCCCTTACTGGTACAAAGTAACAATGCGGAGGCGATGGAATCGCGGTATTGACCGTCTAGGCGTGATTGAACTATAGACAACACGAGCCGTGCACCTCCTTACTGGTGGAATGACTGGAACTGATCGGCTGTCGGACCCCTTCGTCAAATAGGCGGCGCTCATGCATGGTTGTTTACATCTTTGGATGGGTTTCGTGACATCTCTGAAGAGTCAAAGGGACTGTGTCTGTGATACAATATCCACAGTCAACGTTTATCTTCAGGAGTTCTTTGAAATGGTGATGCCAAACTTTTTTTGATGTGTGTATATGACCTAATTTCCTTTGCACTCTCTTCATCTCCTCTATCCACCACCCTCATCTTGTCTCACTATGCCTATTGTCCCCTCGTTGTGTCAATCTCCTCTTCCTCCTCCCGTCTCTCTCCCTCCCCCCTCCCCCATCCCCTCGCCCTCCCGTCCACCTCACCGTGAGCCTTTTTATAGTTATTACAAATTTAGATTCCAGACTTGTGTTCTAATCATAAGCCGGCAGACCATAAATACAACTTTCCTGTTTTCTTTGACAATCGACTACGACGAAGAAGACAATACAGCACCTAGTTGTGTATACAATTTTTGTTATATAGAAGGTGAATCACCCAAAACGTGCACAGCGAATATTGCGGAAATGACGTGCAGTTTTTGCAGAATGGTAACCCAGTGCTTGTAGCCAGTCAACTGGTTATAACATTAATTAGAAATGTATTTTTGTGCGTTGTTGTTGTGGTCTTCAGTCCTGAGACTGGTTTGATGCAGCTCTCCATGCTACCCTGTCCTGTGCAAGCCTCTTCATCTCCCAGTACCTACTGCGGCCTACATCCTTCTGAATCTGCTTATTGTATTCATCTCTTGGTCTCCCACTACGATTTTTACCCTCCACACTGCCCTCCAATGCCAAATTTGTGATCCCTTGATACCTCAGAACATGTCCTACCAACCGATCCCTTCTTCTAGTCAAGTTGTGCCTCAAAATTCTCTTCTCCCCATTCCTATTCAGTACCTCCTCATTAGTTACATGATCTACCCACCTAATCTTCAACATTCTTCTGTAGCACCACATTAATTAATAAACGACAAGTACAATTAATTATAATGTTTGTCGTGTCTGTTAAAAGGATTCAAGTGAGACTCGTTGACAAGATATAGTGTTTTGAAAAGTTCCCACGCCGACACTCGTACACTAAAGAACAACACAAGTGCATATCCTAATTCTAATTAGTAACGAGACAGTTGACCATCACATGTTATACCCGTAATAATCGCTGGCAGCGGGAATTTTTCACTCACCCAGTCCGGTACGGAACGATTGCTGTAAAAGTGCTAGCATTTCACTGGAGGTTGTCGAGCAGGCTTCAGTAATAAGTCGTTGCACATCATCTGGTGTACATAGTATTTCCTTGTAGACAGCGTCTATCAGCTTTCTCCACAGAGAAAAGTCTGTAGGCATCAAATCCTGGGAATGGGTCGGCCAACATACAGGTCGTCTGCGTCCAATCCAACTATTCGGAAACAATTCGTGAAGACATGCTGTAGTACGTATTGCAATATGGGCTCCACAGTCATCATGTTGGTACCACGGGTTTCTCCTACTCTGCAGAGGACCGGCTTGTAGCAACCGTGGAAGATGGTCTGTTAGGAGACTTGTGCGCGTTCAGTGTTTCGTCTATGGAAAATGGGGCTGTGAGCTGATTGTTCACTATGCCACACCACACGTTTACACTCCACGTACGCTGACGTTCCACCTGACGAATCAAACGGGGACTGTCAGGAGACCAATAGTGCATGTTTCGGCAATCTACCTGTCCATGATTAGTAAGTGTGGGTTCAGTTAATACGATTCTCGTAATCGTGTCCATGGTGCTTTTGATGGAGAGAGTGATACTCATGGAACCTATGTTGACGGAGAATTCGTAGGACACTTGCTTGACTCTTGTCACTTGCGCTTCCGATTGCAAAGTAGATAACGTGCGGATCATTTGCAAAAAGAGCACGAACGTTAATTTCCCTCTTCTGTCATCACTTGTTTTCTTATGTTACGTTGTCTAGGTGTTACACTATCGTTTTCACGTAACTAGTTTAAGAGGTTGATAAATAATTGCCGAGATTCTATAATTCTCAGTGTGATAGGGTCTGCAGCTGCGATCAGTGTTTTGAAAGATTTCACGATGCCTTCAGCTGCCGTTCTCTCTATTTCAAGCACGATTGTACAGTTTAGACCTTAGGCAATTTTCAAGTATTTTAGGGATGATTTTTTAGTAGTGTTTTAATTGTTTTTTACTTTTTGAGCATTTTTATTTTATCAGCGTAACATGGAGTCATAGGAGCAGACACATACATGGCATAATTTACTACCAAAAAATCATCCATAAAATACACTCCTGGAAATGGAAAAAAGAACACATTGACACCGGTGTGTCAGACCCACCATACTTGCTCCGGACACTGCGAGAGGGCTGTACAAGCAATGATCACACGCACGGCACAGCGGACACACCAGCAACCGCGGTGTTGGCCGTCGAATTGCGCTAGCTGCGCAGCATTTGTGCACCGCCGCCGTCAGTGTCAGCCTGTTTGCCGTGGCATACGGAGCTCCATCGCAGTCTTTAACACTGGTAGCATGCCGCGACAGCGTGGACGTGAACCGTATGTGCAGTTGACGGACTTTGAGCGAGGGCGTATAGTGGGCATGCGGGAGGCCGGATGGACGGACGTACCGCCGAATTGCTCAACACGTGGGGCGTGAGGTCTCCACAGTACATCGATGTTGTCGCCAGTGGTCGGCGGAAGGTGCACGTGCCCGTCGACCTGGGACCGGACCGCAGCGACGCACGGATGCACGCCAAGACCGTAGGATCCTACGCAGTGCCGTAGGGGACCGCACCGCCACTTCCCAGCAAATTAGGGACACTGTTGCTCCTGGGGTATCGGCGAGGACCATTCGCAACCGTCTCCATGAAGCTGGGCTACGGTCCCGCACACCGTTAGGCCGTCTTCCGCTCACGCCTCAACATCGTGCAGCCCGCCTCCAGTGGTGCCGCGACAGGCGTGAATGGACGAATGGAGACGTGTCGTCTTCAGCGATGAGAGTCGCTTCTGCCTTGGTGCCAATGATGGTCGTATGCGTGTTTGGCGCTGTGCAGGTGAGCGCCACAATCAGGACTGCATACGACCGAGGCACACAGGGCCAACACCCGGCATCATGGTGTGGGGAGCGATCTCCTACACTGGCCGTACACCTCTGGTGATCGTCGAGGGGACACTGAATAGTGCACGGTACATCCAAACCGTCATCGAACCCATCGTTCTACCATTCCTAGACCGGCAAGGGAACTTCCTGTTCCAAAAGGACAATGCACGTCCGCATGTATCCCGTGCCACCCAACGTGCTCTAGAAGGTGTAAGTCAACTACCCTGGCCAGCAAGATCTCCGGATCTGTCCCCCATTGAGCATGTTTGGGACTGGATGGAGCGTCGTCTCACGCGGTATGCACGTCCAGCACGAACGCTGGTCCAACTGAGGCGCCAGGTGGAAATGGCATGGCAAGCCGTTCCACAGGACTACATCCAGCATCTCTACGATCGTCTCCATGGGAGAATAGCAGCGTGCATTGCTGCGAAAGGTGGATATACACTGTACTAGTGCCGACATTGTGCATGCTCTGTTGCCTGTGTCTATATGCCTGTGGTTCTGTCAGTGTGATCATGTGATGTATCTGACCCCAGGAATGTGTCAATAAAGTTTCTCCTTTCTGGGACAATGAATTCACGGTGTTCTTATTTCAATTTCCAGGAGTGTACTTGAAAACGGCCTAAGGCCGAAATTGTACAACCGTACTTGAAATAAAGAGAACGACAGCAGAAGGTATCATGAAATCTTTCAAAAATTTGCCGAGATGGTTTGGTTGGTGCCTGCTGAGATATCTTACTACATACACAGTACAAGAACGAACGGCATTCTTCCTACACTCTCCATACACCATAAGCATGTTGGCTTTTTCTGTATTGGTGGCCGCGCGGAGTGGCCGTGCGGTTAGAGGCGTCATGTCACGAATTGGGCGGCTACTCCTGCCGGAGGTTTGAGTCCTCCCTCGGGCACTGGTGTATGTCTTGTCCCTGGCGTAAGTCTAGGGACCGATGACCTCAGCAGTTTGGTCCCATAGGAATTCACACACATTTGAATTTTGTGTTGGTAAATCCCATCGTCCTCTCATGACCCGCTGCTTGGCGTGTCACACACTGACCGACTAGCAAGTCGCATTGCACTCAAGGAACGCACACGCTCACTGTAAGCAAACATAACAACAGGTGTCGGCGTGGAGACTTTGCACAATACGATACCTCGTCAAAAAACTCCCTCTAGACTCCAGAGACACCACTGAAATTCTAAGTAATGTCAGTAGACATTGTTCCATTTAAAAAAAGTGCATGTGTTACGAAAGATACACTTTTTAATATTGTCACAACCTGTTTATTGGCTAACAATACGAGCCCCAGACTATCAGTCTATTCTGTGAATACCGCACACCAAGAGCACTGCCTATGTCCGCAATATTTTCGGTGCAAGTTTAGGTGACTCACGGAATCTAAAAGGGCTTGACAACTTTGGAATGATGTATAAATGTATTGAGATAATATGAAGAATCGTTAGGAGTCTCATTTTGTAGCAAATAACCTCAAGATTAATACACATTGTGGTTCAGGACCTCATTCCGGCACCATGAGCGCCACCGTAGCGCAAAGTGAAAACGGCTGTTTTCACTGGTGCGAAGCGCGTCTCTGTGTTTTTGTTTCATGAGAAAAACTCTGCCACAACTTTTCGGCATAAATTGCGCACCGAATACGCTAGGTCTGAGGCCTACAATTCACTCTCGGCTTGTGAAATTTGTTGAGGTAGATTGTCCACTGCATGTGATAAATCACCAGGTCATCCGCGTGTTGTTGATAGCGTCGAACAGGTTAGGCAGAACTTTGCCCGCAGTCCATTAAAATCAAAGCCACGTGCGTCTCGCGAGACTGGCATTCCACAAAAGACTGTTTGCCGAGTACTGCGAAGACGTTGACACTTGAAACCATACAGATTCACAGTGGCAAAGCACATTAGTGAGGCAGATAAGGTTGCTCGTGGGGAAATCTATGCGCATAGAGAACGACGAGGCAATTCTGAACATAATAATCTTCATCGATGAGTCGACATTTCACATAGCGGCATGGTGAACGCCAACAACTGCAGAATATAGGGCTACGAAAATCCACATGCAGCCCTGGAACACATTCGTGACAGTCCCATAATTAATGCTTCCTCTCACGTGAGAGGTAAAGTGTTATAATTTTACTGAGATGGAAATGAAGTCATTATTTCACCCTGAACTCAGTTACGGTATGGAGATCTGTACTGAAAATTTCGTTTCAGAGACAAAAAGTAACCTCGATGAACTGCTTTTATTATTATTATTCACTTAATTATTGCTTTGAATTTACTATTATTATTAGTGAATCAAAGAATTAGATATTTAGTATCCAGTCTCTCTAAGGGAAGAGTTTAGGTCTTTAGAATGAACAATTATCCAGACAGATGTCACTAGACGACGAGGTGAAAGAAGAGATTCATAACTTTCTGAACAGCATGGCGGCGAGCTGGTGTGACATGGGCATACAAAAACTGCCACAGCGTCTACAAAAATGCACCGACAGAAATCTTGATTATGTCGAAAAACACCTAAATGTTCAAGCTGTAAACTGATTAAACCATTGTAGAAATAAACAGTTCCATGTACGTATAAGAAAATATGAGACCTTACTTTTGGGATTACCCTCGTATGTCTTGAGGTAGCGTAACTCGTGGCTGGCAAATCAGCCACAGATTCCCACCCACCCACCGTAGCCGAGGTCGCTAATGCACGCTTAGTGATGTCATTCGACTCGTAGGGAAGCCGGTTCGAATATTGGTGGTGGAAAATTTTCACTGCCAGTATTTGACCGAGGCGTAAAGTTCCTTATAAGCAGACTTTGCGCCATTGTTGTGCCTTATTAGAATTCCAAGTCTCTCTGCAGTGTCTCGGTGAAGTTGAGGGCTTGTGAGAATGTTGATGGTGATCCGTGCGTGGGATGGGGACGTTCAGCTCGGCGGCCCCACGATGTTACTCGAGAGGAGTGGGCCTTCCTCTAATCTGTAACTACACAAACCCACATTTTGCTGTGCAAGCTTTCATCGCAGGCATCCACACCACAGATACACACTCTACGCTTCATAGCGAGTCGGTGGAAGGCGACTGCAAACAGTCCACTAGGACCTTGGCGTGAGCGGCGGTGCAGGATTCCTGCAATCTGCTCCCATAAGCTTTATCGTCAGTGTGGGACTGTTTATTTATTTCTGTATCCAATATTTGAGATTGAGAGCATTTGCTGACTTCCAACATACTTTACACGCAGTTTGAAACCTTTTCGAAACTTTTTCTCGCTGACGCCGTCGTGTCGTCCGAAAACGAGGTGCCAAAGCGAGATCGGTTCTGCACAACGCAACGACAAGAGAAGATAGTTGCTGCAGGCCGCATAGACGAATGTACGGCCCCGCCATAGCCACGATCCGAAACGTTTCGATGCCGCAGCGCGCGCCTCTACTGGGGGCCGAGCACTGGACCGCGATCAACGACTAAGGCGACAGCACCATCTTCTAGTAGGTCACCTGTATGGTTAATGTATTACACGGATCAGAACGAGTTATTGTTATATGCACTGTGAGAAGGAGACTCGAATTTTGTCTGTATCAAGTGATAAGTCAGTGTTCAGAATACTCATGACATTCCTGGGGATTTTACTGAGTTAAATTGTTATAATTATTATTATTATCATCTATATTGTAATAAAGCGAACTAACATGTTGTGTGTTGTTATATCGACTCGGTCTCCTTCCGGAACAAAGCAAAGAACTCAACGGACAAATTTCTTTCTGTCCGGTACAACTGAAACCCCTACAAAATAATAAAACGAAAAAAGTTTATGGCGTATTAAATTTTTCACTGTGCATGCAGAGAAACTTCATCAACAGGTATGACATTTGAATGTGTTACTCCTTGAATACTAACGCCACTCTTAAAACATATTGCATACACTGTCCACATGTAGCATTGAATGTACCTGCGAAATGACACTGAGGCGACAAAAGTCATGGCATACCTTCTGATATCGTGTCGGAGCTCCTTTTTCCCGGCTTATTCCTGCAACTCAATGTGGCATAGACCCCACAAGTCGTCGGAAGTCCCCAGCAGAAATGGTGAGCCATGCTGCCTCTATAGCCGTCCATAATTGCGAAAGTGTTGCCGGGGCACGAACTGATCTATCGATTATGCCCCATGTCTAAGTGTCTAGAATGTTCTTCATACCGGTTGCGAACAGTTGTGGCCTGGTGATTTGGCGCATTTTCGTCCACGAAAATTCCATCGTTGTTTGGCAACATGAAGTCCACGAATGGCTGCAGACGGTACCGTCGTAGCCGAACATAACAATTTCCAGTCAATGATCGGTTCCATTTAAAAACAGGCCACGCAGTTACGGAGCCACCACCGACATGCACAATGGCCGTTGACAACTTGGGTCCGGGTGTTCGTTGGGTCTGCGGCACACCCGAACCGTACCATCAACTCTTAACCTACCTATCTGACCAGACCACGGTTGTAGAGTCGTCTAGGGCCCAACCAATATGGCCAGGAGCCCAGAAGAGGCGCTGCAGGCATTGTCCGTGGTGGGAGATAATGTCTGTTATTTGGTACTCACGGCACACTCCTGACGCCGTGGATCGCGCGCGAAATGTTGAATTCCCTAACGAGTTCTGAAATTGAATGTTCTATGCCTCCAGCTCCAACTACCATTTCACATAATGACATCGGAAACGTTTTTAACGTGTGACACCTGAGTACGAACGATAGCTCCGCGAATGCACTGCGCTTTTGGAGCTTGTGTGCGCGATACTACTGGCATCTGTGTTTGTGCATGTCACTGTCCCGTAACTTATGTCACCTCCGTGGCCGTCACTGTGCGACACGATGTCATAAACACTCAGATCTGTGAAACGTTAGCTGTTTCACACATGGAACATAAAATCTTTAAAGAATCTACGTCTAGACGATACTCCGCAAGTGGAGGCTACTTCTGGTGGCAGTAAATGATCCGCCCCCCTTCCCTGATCCAGTCGCGAATGGCGCGTAGGAAGAATAATTGCCAATAACCTTCTGTATTAGCTCTTACTTTTCGAATTTTCTCGTTGTGCTCATTTCGAGAGATGTAGCAGGGATATGGAGAAGTTACTGTGCAGGAGGATTCAGTGCTTAAAGTTCGATTTATTTAATGTAGTCTGGATGTAGACGTCATCACGCCAGTGCGATGAATCAGAATGGCTTCAGAGCGTTTACGTACACTCTAGAAACTACGATGAGGTGCATGGCAGATGGCACGTCCCATTTTAACAGTTGCTGGGTTTCTTTAGCGGGAAGGATGATTGTTTAAATGCCTCTGTGCGTGTAGCAATTATTCTGATCTTATCCTCACGATCCGTATGTGGGTGACACGTAGGGGGTTCTAGAATATTCCTAGAGTTATCATTTAAAGCCGGTTCTTGAAACTTTGTTAGTAGATTTTCTCTGTATGGTTTTCGTCTATGTTCAAGAGTCTGCCAGTTCGGTTTCTATAAAAGAATACTTGGGCATTGGGCTAACAACCCAATCCTGTAAAAAAGCTCTTTGTTACTCGCCTCGGACATGGATGAATACAATGGAATACAAAAACTGCAAAGGGAAAAAGGTATACGATTTAGAAATTCTAATTTTGGATCGTGGAATGTTCATAGCCTGTATAGACCAGGAACCATCCATACTATGGTCTCAGAAATCAACCGATATAAACTGGACCTGGTGGCGGTACAAGAGACAAGATGGCTAGGAGAGGGAACTCACAACGAGGATGGACACACACTATTCTACGGCGGATGTGTAGATAAACACGGATTCGGCACTGGTTTTCTACTACACAAAGCAGCATATTCGGTTAAAGAATTTAAAGCTGTTAACAGGAGAATAGCCTCCATAGTACTTGGAAACCAAGTGCCAAACATAACATTCATCAATGATCATCTCCGACTGAGGATAAAACAGATGAGGAAAAGGACGAGTTCTATGACCAACTAGAACAAAAAATTGAGAGCACACCAACTAGAAATATCAGGATAGTGCTTGCAGATCGTAATGGAAAAGCAGGAAAAGAAGAATTTTACATACCAACTATAGGAAAGCACAGTTTGCATTATGAGACCAATGAGAATGGTCAGAGGATGATCACCTTAGCTATCTCAGTGAACCTGAGAGTAAGTTCGACTTACTTCGAACACAAGAGAATACATAAGGGAACATGATGCTAACCGGATGGAAGAACCACCAACCAGGTATATCACATTTTGGTGGACCAGCGCTATACCCATAGAGTCATGGACGTCAGGTCGTATAGAGAAGCCGACTGTGCGTCAGACCACTTCCTCATGCTCACCTTCATGTATAAGAAGAAGGGGACTCTAGAACCTGCTTTGATTTTTGAGAAACTACGAGAAAGTGCCATTAAAGAACAATATGCTATTGAAAATCGAAAACCGTTTTGAGTTTCTAGAGACCTTGGAAGCACGAGAGAACGTGGGGAGTGGAAAGAAGTAAAGTCCACGGTACTAAGTGTAGCAGAGGATATATCGGGAAGAAAGAAGATGATGAAGAAGAGGAAATGGTTCTACTAGACATGCCAGAAGGCTACAGGAAAGAGAATGAAGATGAGGGAGAATGACTAGCTGACAGGGAGAATGAGCAGGAAAGGGAACATTTTATCAACGTCAGAAGGGAGACAAAGTGAATCCTAAGAGCAGAGAAGAGAATATATATAACCAGTTTGCTAGAACAAGAGGAGACAGAGAGCCAAAACAAGAATTTAAGGCAATTCTTCCAATAGATAAAAAAATCGGAAACATGGATTTCAGAGCCCAACTTTTCTCATTAGATATAAGAACAGCAACTTGATAAATGACAAGGAAAGAATTATAGAAAGATGGAAGGAATACTTCTCAGAACTGTTGAATCGCCCAGATTCAAATGAGATGTTACCTGCAGACACTATGGAGGAAAGGAAAGATGAAGAAGAATGGCAAGTTAGTGAAGAAGACGTGAAGATGGCAAACAAAGGATTCAGAAACAAGAAAGCCCCAGGGGAGGACAGAATAACTCCAGAATTAATCAAGGAGCGAAGTGAGAGGTTACACTTACAGACCTATAAACTGATCCAGTTGATATGGGAGAAGCAGACACTGCCAGAAGGATGGAAATTGGCTGTAATATGCCCAATATACAAGAAGGGAAGCAAAATGGAATGTGGTAACTACAGAGGAATCACCTTGTTGTACGTAACGTATAAGGTACTGTCCCTCATTATCCTCAGAAAATTGCAACCATTCATAGAGAACAACATGCAGGAGTACCAAGCTGCCTTTCGATCAAACCGATCGAAAATAAATTATATTTGCACCATTGTTTGAAAAACACGTGGAGTATGATAAAGATATCTACAGCCTGTTCGTCGATTTTCAAAGTGCATATGACAGCATACACAGGACTAGCGTATACAATGCAATGCGTGACTCCAGAATCCTTGAGAAGCTAGTGGGAATGGTAAAAGCTTGTATGGAGGGTCAAAAGCAGCAGTACGTTTCCGAGGAGCCACATCAGAAACATTCGAGACTTAGACAGGTCTTAGGCAAGGGGATGCCACAGTTACACCGGACGATTGTGGTTTCAGCAGTCATAACAGTTACCCTACCACAACTACAGAATAGAGTGCGAACTGCATGATGCCATCGATCCTGCTGATCGGGTGCTCTAGGTTATTCTGGATGGAGTATTTATGTCATTGAGGAGGTGTGCCGCTTTACTATGTCATTCGTAACGACCGAATCGGTCTTGTTCTTCTGGAGTTGTCGTCGGCCTTTACACTTGCTTAACGAATTTGTTACAGTGTCTGTACTGCTTAGTCAAACCCAGGCAAGGCGATATTGCATCCTGCATAGTGTCTCTTACATGACGTTACGAAGACAGTTTGGTCTGTAGGCTTCTACCGATTTTCTGCTGAGTTCGCTCGCAGTCTTGCTCAAGAGCGTCAAGGTTGCTGTCTCTCTGACCGAGTAATTTAACGCTTCCCACTTGGCGGTTGTTATTTCCGGTTGATTAACACCGACTGTTCGACCTTGGAAAGTCTTTCTCTCCCGTTTCCGTACTAATTTGTCGCGTAACAATACGTTCCGTAGGTTTGGAAAGATCGATGCTATGGCTAAATCGAAGAGATCGTATATGAGCTTTCGGTATTCGTATACTGACCAAGTCATTGATTAAAGTGAAAAGAAGCGGGCCATGTTGGCACTTAAAACGATGTAAGGTGGAGGAGGGCAGTTTTAGACCGGAGCCAGAGAGAGAGAGAGAGAGAGAGAGAGAGAGAGAGAGAGAGAGAGAGAGAGAGAGCACCAGAAAACTGGGATGAAGACATCAGAAAAGTTACTGGTTTCAGCTGGCAGAATACTCATCGAGAGTTCCAAAGACGGAGTCAACTTGAGAAATCGTACTGCTTCTCTATAACACGTTACAACACACTACGTATTAATCCTGCACACAAGCAGGGGGATGGGTGGGTCGCGTCGCGTGGTCGCAACATCCGCTGCCGCCACCCTTCATTTCCACACTTCCCTCAGTCTGCAGACTCGGTTTGACAGCCGTAGTACTGAGTGAAATACTGCTAACGGTCAAAACACACCACAATTTTATATCGCGTAAATTATGACGTTGTGAAAATTGTGTGTGTCTTTTGTTATAAAGCTTAAATCAGTACTTCAAATTTTCTGTTGAAGGCTTTTCAAATTATGCTTCACTCTGTACTGTAATTTCTTTCAAGTTATGCTGAAGTGACGTACTAAGAACTGATAAAAACATTTGGTTGTGTTTGTGTATGAAAAGTAAATTGTGAAATGTGAATCTTTTAGTGTGAGCTCTGATGTCTTATTTTTTTACATTGTTTATTTCTCCCTATGTAGTGTGTTCTCAACAAAATATTTTCTTATTCTGAATAGGAAGTTGGATACCGAAATTTCATGAAAGGATCTGACTTGAACGAGAAACACCTTTGTTTTAATGATGGGCACCCCAGATCACTTACCTTATTCGTGACACTCTCGCCTCTGTGTCGCGATAATACAAAATTCCCCGCAGGGGGCTCGCCAAACTTTGGCGCGTTCGTGCATAGCTACCACTGGGCTCCGGCCTTTGCAGCGTTTCTTCCCTTCCGTGCTGCATGTCTATCCTCTTGCTAGTTTTCCCCTCCCTTGGGGAACATGTCTGGGATGTTATGGGGAATGTCCTGCATTGTCTGTCGCTGACGTAAGAACAGTCTCACCTTTGTTTTTTGCTCCATTTTGCTTTCTTCGTTTCCCTTCTCCTCTCGTTCCTCCACTTCGGCTTTCTTCTTCCTCCCAGTGCGCTCCTGAAGTCTGCCCCACTTGTCTGACATGTAACAGGTGACTGGGGAACGCGTAATTCTTAGCCCTGGGTCGACAGATAGGGTCTTCACGTACCCCCTGGTACAGGCCACGCCCAGGGATGGGTGATGTCCAAGCTGCAACCTTCCCAAGTTGCCGATTGGTCCCCCTGTCAGATGTTCGGGATATGTGACACCTCAGATGTGAACAGTCACCTGAGGTTGGTGTGCCCCTCCCCCCCCCCTCCCCCTTCCCCGTGAAGGGAGCCCTCAGGTGGAAGGAGCACGCCATCGGAGATGCTGACGATCATGGGTGATTTTCTCGCAATGAGTCAATTATCTTCCCAATCAACATCTACGAAAGGTAAACTTAATGCGGCTGATGATTCGAAGACCCTTCCTGCTGCACCACTGTTCCTCGTCGCCTCACATACTGAAGACGGTCAATCCTTCATCATGGTAAATCCGTTTATTACTCAGGAAGGCGCTGATGCAATTTCTGGCCCTGTGAAATCCTGCTCTCGTCTACGGAATGGCACTTTGCTTTTGAAGACTGCTTTGATTCTCAAGCACAACTGCTTGCTGCCTCGCTTCTCCACGGCTACCCTGTTCATGTCGAGTCCCATAGAACTTTGAAGTCTCCCCTGGTGTAATTTACACCAAGCTGCTCGACTGTCTAACCGAGGCCGAAGTCCAATCTTACCTCTCTGATGAGGGTGTCAATACCATCCATTGTGCAATGAAAAAGGTAGATTCCTCCTTAGTACCTACCTGTACTGTTTTCCTCACCTTTAATGGAGTGCTGCTGCTGTCCAAGATCAAAGCAGTTTTTGAAATTATCACAGTCAGGCCATACATTCCGAACCCGATATGCTGGTACCAGTGTCATCCTTTCAACCACACTAACGTCTTGTCGACACCCAGCTATATGTGTAACATGTGGTAGGGATGCACACGAGGGCGATTGTCCGCCTTCTTCTCTCCGCTGTATCAACTGCAATGGCGGTCATTTGAAGTCGCCCAGTGTCAAGGTAGCATCGCCATCCCCCCAGCCCACTGTGCAACAAACCGTCAAGCTCTCGCCTCAAGGGGCGAAGCCACCAGCTCCACAATCAGTAGGCAGGAAAGGATAGAAGGAGTACTCCCGTGAAGACTTCCTCTGTCCCTCCATCCAAACAACACCCGAGTCTTCCTCTAACCGGAAAGGCTCCAAGAAGTCCACCAAAGACAAACTGTCTTCTCCTTTAAGATCCTGTTCGATGGTGTCACCATGTGGTACCTTAGCCCAGCCGGCCTCTGTCTCGCCATTGTGCACCACCAACTATTTTTAAGCGTTGGACTCCACGGAGCGACCACACGAGCAAGCTGATGCTTCTGTGGACCCCATGGAGCAGGATCCTTCTGCTTCTGTGCCCTGTAGTAGCGACTCTACACTGGCTGTCACTCGACGGCTGCCTCCTCATGACTGTCCTCCAATGGAATGTTTGCGGCATCAGCTTTTTGGGTAGCTACCTTCACCATTTTTGCTACTCAGTGACTTTAATGCGCATCGTCACCTTTGGGGTTCTCCCAGGTCCTGTCAGAGTGGTGCCCTCTTGGCCGACCTTTTTAGCCAACTTCACCTCCTTTGCCTTAACATTGGAGCACCCACTTTCCTTTCCAACTCCTCGCACACCTATTCCGGTTTGGACCTATCTTTCTGCACTGCCCTGGTTGCCCATCGACTTGAGTGGTTCGTTCTTCCTGACACCTACTCCAGCGACCATTTCCAGTGTGCTCTCAATTTGCTGACTCCCACCCTATCCATGTGCACGACAAATGGCAGCTTACTAAGGCTGACTGGCAGCTTTACTCCTCCCCAGCGACCTTCGAAAAACAGTTGTGATGACCAAGTGGACTATGTCACCAACGTTTTATCCTTACTGCTGCAGAACGTTCCATTCCTCGCTCATCCTCTTTACCATGTCGTGTCCCAGTCCGTTGGTGGACTGAGGCATGCCGCGATGCAATTCGCACATAGAGACGTGCTCTCTGTGTTTTTTAACCGTCATCCTACAATGTCAAACTGCATTCATTATAAACAAAGGTGTGCAAAGTGTCGTCGTGTTCTTCGGGATAGCAAACGAGCTAGCTGGATTTCATTCACTAGTTCTTTTAACAGTAACACCCCTTCCTCAGTCGTGTGAGCCAACCTCCACGTCATTCTGGGACCAAGATTCTTTCGTCTACTTCCGGCCTCACTGTAGCAGACGATGTTATCGTGGACCCTTAGTCCTATCTCCAACACCTTGGGCCACCATTTTGCGGAAGTTTCGATCCCTTCCCACTATCACCCTGCCTTCCTCCATCGGAAACGAGCGGAGGAGGCTCGGGTGATACCCTTCTATTCTACAAACCGTGAGTGCTACAATGCTGGCTTCACTATCAGGGAGCTCGATCATGCTCCTGTTTATGCTGATCATCTGCCCCATGTCCGGACGCCATCCACGTTCAGATGTTGCAGCACCTTCCTCTTGTAGGCACGCACTTTCTGCTTAACATGTACAACTGCATCTGGGCAGAGGGCACATTTCCTGGACGCTGGCATGAAGCCACTGTCATACCCATACCTAAGCCCGTAAGGACAAAACTCTTCCTTTTGGCTACTGCCCCATCTCTCTTACGAGCTGCCTTTGCAAGATGATGGAATGTATGATTCATGCCTGACTGGTATGGTGGCTCAAGTCTCGCAATTTACTGACGAATGCACAGTGTGGATTTCGAACACGGTGTTCCGCAGTTCATCATCTCGTCACTCATGTCATGAATGGTTTTCTGCGGAAATCCCAGACCGTGGCCGTGTTTTTCGATTTCGAGAAGTTCTACAAGACCTGCTGGAGAACTGGTATCCTCTTTATACGTGGGGCTTCAGTGGCCGCCTACCGTGTTTCCTTGATCGAATTTTCAAGGTGCGTGTGGGTGTTGCCTTGTTGGACACCTTTATCCAGGAAAACGGAATTCCTCAGCGTTCCGTCCTGAGTGTCATCCTCTCTGCTATTGCCATTAACCCAGTGGAGGCCTATCTTCCACCAGGCATCTCCGGCCCCCTTTTTGTTGACGATTTTGCAGCTACAGATAGTGCCTGAAACCTGTTTATCAGACAAACCTTGAAGGCCTTTCCAAAGGTTGGGTTTTGTAGAGAAATAATTTTCAGTCTGTATCTTGGGAATCATGTTGCGCTAGCGCTCGGTAGGATGCCGCCTAGTGCTTGATATCGAGAAGTACCATGAAAATGGTATACTATTATAACGACCCATGCGAAAATACGTGTGTTCTTGTAATCCCAGAGTCTGGAGATGTGCATGGAAAAGTGAGCAAGCAAGGAAGCAGGTTCGGAGCAGAAACAGTAACGCGTTTGTGCCAAGGGGAAACGATCTCGAATTTGTGGAACAGTTCTGTGAGTGACTTCGGCCCACTGAGGTGCTGTGGGCACCTGTCAGGCGTAGATTCCCTAGTGCTGAGAGGAGTATATATACGTTACTGTCCGTCTTCGCGGTATATGTACAATTGATGTAAAAGGGATGATTCTGTTTGGCGGAGGATATGAATTGTTGTTTACTACATCGGCACGGTACACGGCGATATATTGCTTGGTTGGAGATCAGTTTTGCGGACTAATATTCAAGCTCCTGCCCTCGGTAGGGGAGCAATGTAAATGAGTAAGTCTTTTTTCCTATTTGACCATATGTATGGCACTTTACGAGGTTCAGTTGTCGTTGCAATATGTTGATCAGTGTAAAATAGTTCATTGCCGCTGAAGGACTCGTCTGCAGAAGGAATAAAAGGCTGACGGCGCCTCGATACTGGCGGCATCTGTAATTCAGCAAGTAAATTCGATTAGAGCCAGTCGTAACGCCCGATTCATTCACATCCTTTGTGCTGGGATATGGGAGCCTCTACATAGTGGAGGGAACGTTTGTGTGTGTTGAAATCAGGAAGGATAACACGTTATGGACTGGGTACCACATTAGGTCTGCTAGGAAGACTGAATTCTGCATTATCTTCGTAAACAGTTTCTGTTAGGGCAAGAATTTCCATGCATACAAGCTGAGACATCAAGAAAGCGTGCATTAACTATTTCTGGGACATTATGCATTTCCCAAGATGTCGACTTGGCTGTTGCTTTTTACAAAGCCATGTGACATAAGATTAACATTGAGAACCTTTTAGATGGAGAGGCTCCACGCGGATGTTTCGCAGCGAGGTATCAGTGACGCTGGGGCAGGTATGCACGACTGGACGCAGCTCGTATGTTCTGTTAGGGGGAAAGGAGCTTATGCTATTCTGTCATCAGCGGTAAAGACTAGTGCTCTCCGGAGGTGTCTCACGTATTGAGGCAGGCGTGAGCGCACCTTGGAATTCTGTGACATCGGTATAAGAGAGACTGATTACTCGAAAATAGAAGCAACTTCCACCCGCGTCCGATAGTGGCTCTTGGCTGTGTGCACCTCGGGAGCATCTGCTCTGGTGTCTAGGTGAACACGTATTTCAATAGGAATTTGTCAGGTGTCAAGTATGAAAGATGTGCCACCCTCATGCGTTAGGGGCCTTAACGGGTATCTGGGTGTGGTTTGATAGCTGACGGCCGCTTCACTTCACGGGGGGTTGCCGTTAACCTCCTGTGCGGTCTAGTGGACAGGGGGTGCCAGAGGGTGCTTGCGTGCATCCGTTGGATTGTTTTGTGAGCACGTCTGTAGACTGTGCTATGCGTTACTTGGTCAGTTTACGATTTCATGTGTGCACATCAATGTACTGAATTATGTAGGAGCAGTGGAACAGTTTTTGTATAGCACGATCTGTGACGTATACACACACACACACACACACACACACACACACACACACACACACACACGTTGCGAGTGGTGGAACAGCATGATCTGTGAAGTCGGTATCCATGTGTCAGAGGTGACGCGTTAGAATGGCGGTAGTGAGAAAATGGTGTGTCAGATGAGAGAGACGATAACGAGCTCTGGTAGTGGTACTATGCACTACGTCAGGGGTCTCCAATCTACGGCCCATGGGTCGAAACCGGTCTGTGAGGGCCGGCCGCACATCCCCGTATCCGGCCCACCAAATATTTGAGGTGGTACCTATTCTGCCAACAATTGAGTTTCGAGGCCTATCGCGACCAACACACCGCTACATTGTCGGAGCTCCATCTTTACAAAGCGGAAGGTCATGGTTAAACTTGTGGCTATCCACAATTAGCAGACAGACCATTCTCTGTGCGATAGTGAAAACAATAAATTAACATTTTCTGGACACATTTCTTCTGCTGTTGCAATAATGCAGTTCTTAATTCATTCAGCGTCGGTAAATGGCTTACACAGTTTCGCTACTAAATGAGCCACATGAAAACTAGCACGAATTGCTGCATGTTGTTCAGCATTTACTTTCTTAAACAGCGACTGTTGGGTTTTTAGCTAACGTTTCAGAGACTCATACATTTCTAATCGTTCGCATCCTGTAAACTTGCCGTAATTCTGAGAGTGCATAGTCTCATAATGACGTTTTATATTGTATTCTTTGAAGACTGATATTGCTTCATTGCAAATAACACACATTGGTTTGTTGCTTGAATCCACCACGAAATATTGACATCCTCACTGCTCTTTCAAAATTCTACAGTCACTGTCAACCTTTCGTTTCTTTTCCATATTTGTACAGAACTTTACAAAAGATTGTAACCTGAAAGTAAAATTGTGCTATTTAATACTAATAAAACTAGGGAGTAGTCTGCCTAAACAAAATGCAATGAATTTATTTTTAAGGTACTTTAATTACTAAATTAAATACTCACAATCACACTGTAGTTCCACTAAAAAATACAGTGAAAAAATACTCAAGTCGTGCTATACGTATTTCGATTTTCAGATTTTCCTTGTCTCATCGAATTCAAACTTTGAATTGTCCCACACTTGGTCGTCCCACCTAGTAGTACAGCATATAAAACACTAAAAAATTCGTGAGACACTCGCAACATAGACACAATCACGCAACAGAACTATCAAATATATGATCTGGCTCTGCTACTCGCTACAAGACTACATAACTAAACTTATTGTTGCGCCTCTTGAAACAACAATGCGCTGACATACTCTACCTCTGTTACGTCTTGCAGTAATAGTGTTGCTAACATTGATTTTGAGATTTCGTTAACTTTGCAGGACGCTTTCGTGAAGAATGTGCAGTGACATACCTTTTTGTCGGCGAAATTCGCCAGAATATAAAACACCTTAATTTCGGTCAGGTACGTCCATCAATCAAAATTATGTAATTAAATAAAAATTGTAGTTCGTTTCAGTGCTAGCTGTTCCCACAACCTTAGATTTTTGCGATTTCATCTTTGCTTTAGCCCTACATTATGGTGATCATGGAGTGCTAGGGTGCTTTAATCTCAGTAGGTAGATCTTGGCCCTTATGACTTCGTGGAGGAGTCAGTGTCGCTCGCGGACTAAAAAGTTTTGAGACCACTGCACTACATTTGGTCTCTGGACCTCGTGGCGAACACCCCAGATGGCGGTAGTGGCTCAAATTGTTTAAATAAAGACTGGTGCATAATTTCATCAGTTGACGATTAGCAAGCTTGTCTGTAGACTGTGTGAAGTGACCCCAAGCATGTCAGAGTGTGTGTTTTGTGTCAGTGTAATAAATATACTACATCCCTAAATAAATTGTTCCAAAATAAATAAAGTACACTCCTTCCTCTCTCCACCAGCCCAGTGCAGGCTGAGTCCTTGTCACACGAATCCCTAGGAGGTGGTGGCAGTCGGGTGACTTAGGTTAGTGGAGGTAGTCCAAGTGTCCTTTCTTTCACGCCATTTTCTTAGGGTAGCAGAGATAGCCCAATTTACCTATCTTAAGCACAAAATTCTAACTTCCAGACAGGGGGTGTGGCATTTGCATCATCAACTGACATCACGGCCACCATCTTGGATGACGTCATTCGCTGTGCACGTTAGTTTATTTTTATTTATTTATTTATTTATTGTTCCGTGATACCACATTAAGGAGAAGTCCCCATGGTCATGGAATGAGTCAATACATGAAATTTCCAAGTCCTTTTCCCATGAATCCTTAGGAGAATGTGGCGGTTGGGTGACTGAGGTTAGTCCAAGTGGCCTTTCTTGCACGCCATTTGCTTCGCTTAGTAGAGATACGCGAATTGACCTCTCTTTACCGCCAAAGTTCAAACATGGCGCCCCTGCCATTTTTCTGGGGGAGAGGGCATGGCACTTTCCCGCCAAAACCTGCCATCTTGGATAACGGTACTTGTGTCTTCAGTTGACGTCATGGTCGCCATCTTGGATGACGCCATACGCTGTTGCCAACTCTACATGCCTCCGTCTTGGATGACCACTGTCTTGGATACATCTGGCAACAATGCTAATTCTAAATATAGATAAATGTAAATAGGAATAAGAGTCCTGTTATGTTTAAATACTCCATTAGTAGTGTAGCGCTTGACACAGACACGTCGATTAAATATTTGGGCATAACATTGCAGAGCGATATGAAGTGGGACAAGCATGTAATGGCAGTTGTGGGGAAGGCAGATAGTCGTCTTCGGTTCATTGGTAGAATTTTGGGAAGATGTGGTTCATCTGTAAAGGAGACCGCTTATAAAACACTAATACGACCTAGTCTTCAGCATTGCTCAAGCGTTTTGGATCCCTATCAGGTCGGATTGAGAGAGGACATAGAAGCAATTCAGAGGCGGGCTGCTAGATTTATTACTGGTGGGTTTGAACATCATGCGAGTGTTACGTAAATGCTTCAGGAACTCTGGTGGGAGTCTCTAGAGGAAAGGAGGCGTTCTTTTCGTGAATCGCTACTGAGGAAATTTAGAGAACCAGCATTTGAGGCTGACTTCAGTACAATTTTACTGCCGCCAACATACATTTCGTGGAAAGACCACAAAGATAAGACAAGAGAGATTAGGCCCGTACAGAGGTAGATCAAGTATGCCAGAAACCTCTTCGTTCCAATACTCTTGCCCTTGACACAGAGTACATTACAATTTCAATTTCTTCAACTCAGTTTGTAACAGGGAGTGCTTGTACACTTGCACAGAATGTGGCCTGCAACAACAAATTATCAGTTACACTGAGCAATGATCCCACACGCAATCACTCGCATTAACATGACAGGTCCAATTCCACATTAATTCAGACATGGCCATACGATGACAAGTAGATACCATTAAAAAAACACCACTTAAGTCCACTCAGGTGTTAAGAGGCGGTGACTTCCAGGGTTCCAAGCAGGAGTGTTATTGCCTCCTATCTGTGCAGGCGGTCTTCGAGGTGCTGTAAAATTAAAGATTGTGGAGTTTGTCGGAAACTTGAGGGCCAGGTTGCACGCGGCGTCCACTGCTTCTCCCACTACTCGCTGCTGTCAATCTTTAATCCAGACAGAAGGCTTCCATCGGACCGATTTAACCACTCCCAGCCTCTCGAGACCCGCACCGGAACACAGGAGTTCCCCAAAACCAACAATTGGCAGCCAGGTGCCCTTCAGCTCACTGGCAGTACCAGGGCCCACCAAAATCCCACAGCACCCAATTCCGCCAAAGACCCCAGCTCCCGACACCGACGGCCTGTATAGCTAGTGGCGCTGGCGGAGCGCCATGTCCGCCAAAATTAAAGCGCAAAAGTTTTGTGTTTTCGCGCTGTAGTTCGGGCGGGAGTCAGTCTGCCCGTCTAGCAGAGCGAGATCGGCGGTTGAGCAGTCGAGGCGGTCCGCTGTCCAGTGAAACCGTCAGTGTTGTTCACATTTTGGACAGTCCACGTCGAGAGCTCCGGGGGGAGTGGATATAACTTGATCAAAACAGTTCCTGATCGCTGTCGATGTGTGTGTGTAAGTGAACTGTCGAAACGGCTGTGAAATAGCAAACTTCGGCAAGTTCGCCAACGGAATGGGAAGTTCAAAATGGTGAAGATGTTGCAGGTATCGGCAAAAACATAAGCGATGAAAGCAAACGAGAACACTGTGGCGCAACACAATTTTTCTCGATTTCATTTCGAGACAGTTGTTGTGCACTACCACGTGTGAGCTTCTCTATTTCTGAAATATGTTCTTTAATCAGAATGGACTGTTTCGGCAGTTTTAAATTATGCACGGGGAAATGTAGAAGTTGAAGAGATTGTCTAAGAAAACGAAACCTACGCCCCTCCAGATTTTGTCGAAAGTACCAGCAGCGTCTACGATTCAAGTGGATCAACGTCATCACCTGCGAAATCAGGACGTACGAATCAAAATCAAAGTGATTTAAGGCGTGGCAGCAGGTACTATTGGATGTCAAAAGAAGCAGATTTACATTGACGAAACGACGTAGCAATTGCAGATTGAAGTCACTGCAGACCAAAAGCGCAACTTCTAGGTTAACGAGAAAGGATTTGTTGAAGAGATGGGAAGCAGACATGCAGAACTGAGGAATCACAATCTATAAATCAAATGCTGTGGATAAATGAACGTTCGACAGATTCATGAAGCCAGAGAAAGTGCAGAGCACTTAACTAGTAGTCTTCAGCAGTGGACGGATAGCAGCAAGTGCGCAGTATAAATCAGAGGAGAGAGATCTTCAGTTCACGACGTCGCCATCATGGTTAAAGAGGTTCAAAGCGAGACACAGAATACGCCGATGCCATGTCACCAAATATTTATCCAAGAAAGAGGTGACTTCGACTGAGGAAATGCTTGAAGCTACCGAGCTATTTCAACGGCAGACCGAAGCAGGATTGGAACATATGACAGAGATTTTGTCATAAACGACGACCAAACAGGATGTGAATATCATGTCAGTATTAAACGTACGCTGACACATCGAAGCGAGAAGAAAACGTGTGCTGAATTTGGTAATGTGATTCAAGATACACCCTCATGCACTCCGCAATATTCCGTCTCTGCTTCCGGAAAACTGCTGCTGACAGTGTTCTTCTACTTGCAACAACCTAATGGAAAATTCGGCCCGCGGGTTTCTCAAGATAAATCTCCCCAAAGGGAATCTGGAATTGGGGAAGTTGGCCTCCCAACTGTATCAATCATATCTGGATCACGTTGTGAAACCCTACTTGCAGCAAGGCCAAAGTGACATGACGCGCTACGATAGGACTCTCGTAGATGTTAATGCTCAACCGACCTGCACCGTGAACGTGATACCATCGAAATGTACCTCTCTTTGTCAACCGTGTGACGTTAACTTTTTCCTACAGCTAAAGAATTTCTTCGAACGACTTCAAAATGATACTACATCACAGCTATCACAATTCACACGTTGGTGTAGTGCCAGTTGTCCGTGCCTGTCTTTCAAAATATGCATTTGTACGCATGGTACATAGCCATATTGATATATGATAGATTTGTGTTCAGCAACGGGATTCAGATGTGTTTTCCACGAATATTGCGCCGAAAACAAAAAGTCAGTGCATGAGATTTCGTTGGTGTGCCTGTTTCCACGGTAAGTTTCACCCCACTGGTGACAGAAACGCTCACGAATGAACTATCTGTTAGCATTACGCAATAATTTACGTAAGGCGTATTTTGTTCTTTGTATCATGACGAAAATAACTGCAAATACATGATAGATACGTACTTGATTGTTGACCACACCTCCCGATGTTTGCTTGGAAAAAAAGTCAAAGAAAAGTATTCCGATTATCAGGATATTATCAGATACATCACAAAAACACAGAATGGAAACAAAAAGTCGCGGACCAGTAGTTTGGTAGCCAAGCACCTCGACCGCCGACCTCGCTCAGCTAGATGGGTGGGATAGCGCTTACCCAAGCTACAGCATGCGAACACAAAAAGCTGCAATAACTAGAACGTGATTAATTTTTGGCCTCATATTTTGATCATTAGATGTACAGCGTTGGAAATAAGTTTTTCCGTCATCAAGTTTGACCTCTATATTTTGGAAAACTTGGAAATGTCTTGCAAAATGCCGAAACACGTCTGTCTTTATTTTCGGTGTACAACGTCCTTCCAAAACTTGATCAAAGTCGGTAACTCACATGTCAGACTAACCCCTTGTTAGTATAAAGAAAATTATAATCTGTTTGAATGCTGACATTCATCGAAGACCATGTTCCTAGATTTTGAGCTCTTTAAATAATGTTAGGAGTTTCCGTGTTACATAAGGGCATCGTGTGTGTTTTGCGCAATCCATGGTTCCTGTTACGTATGAACAGTTGTGGAAAATCGGAACCGAAGTTATTGTAAACTAATGTTTTGTATTTGCCCCATACAGGCCTATGTAGATAAATATACTGATGGTAGAGACTGTGACCCATAGCTCTACTAACGTTCTATTGACAGGAGTAACAACTTGAAGAGACAGCTGAAGAGTCTCGCTTCTTATCTGATGCCCTTGCGCGCTATGTTTATTGACTTAATCGATCTCACAACAAACACGTAGTTACAGACTCACCCTCCCACAATATTTGCAGTAATCAATGTAATGGACTTTTCTTCCGAGCCGTTTATTTCCGTGTCCTGAAAAGTGTGACGTTATTCACCGACCTCATTTTTGTTGTTACGCTAGTCCCACTACGTGCTTGAACGTAGAAAATTTCCCGGCTGTATGTCTCGTGTTAACAAGTCTTCCGCGGCATGCATAACGCGTGACTGAGAGAAGCTATTAGTTGAGAGCATCGCTGAAGGTTGGTCGCGTAATTAATAGTACAAGAGCAAGGGAGAGATACTGAGTATTTCAGTACTGTAAGACACACTCAGATAACTCGTCTGATACGATCACTGAAGGCAAAAGGAACAGATCTTTGTCGAAGTCCCGTGCTATCCCCTCAGCGAAACTTCCGAACGATGGATGGCAGAATAGAGTACATCGTTAAATCACATTACGTGGGTAAAGGTGCAAAGCTCCATTTACGACAGGCTCGTCCAGACTGTGCCCCCGGGGCGCTAGCGGCCGCGAGCGCCCGCGGCCAGCGTCCCGGGCGAATTCTCATGCCGTCGCAGTGGTCGAGCCGTGCCGCTGTACTCGCGCTTCGTACGGAAGACAGACCGCCGAGCCAGCAACGGTCAGAAGCATTGATAGGATACGAAGTCGTTAGTCAACAGACGTAAGGCTGCAGTGGGTCCAGATGGATGGTCAACAGCAACAGACAAGAAGAAAGACGAGCGGCGCGTCCGCACCATTTAAAACCGATTGGGAAATTAATTTCCTTTGTACTGCTGTCGAAAATCATGCCAATTGTTTAGTTTGTCATCGGAACCTCATGTGTTTAAAAAAGTACTCGGTTGAACGGCACTTTAATATCTGTCACAAATATCAGTTCGAAAATTTGTCGCAAGAGGAACGCCAGTCAAAGCTTGAAGAACTGAAAGAAACTTTCAAGCAGCATTACAGTGAACTAAGTGTTTCCTATCGTATGACTCTTTATTATTTATAAAGATGATAAATAAAACTATATTTTATAATGTGATATGTCACTTAACAATGTGCCAGTTTTCGAATATCAGATTGTTAGCAACAAGGAACATATCTTTTCGGTTAATTTTTATATTTCGGTTGCATTAAATGGCGTCGCACAGACATAAGAAAAAGTTTTAGGTGCGTTATTCTTTTGCCACTTTCTGAAAAGTCGTCACAAACGCTCTCTTGGCAGTTAAGTGTCAATAATGTCATTCTTTCTTTTTGTATATTTGTGTTTTTATGGATGGGAAAACATATTTTGTAGTTTGATCTATGTTTTCAATTAATTAAAACGCAATTATTCCAACAGATATAAAATTATTTTACGACCACATTTCGCTGTCCTTGCTAGCGTCTGAGGCCGCTTTTCAGAGGAACTGGGGGAGAACACACCCAAAGCCAATATTTTTGTTAGTTTTTTATTTGAGTTTCAATGAATGAAACAATTAATTGTTAAAATGATAAGTGTTTTAAAAAACAGAATTGTACAAAATTAATTGTATGTTCTTTTTTGCCGTGGTGGAAGCACGAAACAGGTGGGCAAAATTTGCACGCAAGTTGCAAATGCTCGCTGAGAATTGCGAAAGCAGGGAAACCCTCTTCGGCTGGGAATCTCATCAAGGATTGCCTGGTCGACTCGGCGGCTTGTATTTGTACCAGGTAGAGAATGGCTGAAGTCAGCTGTTCCTTATTCGCGGCAGCCCATTGTCTGATACACCAGAGGATTGTCGACATAAAAAATGTTATGGACACAGTCCTTCGAACGGTTAATTATCTTCGATCGCATGGACTCACACATGGCCAGTTTAAAGAATTTCTGGCTGATATCGAAGCGGAATACCCGGACATCCCCTACCACGCCGAAGTAAGATGACTGAGCAGAGGAAAGGTGCTTCGTCGGTTTTTCTCCTTGAGGGCCGAAATAAATACTTTTTTGGGAAATGAAAGGACATCCATAAGAATTACTTTGAGATCCTAAGGGGTGGCGAATTTGGCTTTATTGAGTGACCTTACTTGTCATTTAAATACTTTGAACATTTCACTCCAGGGCGAAAATCACTCTGTTGTTGATTTAGTGCAGACAAAAAACTTATTTTGTGGGAAAAACAGTTGCGCGAGAAAAATTGTGGACACTTTCCAAGACAACGCTAAAGGAAATGTGGATTTTTCAGATTATGTTCAAATCATTTGCGAATTACGAGAACAGTTTGAAAACAAATTTTTGGAGATATATTTGTTAGCCCGTATTCCCTTCGAGCAGAGGACGTCTCACAAGTGCTTCAACTAGAGCTGATTGACCTGCAGTGCAATATCCGCCTGAAGGATCGCTTTCTTATGTGTCAAACTCTGGATGACTTTTACAGCTGTCTTCCACGAGAGAAATATCTTTTGCACAAGCACACGGCCAAAGTTCTCTCAGTGTTTGGTTCCACGAATATTTGTGAGCGCTTTTTCTCTTTTAAAGCTTGCTAAAACTAAGAACTGTTCATTACTTGGCGATAAAAAGTTTACTAATTCTTTGAGGTGACCAGTATCACGGAATGCTGTAGCAAACCTAGACAAAATCGTTTCCTCGAAAAGAAAAACGTGTAAAATGTTAATTTTCTTCTTTAACAATGTTGACTGTAGGAATTAAAGAGTCTTATAACCTTAATTTTATTTTTAATAAGTTATCAAACTTGGTCAGTTAAAATTATTACGTACAAAACAGCAAACTAAGCATCCGATTTGTAAACTCTGAAAAGGGATACAAAAAGCTGTAGCACGAAGTACAAGAAGTACAACAGAAAATATTTACTTGTAACTATTAACAGTAAGAATGTGACTCTATATCCCTTACATAAAATTATTTCTAAAATAGAATATTTGTGACTAGTTCATTTAAGAATCTGATATATTTTTCAGAAGAAGCCTATGGTACATATGAGGACTGTGCATGTGCAGTACTAATAGAATCAACCTGTGGGTCATAAAACTACTAAGATATTATTCGATTCTTGTTTTGGATATTATTTTCTATAGCTTTGCGTAGTAATCCTGCCACACGAACACTAGTTCTTACCTAAATAGTAAATGGTTTGCTTGATTTACTGCTCATAGACCACTTTTACAGAGGTGCGCTTTTTTTTTGCGTTGGATCTGCTCTGTACCCGGGACAATCCAGCGCTGCGCAGAGCAGTCTCACTCGCTCCACAGCCATCTCTCTCTCTCCCTCCCTCTCTCTCTCTCTCTCTCCCCACCTCCCTATTTCCCTCCCTCCCTCCCTTCCCTATGCCGACACCAGCGACACACGGTCGCGGACGGGGCGCTGAACTACACTGCATTGCGCCCGCGGGGCGCATTTCTTGGATGAGCCTGATTTACAAAGTACGCAACGGTTTCCCGTCTTCCCTCAAGGGCGGCTCACAACTCTTCCGTGAGTACGCGTGTGGCCGACATGGGGCCCAAAGCCATTGCAGTACTTCTTGCTTTCCTTTGTTGCAACTTTACTCTAACGATATAGTTTCTCAGACTTATTATCTAGGCCAGATTTCATGTTGAGAACCCAGCTGTCTCCTAGTGCGTTGACTAGGCGTCATGAAACGACCGCAGTTGTTAGCCGCCGCCTACGATGTCCCGGCGGTCTCTTTAGACAGCTTGCAATTCAGTGCAGATCTTGCCACCCTGGCAACTTCACGTCCTAGGTCGCGCTATGCGAGGAAAACAAAACCAAGTGATTTGGAGACACTCTCTTCAGATCCTTGTTTGTACCTGAACAATTGGAGTGTATTTTCTCTCTCCTACGTCAGGGAGAGGCGTTTGTGGCGCTCTTCCCTTAGTAAATTGTGAAGCTGATCTAGTTTATTTTAAACAGCAAAACCTCCCCAGGCCAAGGCGTTACTCCCCTTCACAAAACTTAGCTTTGTAACGGTTAACTTAGCTTTACATAAAAGACTAAACATCTTAAAGAGTTTCATTTTTCACTTAGACTTTAACGCTGCAGACGGATTAAGAACTGTACGAACACTTGAAGGAATCCACTTTGCACGTCGGGGCTCGCCAGACGAGATTGACGCTCGAGAATTAATCCTCGCCATTGAGGAGGATACTACCAGAGAAGTTCAATATCGTGGTTTACCGCTCTGATGGTTTGGAACCGTATTTATCATTCGCGATGCGGTGCTTCGAATGCCAACGTATTGCTGATATGTCTTCCCAATGTACATACGAACAGATCGGCGAAGGCTGATGTCCGCTACCGCATGAAAACGCACCATGTGAGCCGCCACCTCTCTTTCTTAATGGCGGAAACGACAACCTTCCTCAATCCCCGAAAAGCGCTACCCTAATTAATGGACGAAAAATCCAGAAACTGAAGGTCACTGATTGTGCTCCTCACAGTTTGATCATCGAGAGCCGGTCGGTTGGCCGACCGGTTCTAGGCGCTTCAGTCCGGAACCGCGCTATTGCTATGGTCGCAGGTTCGAATCCTACCTCGGTCATGGCTGTGTGTGATGTCCTTAAGTTGGTTAGGTGTAAGTAGTTCTAAGTCTAGGGGACTGGTGACCTCAGATGTTAAGTCCCTTAGTACTCAGAGCCATTTTTGTTGATCGAGAGAAATATGGGCGAGGTATGCTTTTCCCTCTTGTGGTTCCTATAGCAGCACATTCAAAGACCCAGACTCCCACATCCCGGCCGTGGGAGCAAAATCCTCTCCGGCGTCTACAGGTGGCAAGCTTTCCTTTGGGAACTCTCTACCTGCAAACCTATAGACCAGCTACACGACACCAGTCGACGGCTGAAGGAGGCAGGGCCTCAGGGCTGTCTGTCCCTCTTCCTCTCCTACGTCCAGAACGGAAGCCATTGCAAGAGTTTCGACCGCCTAAATCAGTTTCAGAGAAGATGTTGTCATGGTACACCAAAGACAATGCGACATCTACTGACGATCGTCTCAGGACGATGCAACAAGTGAAGCAATGTACGACATAGACCAACGTCATCATTTTTAAGCGGCTACGCGCAAAGGCTCGCTGTCTAATGAAATACATCAAGAAGAAATTATGGGAGCGGTACGCCTCGTGCTTGGGAGTCATACCAGGTGTGGCCCGCCAGAGATCAGCTGTCCCTGCGTCTCCTCCTCAGTGGTAGTATTTATAGCGATGCATCGGTTCTTGCTCAACACCGCGCGATCTACTTCGCGACAGAGTCGGGTACTCTTCTTGCTTCGCTGTCTTTCGAACGCGGGAAAGGCAAGGCCCGTTACCTCCCGTCACACCGTATGTACCTTTAAGTGACGGAATTGGTCAGGCTCTTGACTCGTCACACGATACAACCCCGGACCTGAGTCGATTCATAATCAGTTGATCCAGTATCAGAATATTACTGAAGGACGGCATATACTTACGGTCTTCAACCTTTTATATACATAGTGTTTGTTTTAACTTGGAACAACTAAATACGAGGGAAATCGGAAAGCAGCGCACAATAATATTACTATCAAAAACTATAATAGGTAACAAAACAAAAACATTGAAAATGAACTTACATCTTTTACCTACTTTTATACATAGTTACCAACGTTGTCAACATATTTCTTTCATCGTGGGAGCAGTTTTAATATGCCCTGTTCGTAGAAATCCGTTTGGTTGAAATATAGCAGTCTGCGGACTGCTGATTTCACTTCCGCATCTGTCGCACAGCATTGGCCGGTCAGGAATTTCTTCATCGAACCAAACAGATGGAAGCCCGACGGTGCAAGGTCCGAACTGTATGAGGGATGCCGGATCGCGCACCCAAATTTGGTGATTTTCTCACGAAAAGGAGCAGCAAAAAGGAGTCGAGCACTGTCGTGAAGAAGTTTGACATTGTCAGCATGTTGTGATGTTTTTCAGGAGGGCACGACCCAAATTAACCAGCGTTTTAATGTGGGCTGCACCATTCACAGTGGTCCCGTGTTCAGAGAAGTCCACCAATAACACACCATGCACGTCGCAGAGCACTGTCACAAGTCCATTCCCAGCAGACTGAGTCACTTTGAATTTTTTTCGTGCTGGGAACCAATATGTTTACACTCTCTAGAGGCCTGCTTGGTTTCGGGCACGTAGTGGTACGCCCACGACTCATCACCAGTGACGATTGATTTCAGAAACACTGTCACTTAACGCATCACGCCGCAGAAGGGCAATCATATCTTACCGCACCGTCGGAAATGTTGAACTGCTGTGACAAGGCTCGCAGTTGCACAGGCCAGCTGTTCAAAAGTGCTGCCTCAATGGGCCGACATTATGAGGGGTTACTGACCATCGTGGGGTTCACTGGAAGAATGCACACCAACTGGAGACTGGCCAGCAGAATCAACCATATCTTGAAGGAAACCTAAGAAAGCAAGCTAGGAAAGGACTAAACAAACTTAATGAACCCAACATAAATAAATAAATAAAAATCAGAAAGGACAATAGAGAATAAGTTGAAAGTTTTTCTTTCTTTCTAGCGATTTGCAAGTAAGTGGGGTCCAACCAAAGCCGTGGCTGAAAAGAGTGTTAAGCTCTCATCAGGCCACGATCTCACTTGAGGAGAAAGTGATACATTCTAAAGAAGTCGGGTATGGTGAATGTTATGCAGAGTATATACAGGGTGTCCCAGGAGTAATGGCCAGTATTTAGGAATGTGACATAAACGATCATTCGAAGAAAAACATTCTAGTTAACGTGGGTACTAGAATGCATGTTTTAAGATGTATGAGCACTTCATCATCTGAGATAACTGTGAAGCTTCGTTTTCCATATTTTGGGACGGGCTAGTATTGACGAAAAAAGAAAAAAATTCTACATATTTTGGAGTCTTACGGCCATTCTGGCTGGCCATTTTTTACTTGTTTTTGTCAATACTTGCATCTGTCAAAATGTGGAATGCAAAGAGGTTGCAGCAGAATAAATTTGTTTCACGCTATCAAAGATGAAGAAATGTTAATACATCTTAAGAGTAGAAGCCTTGAAAATGATAAAAATATTAATTTTTATTGGTATTTATGGTGGTTTGAAGTATGCTTGGTACGAATATACATGTATTTTAGACCTAATCATTATTTAAAGATGCTAAATGTCAGTTTGAATGTCAGCTTACGCAGTAAAACACACCCACTTGTTGCTGCTCTGTTCATCAGCCGTTACTTTAGGCATTGGCTTCTTTATTTGTGGTCTTGCATTCAGTTGCTTCTTTACTATAATTCGTGTACGTTTTTTATTTCTGAGTCAAGGATTGCCGAGATGGACCTCGAAAGTTTCCTAGAAAATATCTGAAGGACCGGGATGAAAGAAAATAGCGAATACAATGAAAGGAGTATTACGTTTGTGCATGCGTTGTGTTAGAAAGGAGTTAACAGCAGAGAAAATGTTATATGCCTTCTACAAAATTTCAGAAATACAATTATTTACTGCAAGCTGTTCCAAAGCAGGGGCAGATGCAGTGAAAGAAGCTGTGACTTTAAATGACGAGGTGTATAGCGTGAATGTATTATAAGACATTGTGTGTTGAATGAAACTTAACATTCAGTTTCCTGTAACACTCGATTTTTCTAGCTTAATGTACCTTTTCTCTGGAACTACGTATTCCAGAGCAATTTAACAAACATGTTGATAGACGTGCCTGAAGCGACATTTTATTAACTTTATAGCTATATTATAAAAGATTCTATTCCTTGGCCCTTGTAATCTTAAAAATTTGCTTGAAAAACCGCTCATTGTTAAACAGTTTTTAAAATTGAAATTTCAGTATGATATTCAGAAAAAAGTCAGCTTGTCAGCAAATAGTGTAATGTTTGTGAAACATAGTTCGGTATTGTACTGTTACTACTTCCTAATAAAAGGCGCATTGAAAATGTTCAGTTTAGTACAGCGGAGACAGGAGGTATCTTCTTCCTTTAATGTATTAATTTCGGAGCCCAAATTTGCTAAACTTTCTCGATTCGCATGATCATTCCTGTAATAGCTCCGAATATTGACAATTTCTGCTGCTACATCCTTTATACACCCACTCTTCTGTACTGCAGCACATGTCACTAAGCGTGCTGTTAAACCGCCCTCTAGCAACTGAGGATTACTGTAGCGCAGAAAACGTCTGTGCGTCAAGTTTCAACAGCACACAACTTTCCGCGTTTACATATTACGTATCTGTTTAAACGAAATATCTTTAAAACTCTAGGGGCCAGAAATATGTTAAGAAAATTCGTATATAAAATGAAAATGTTAAGACGCCTATGCAGTTAGTTGAATATATGTTGAATATGTACTATTTTCAGAGTAAAAACGAAAACCCAGTGGTGTACTACTAGAAGCGAAACATTTTTTGGATATTTTCCGTCGTTGTTATTGCTGCGTAAAATTTTAGCACAAGTGTTGAGCGATTTCGCTCTTTTTGGTCAAAAGCGAGTGCTATCTCCAAATGCAACAGAAGGTATTTTTATCCTTTTGTCTGAACGCTACATGTGTGTATGTTAACCCCCCCCCCCCCAAAAAAAAAAGATTGAAGCCTTGAAAACAGAAATATACGCTTTCGCTGTGCTAAAGTTATCACTGTTCTCTGGAAATGTGTCATACATCTCATTTTTTCCTGTTTCTGGTGTTGAACCGTGTAGCCCGAAAAAGTGAGATTTGTCGTAGAAGCAAACCAGCAACTTTCCTGGTAATTACCCTGCCTCATTGACATGTTCAGAATCGTCTCTTGGTCTTCACACCTTTCTAGTTTGTTGATGATAATTTACAATAATGACCACAATTACATCATCAACATAATTACAGGGGAAGTCACTTTACAGTGTATGGCGGTGGGTACTTCTTTTTTTGTTCCAGTCATGAAATACGTTTGGAAAGAACGACAGTCAGATTAAGCCGCCGTTTCAGTTTTAGCGGCCGCTGCGGCATTGCGATGAACTGCTGCGCGCCGCTCTCGCGCCCGCTGAACGAATGGGTGACGAAACGTGACGCTATTCTTTGTATCCTTTGCATCTCCTGTATCAATCCTACGTAGTACTGGTCCCAGACTATCGAAATTAAAGAAACATTCGACCAAGGGTTAATTACATTTCTTGGTTAATTATACCTCTTTAGGATTCTTCCAATGTATCTCAGTGTAAAATCTACTTACCGACAACCAGTTCTTTGTAGTCGTCGGTCTTTTACTGTCGCTGCTGTTATCAGTGACAAATGGGCAATAGCGTAATTGCGCATTAATGTCATTTTCCGGCTGTTTATGCACAGTATGTTATGTGCGCGTATGTTGGGGGTGAGACGTTAGTCCCTGAACGGAGGTTTGATTCAAGCAGATCTTTCTTTTGTAGGATTGCGAGTTCACTGAGTGTAACAGCATCGTTCCCAATCAACCTATCACGTGTATCATTGAAAGCAATGGTCCTGTATCACTTCATTGGGGAGTCTGTCCCGATAAAAAAATTTCATCCATAATGGATGCTGCTCAACTGGATGACTGTTCCATTAAAGGAAGAAAATTCGCTACCAGTCACAATTGAAAGTGGTTCATTTAAAACGTGACTGATCGTTTATTACCAGTTGTGAGTGGAAGCAGATTTTCTTCAAAATGACCCCCTGTTGGACTCTACCTGCTGGGAAGTCCTGAATCTAATTAAAGAACAGATTCTATGGTCCTCAGGCTAGTATTTTGTTCACTTAACGGCTTTTCAGATCTGCATCAGACGCCTGTAGAAAGGAACACATCAACCTTGGCGTTTTATCGTCCTGTGCCCCCTTCCAGGTCTCACGATCGAACATTTCTGGATGAGCGAAATTTCTGTCGATTGCTACAGAGGAGATTCGCCTGCTGTCGCTTGTTGAACGATGTCCCACATTGACACGATATACCAGCGGGTGACCTCAGTAGCAGTGCAGGGCCGGTGTGCTGCTTCGAGGCTGGGAGCAGGGAGGGGAACAGGGGAGAGGCCGGTCGCTGGGAGCTGACCGTGGCCTTCCACGCCGGGGTCGCCAGCCTGTTTACCTGCTGCCTACTGGATCGATACAACTCCGCGCTCGTTAAATTTCCACGGCAGAGAAAGCCGTCACCACCTCGTTTTGCGAAAATTCGAGATTGTCAGTATTCCCTATGACAAGAGTTTTGTTCGGGCAGAATTATCTAGGAGCTATTAGTTTTTACGCGTGTAGGATACTGACTAATGGGCTCCAGTGTGAGAAAGCTCCGATGCGCCCGTCCACATTCCCTCCATTATCGTCGCTTTCTTTCATAAACTTTGTGTTACGTCGTTGAGAAATCACAGATACGTAGTAGTTCGGTGCGTATTACGTGCACACGTTGTGCTTAGAGTAGAAGAAATACAAGAGATATTCAAAACAGTATCACGGTCAATTGTTTGAGTAGTGTACCCATCAGCAGGAAAGATGGATGGTGATCACTTTTCGAAAGTTTAAAATGCTTACTGGAAGCAGCCGATTGGTGTCGACCAACGTAGATATATCCTAAGTGTAGAAATTCCATGCAACACCTTAACCTGTTGTTCGATTTATTCTTTATTGTGCGACCGGTTTTTGTCAAAAACGATTATCCAGTACTGATTTTTGTTACGTACCGCATAAAAATCGGAATGTCACAATTGTAATACACTACTGGCCATTAAAATTCCTACACTGCGAAGATGACGTGCTACAGACGCGAAATTTAAGCGACAGGAAGAAGATGCCGTGATATGCAAATGGTTAGCTTTTCAGAGCATTCACACAAGGTTGGCGCCGGTGGCGACACCTACAACGTTCTGACACGAGGAAAGTTTCCAACCGATTTCTCATACACAAACAGCAGTTGACCGGTGAGTCCTGGTGAAACGTTGTTGTGATGCCTGGTGTAAGGAGGAGAAATGAGTACTATCACGTTTCCAACTTTGATAAAGGTCGGATTGTAGCCTATCGCTATTGCGGTTTATCGTATCGCGACATTGCTGCTCGCGTTGGTCGAGATCCAACGACTGTTAGCAGAATATGGAATCGGTGGGTTCAGAAGGGTAATACGGAACGCCGTGCTTGATCCAACGGCCTCGTATCACTAGCAGTCGAGATTACAGACATCTTATCCGCATGGCTGTAACGGATCGTGCAGCCACGTCTCTATCCCTGAGTCAATAGATGGGGACGTTTGCAAGACGACAACCATCTGCACAAACAGTTCGGCGACGTTTGCAGCAGCATGTACTATCATCTCGGTGACCATGGCTGCGATTACCTTGACGCTGCACAGACAGGAGCGCCTGCGATGGTGTACTCAACGACGAACTTGGGTGCACGAATGGCAATACGCCATTTTTTCAGATGAGTTCAGGCTCTGTTTACAGCATCATGATGGTCGCATCCGTGTTTGGCGACATCGCGGGGTGAACTCACATTGGAATCGTGTATTTGTCATCGCCATACTGGCGTATCACCCGGCGAGATGGCATGGGGTGCCATTGGTTACACGTCTCGGTCACCTCTTATTCGCATTGACGGCACTTTGAACAGTGGACGTTACATCTCAGATATGTTACGACCCGTGGTTCTACCCTTCATTCGATCCCTGTGAAACCCTACATTTCAGCAGGATAATGCCCGACCGCATGTTGCAGGTCCTGTACGGGCCTTTCTGGATACAGAAAATGTTCGACTGCTGCCCTGGCCAGCACATTCTCCAGTATCTCACCAACTAAAAACGTCTGCTCAACGATGGCCGAGCAACTGGCTCGTCACAGTAGGCCAGTCACTACTCTTGATAAACTGTGGTATCGTGTTGAAGCTGCATGGGCAGCTGTACCTGTACACGCCATCCAAGCTCTGTTTGACTCAATGCCCAGGCGAATCAAGGCCGTTACTACGGCCAGAGTTGGTTGTTCTGGGTACTGATTTCACAGGATCTATGCACCCAAATTGCGTGAAAATGTAATCACATGTCAGTTCTAGTATAATATATTTGTGCAATGAATACCCGTTTATCATCTGCATTTCTTCTTGATGCAGCAATTTTAATGGCCAGTGGTGTGTTTATAAAATAATTTAATCATTCAGAAGCAGATGAATGGCGAGTTAGTTACAACCAACTTTCCGAGGATACCCTCTCGCAACTGTGACTGAAACAAATAACTAGTTGAAAACCAGTGGAATATTCGTCTGCGCTTTTGTAAGCCATAGGGATGCTAACGTACCACTATCGAGCCTTCTAAATTGCATTGACCGATTAGCCAGAGACGCAAAGACTACAAAATGTTAAGAAGTTGTGCCAGACGTACGTGTGTGTGTGTGTGTGTGTGTGTGTGTGTGTGTGTGTGTGTGTGCTTATAAGGTATAGAAGCATGGGCTTCAGGGATAATGCTTTCTGCTACAGCCAGAAGAAACTAGGAGGAGATGTAAATCACTTGCTGTTTTCCTACAGCATATTCGAATTTCAGCAGAACCGCTGACTGCAAAACTGACGAAACAACAGGGTGCCGCTTCAGGCGAGCGCTCCTGTTTTACTGTGTAAAAGGAGTTACTCTGATATTAAGAGATAGCAACGTGTGTTTGTGAAAACAAATGTACTGTCTGTGTTAAAAAAATGTTCAAATGTGTGTGAAATATCATGGGACTTAACTACTAAGGTCATCAGTCCCTAAGCTTCCACACTACTTTACCAAAATTATCCTAAGGACAAACACACACACCCATGCCCGAGGGTGGACTCGAACCTCCGTCGGGACCAGCCGCACAGTCCATGACTGCAGCGCGTGAGACCGCTCGGATAATCCCGCGCGGCCGTACTTCTGTGGTTACGTAAACACACTAATCACCAGGCGTATGTTCCCCAATCTCTGTTGAGTTGTTTTTTACATTCTGTTTATCTATAATTGGTATTACGTCAAGATTCTTCGGCTAAAAGTATTATGCCTTTGTAGACACTGTAAAATAATCACAAAACATCGTTCAAACTCCTTTTTTCGTTTTTTTTTATTTCTTCGTATATATTTTTTAATATTTGTAGCGAACTATTGGTAGTACGGTTCAACAAACAAACAAAAGGAATTTGCCGGTACAACGGAAGACTCTACACAATTCCAACCGCATCTGTGGGACCGTTTCTCAAGTTGTGTCCATTCACTGTCATTTGTAGCCTTTTTTTTTTTCGAATGAAACCTTGCGAATACTTACTCGACAACTAAGGCAACTTCGTAAAGTAATGGCAGTTTTGGAGACATAGTTACGAAATTACATTTAATTAAATAAAACAGTATGCTAAACCATGAAATTACACTTAATTAAATAAAACAGTATGCTAAACCAATGTCACCAAGTGAAAATAATTTTCAGTAGTTGATTGCAAAATGTAAATAGAACAGCGTGTAAAGTAGGAGACATTATGATTCACAATTCCTTCCAGACTCTCAATCGAAGTAAACGGCTGAAAAAAAAAAAACAGTGCTTAGAAGGCAGTCTTGTATTCAACTCGTTGACTCAGTTCGTGCGTTGGCTTGCCGAAGGATCAGCTTCCGAGTCGCTCCGTGGACAAGAGTTTGTCTTTTTCTCTCTTGCAAGGGCAATTAAGTAAAATAGGGAATCAAATTCGAGAGCGACAAAATATTCAAACTAATTACACTGTTACCAGGTGACTTTTCATGACTTGCAAGTTGACATATTTGTTACATCGCTTCTTAACCAACAACCCTGAATCCAGTAATTAGTAAACCACAAAACCCATAACTCCCACATCCCGCCCTCTTTGTCCAAAAATAAATAATATATACTAACTCGGTGTGGTATTTATGTTTTTCTGATTTAGCTGACCGGCGATCAGTCATTTTATTTCACACGCCACCGCACATAACGCCACGGAATTGGCCATACGCCACAGAGAAATAGAGAGAATATCGCAGCGCTGTGTGGACCACATGAGAAGTGGCAGAGCACAGCATCAAAGCTGGGAGCACGTCTCTGTATGAGCAGACAAGCTGCAAGGCGCAGAGGTGTGACGGTGGGTGCTGGGAGGCGTGGTAGTTGGAGAAAAAGACGGTTTTGTTGGCCGGAACATCGATTTCCGGAGAAGTTCGCCTTACGAAGATAATGCAGAAGCTGGTCGGTTCTCTGCTGTGTAGAACTTCGGTGAACTTTCTGTGAACCCAGGAGCTCAAGGAAGCGAGTACGTGGGTCACCCCGCGGCACAACGGGCACTTTTTTTATCCACGAACCCAGTGCGTCAGGCACAGTTCTAATGAAACCTAGGCCTTGGCAATAGCAGCGAGACGCCACAGAGGCGACCAGTCCTGTAACCTTTAACGTGTTCCCCTCAGATTACCGCCGTCCACGAGCGCGGCGGCTATTACGGTTGCGTTCCGAGCCTCATGGCCACCTCCCACTGCCTTGAACGCCGGTCACCCCGTGGTCAGTGCTCCACTGGTATCGTATATCTGTTTGTATAGCTGTCACTTTTTCCCCCTGCTCTTGTTTTCGACAATGCTAATTGCAAATTTGAAATGATAAGGTGGTTCATATGGGAAAGAAGGTGACAGCATCATTGAAAAATGGACGATTTTATCCTCGTCCAAGATGGAGGGGGGGGGGGGGGGGGGGTGTTGGGGTAATTTTTGGAGACGAAGCCTCTAAACTTTGAATTCATGTGATGCAATTGTAATACAAAAACGATTCATACGCAGACAACAGAAATTTATTATAGACTAGTAGAATCTCCTTTCCGAAACTGGTTGGAGAGGATGCAACTGCTCTCACCTCAGCAAAAAGATACAGGTACAGCGTGATAACTGGAACTGTTAGAAGACTACCTCTGGGAGAAACGACTAGCTGGCGAATGGAGAAATCATTCGTGACAAAGAATTAGTGTTGTGTACATAGTTCCGCGTAGTCAGCGCGTACACAACTTTGCCACTAGAGCGCACCCCGCTAAGCAAAACAGCGCAGGCACAGCGCTCGTCCGTCTCCGCACTACGAGATGGCGCTGCTTTAGAGACAGACCAAATTCTGCTTCCGCCAATCCGCGTATTAGTATGTAACGTAGCCATTGAGATTGCTGCTAACGTAGAACCTTTTCTCCTCGCGGATCACACTCGCGCAGTGCTACCTGAACGCTCGAGGTATTATAACATGTGTACAGACCTCCGATTAGTTAGTCTGCATTAGTCTAAGTTAGTCTGTACCAGTCTATAGTCAAGTTTCAGTGTGCGCCTAATAAGATTATAATATTCCTGTACATAGCCATGAAGATAAATGTATAGACACTTTGTCAAATGTCAGAGATATGTGAGAATAAGCTTAACGTACCAAGACCAAAGGAACTTCCGATTGTCAATTGTAAACAGCATCCAGAATCAAGTTACGTAATGTCTATGCTTTTTATTATTTGAATAAATGTGTGTGAAAATTAATCAAGTTATGTTTAAAGTTGGTCACCGTCAATCTGCTACTCTAAGCGTGCAAGTGGCATTTCTATCGTCTGACCTAACGGCAGACGATAAGCACGCCACGATAAGACCACGAGACATATTGCTGACACTCGCATACTTCGCTAGAGCGACAAGTCAAATAATCTGATGGTGTATGTACAGAAGACCTTACAGTAGGCACACCACAATTAGTTAAAGATAGCTTAGAGTACTAATCGGCCAATGGAACATATTTGTGAAGTGGCAGAACAACTAGTCCCCCCCAGTTCTACTTTCGTTCCATTAAGGGCGACATCGGTTTCATTTCGTATATTTAAGGTATCAGTAATGTTGCAGATAGGTGCAGGAAAGCTGCTTTGGAAGTCTGAATGCGGGAACAAGGGCGGCAGTTGTGTCCACTAGGCGTAGGGGTAGGTACCGGGTTTACCGACAGTTCCTGAGGGTGGGAGGTGCAGCAGTCGGGGATGGCTCCTTCAACCAGGTGTCCCGAGGGCGGCAGATGCGCTGCTCGCTCGCTCTCAGCCTGCTTCGGTCGACGCCGGCCCGAGCGGTCCAAGGGCGCTGCAGTCATGGACTGTGCGGCTGGTACCGGTGGAGGTTCGAGTCCTCCCTCGGGCATGGGTGTGTGTGTTTGTCCTTGGGATAATTTAGCTTAAATAGTGTGTAAGCTTAGGTACCGATGACCTTAGCAGTTAAGTTCCATAAGATTTCACACACATGTGAACATTTTTCGACGCCGGCGAGCCGACATGCGAGCAGCCTCTCACACCGTACCGTCATTGCTCCCTTTGCGGTGTGCTCTGGCCTCTCAGTTATAGTTGCTACTAGCTGGAGTGACCAGCAATGTGTTCTGTGTAGCATATACAGCTAGCTGATGATCTAACATAATCGACACTGTTGTGATGGGCCAACTCTGTGCTCATTTGTTTGATAACCCATCGCTTAGAAAGAAAGTAATGATTATACCAAGTCAAGCTGTCTCCTCGTTGGTACATCCTCAAGGTAGCCATTTTAAATTAACCTTCACACTATTCGATAATGAAACTCGTCATAAATATCCTATCACAATTCGAGAACAATAGTGGACGGTAACACAAGGAAAAGAGACATCCATTACTCGTTATTAAAAGCTGCCAGTGGCTCAGAAAGTTCAGTATGCAACAACAAAAATGTTGGATCATTTTCCGAATCGTATAAAAGTCCGACAGGTAGAAAAGCAAGTTTTAAACCAGATCTAAAGTCGTTCCATTTGGTCAAATTTTTATTCCAGTCGAAATCTCGGAAAGGCGCTTATTAAGTCGTTCATATGACTGGAAAGATTGGAAAACCACGTTTTACCAACAAAATTTATGTTGACTAAGCTTTCTATAGTCAAAACACTCAAAATTTCGGACGTTTTTCAGTTTTTTAAAAAATATCTCCATTTCTTGTGTTTTACTAGCGCTTTGGTATCTATTTCCTTTTTAAAAGAGCATAATGTCTAGAGATTTGATTACTATAACTTTTTTCTGCACCCAACGCCATTATACCCAATGCTAGAGTTCGTCAAAAAAATAATGATTTTTCAAACATTGTGGAAAATAGCAAAACACCGAGTGTTTGAGGATATTTATTTCAGTTTCTATTTATATAGTAGAAATATATATGTTATGCTATACATTGGAACTGGACATCTCACTTTGCAGACTGGTTAGCGTATGTAGCATCGCTGATACGACATGACATTCAGTACCTGCTAACATAGTCACTTCCGGATTGCGCGAAGTTTTTGTAGAACGAACGAAACAACAATCGTTATATCATACATCTTACCAAGGAGCTTCAGGGGTGGAGCATTGAGGTGGACCAGGCGCAAGAAGATTTTGACGCTATGATTGTAACAACTGACATTTCAAGAAACAATTGTCTTGGAAGTGTGGTCATTGTGGGAGATGATGTTCGACATCCTTGTGCTCCTGACTGGTTTAGGACAAGGCATCGAAATCTTAGTTTTTCTAAAGCTAGGAGCTGCGTCCTGAAAGTTCGACAGGGAACATATTCTGTTCACCCACGCCGTTGGTAGATTTGATACAACATCGGCTTTTTTCGGTCAATTTTGCATCTTTATTAAGAAACATGATCATCTAAACTGAACACTTCGCACGTTCAAGAAACCAGACGTTGCCAGTGCAGAAACAACAGCAGCTGGAGAACATTTATGAACGCGTTATATAGTGGAGGTGTCAGCAGTACCTATACACAAGCAAATTCACGATATCAGCTATTCGCCAAGTCTGCCGCAAAAAGCAAAGTTAATTTTGCAAGGTTACCACCCAAAAGAAATGCTTCGCAACATCATTCATTACCGATTTCCCAGCAAGTCTAAAGTTGGATGGGTAACTGGAAACCTCCTGAATGTTGGGGTAGGACTTTGCTAACCAAGGTCGGAGGCCTGTTGTAATGAGCCAAGATCCAGTACCTGAGTCAGTTCTTCACGTTGCTATGTGCCCATGTAAGCTGATGTGTGATACAGCGTGCTCCTGCATAAAGCATGTTTGATATATTTTTTCTTCCATTTGCAAGAAATGCAGTGGAGTCAAAACTGGAGTCAAAACTATAATTTTTATAACAAGAAATACATTTTATGTAAACGAGCGATTTTCTGTTGGTTATCGATCTTTTTGAAAAGCTAAAAATCGATAACCAACTAAAAATCGCGTGTGTCGTAATATGTTGCAGTAAAGTCAACGAAATGAAGCAGACTCTCATCGACGACATCAAATAGAAATGGCATAATACACACAAAAAACGCACTTGAAAATGGGAACGCGTCATGTGAAAAGTAAATAAAGAAAATCGTGACTGGTAGCAGAAGAATTATTTATAAACTAAGCTATTGCTTTCACAGTTGCAGGCTTTCAGAACCATTTAATGGATGAAATTAGCCATCGTAATAGTTGTTGGCAGAACTTGGTTTCCAAACCTTTCCAACCATTAGAACTAGTTAAAATAAACCTTTGGTAAGGTTCTAATAATTGACTAGACTACGTGTATACATATGAATTTTTATTTAATAACTGCTACCTCTTTTTTAACTAAGTTTGAATGTAAATCTTATACACATATCATATAAACGGACACTTTCCACGTCATTTTCATCTACTTTGGAACAAATCACTATCTATATTCCTCTGTGCTGTATTGATCACGAAAAATTAAAGCAAATAATATTTTTTTGTGTGTTCTTGGCTGATACGTGTCCAAGGATACGAAACTCGATAATAAAAATGAATTTGTTTATTTAAAATAGAAAATAGCTTTAAACAAAAAAGTATTTGAAGAAACGAATTTATTTAATGAAATTCGGTGTGGCCATGTTTCACATCATGAAATGTATAGTTCTGCAAAACAGTGTGTGAGTAGGTGGAGAACAATATTGTCAAAGAGGGAATACCTCAAAATGTGCAAGCAGGCGGCGTTTCACGGTGTGCGCGAAAATTAGACGTAAAATACCACAAGTAAAATTAAATATATTTTTTAAAAATCGTAAGCATTTGCTGATAAAATACGCATTTTGTTGTTGTTACAAAGACGGATTAAAATACTTCAGTAGTTATAAAGCAATTATGGATAATGTTGCCACAAGGATGAAGAATTTTTGTACTGAAATTTTATTTCAAGTGTGCTGTACCATAGACTATGTCAGACTTTGGTGCACATTTGGAATACCGTCATCGTAGGTTCCATTTCTTACATTCTTGTTCTTGTAATATTCGTGTGTCAGGTTCCGCAGAAAAGTTATTTCACGGTTCAATTGTAAAAGTTTTTCGATGTGGCATAGGCCCAGTCCTTCACAATATTGTTGCAGCGAAAAGTTGTCACCTGGAAACCGCAGGAAAACTCGCGGACGTCTGAAAGTGTGACAGAAATCTCGACGCGTGAGCTCAGCTGGGGTGAGCACATCGCCAGTTCTCGGAACTGCTGCTGGTAACGGCGAGACTGCGGGTTTTGCAGAATCCGTCGGAAACCTCTGTGGCCCGCCGCTGAAATCTGTTTGTGTGTGGCGAGGGAATTATACTTTGAAAATCGCATCACATCAGTGTACAGAGGGGTATTATAGGTAATTATTACAGTATCAATAAGAAATGCTGATTTCAGTCGCCGAAATACACACACACACACACACACACACACACACACACACACACACACACACACACACATACACACCGAAAATGTGCTCAAACGACAAAAAAGGAGAGGATTAATTGCCTCCTAAAGTCAAGAACTCGGCTAGCGTTGCAGTTCACTTGTAGATGGCGATGTAGCCTATACTGCTTGAAATAAACGCTAATAATGCAGATATACAATTTCAATTTGAAGGGACTAAGGAAATAGTATTCATGGTCTATTATTGCTAGGAGTTTCTAGGCCACTCTCGTTATAAGTGTCATTAAACGACATTAATTGAGTGACGGTGGACGAGCACGTTATCATAGGCCTAGTATGACGCTGTGTTCTACAGAGTGTTACAAAAAGGTACGGCCAAACTTTCAGAAAACATTCCTCACACATGTTGTTGTTGTTGTTGTAGTGGTCTTCAGTCCTGAGACTGGTTTGATGCAGCTCTCCATGCTACTCTATCCTGTGCAAGTTTCTTCATCTCCCAGAAGCCACTGCAACCCACATCCTTCTGAATCTGCTTAGTGTATTCATCTCTTGGTCTCCCTCTACGATTTTTACCCTCCACACTGCCCTCCAATGCTAAATTTGTGATTCCTTGATGCCTCAGAACATGTCCTACCAACCGGCCCCTTCTTCTAGTCAAGTTTTGCCGCAAGCTCCTCTTCTCCCCAATCCTATTCAGTACCCCCTCATTAGTTATTTGATCCGCCCATCTAATCTTCAGCATTCTTCTGTAGCTCCACATTTCGAAAGCTTCTATTCTCTTGTTGTCCACACTATTTATCGTCCATGTTTCACTTCCATACATGGCTACACTCCATACAAATACTTTCAGAAACGACTTCCTGACACTTAAATCTATACTCGATGTTAATAAATTTTTCTTCTTCAGAAACGCTTTCCTTGCCATTGCCAGTATACATTTTATATCTTCTCTACTTCGACCATCATCAGTTATTTTGCTCCCGAAATAGCAAAACTTCTTTACTACTTTAAGTGTTTCATTTCCTAATCTAATTCCCTCACCATCACCCGACTTAATTCGACTACATTCCCTTATCCTCGTTTTGCCTTTGTTGATGTTCATCTTATATCCTCCTTTCAAGACACTGTCCATTCCGTTCAACTGCTCTTCCAAGTCCTTTGCTGTCTCTGACAGAATTACAATGTCATCGGCGAACCTCAAAGTTTTTACTTCTTCTCCATGGATTTTAATACCTACTCCGAATTTTTTTTTGTTTCCTTTACTATTTGCTCAATATACAGATTGAATAACATCGGGGACAGGCTACAACACTGTCTTACTCCCTTCCCAACCACTGCTTCCCTTTCATGTCCCTCGACTCTTATAACTGCCATCTGGTTTCTGTACAAATTGTAAATAGCCCTTCGCTCCCTGTATTTTACCCCTGCCACCTTTAGAATTTGAAAGAGAGTATTCCAGTCAACATTGTCAAAAGCTTTCTCTAAGTCTACAAATGCTAGAAACGTAGGTTTGCCTTTCCTTAATCTTTCTTCTAAGATAAGTCGTAAGGTCAGTATTGCCTCACGTGTTCCAGTATTTCTACGGAATCCAAACTGATCTTCCCCGAGGTCGGCTTCTACTAGTTTTTCCATTCGTCTGTAAAGAATTCGTGTTAGTATCTAGCAGCTGTGACTTATTAAACTGATAGTTCGGTAATTTTCACATCTATCAACACCTGCTTTCTTTGGGATTGGAATTATTATATTCTTCTTCAAGTCTGAGGGTACATCCTTCACACCAGATGGTAGAGTTTTGTCAGGACTGGCTGTCCCAAGGCCGTCAGTGGTTCTAATGGAATGTTGTCTACTCCCGGAGCCTTGTTTCGGCTCAGGTCTTTCAGTGCTGTGTCAAACTCTTCACCCAGTATCGTATCTCCCATTTCATCTTCATCTACATACTCTTCCATTTCTATAATATTGTCCTCAAGTACATCGCCCTTGTATAGACCCTCTATATACTCCTTCCACCTTTCTGCTTTCCCTTCTTTGGTTAGAACTGGGTTTCTATCTGAGCTCTTGATATTCATACAAGTGGTTCTCTTTTCTCCAAAGGTCTCTTTAATTTTCCTGTAAGCTGTATCTATCTTACCCCTAGTGAGATAAGCCTCTACATCCTTACATTTGTCCTCTAGCCATCCCTGCTTAGCCATTTTGCACTTCCTGTCGATCTCATTTTTGAGACGTTTGTATTCCTTTTTGCCTGCTTCATTTATTGCATTTTTATATTTTCTCCTTTCATCAATTAAATTCAATATTTCTTCTGTTACCCAAGGATTTCTACTAGCCCTCGCCTTTTTACCTACTTGATCCTCTGCTGCCTCAGAGCTTCCCATTCTTCTTCTACTGTACTTCTTTCCCCCATTGCTGTCAATTGTTCCCTGATACTCTCTTTGAAACTCTGTACAACCTCTGGTTTAGTCAGTTTATCCAGGTCCCATCTCTTTAAATTCCCGCCTTTTTGCAGTTTCTTCAATTTTAATCTGCAGTTCATAACCAATAGATTTTTGTCAGAGTCCACATCAGCCCCTGGAAATGTCTTACAATTTAAAACCTGGTTCCTAAATCTCTGTCTTACCATTATATAATCTATCTGATACCTTTTAGTATCTCCAGGGTTTTTCCGTGTATACGAGCTTCTTTCATGATTCTTAAACCAAGTGTTAGCTATGATTAAGTTGTGCTCTGTGCAAAATTCTACCAGGCGTCTTCCTCTTTCATTTCTTAGCCCCAATCCATATCCACCTACTACGTTTCCTTCTCTTCCTTTTCCTACACTCGAATTCCAGTCACCCATGACTATTCAATTTTCTTCTCCCTTCACTATCTGACTTATTTCTTTTATTTCATCATACGTTTCTGCAATTTCTTCGTCATCTGCAGAGCTAGTTGGCATATAAACTTGTACTAGTGTAGTAGGTGTGGGCTTCGTATCTATCTTGGCCACAATAATGCGTTCACTATGCTGTTTGTAGTAGCTTACCCGCATTCCTATTTTCCTATTCATTACTAAACCTACTATGCATTACCCCTATTTGACTTTGTGTTTATAACCTTGTATTTACCTGACCAGAAGTCTTGTTCCTCCTGCCAACGAACTTCACTTATTCCCTCTATATCTAACTTTAACCTATCCATTTCCCTTTTTAAATTTTCTAATTTACCTGCCCGATTAAGGGATCTGACATTCCACGCTCCGATCCGTAGGACGCCAGTTTTCTTTCTCCTGATAACAACATCCTCTTGAGTAGTCCCCGCCCGGAGATACGAATGGGGGACTATTTTACCTCCGGAATATTTTACCCAAGAGGACGCCATCATCATTTAACCATACAGTAAAGCTGCATGCCCTCGGGAAAAATTACGGCCGTAGTTTCCCCCTTGCTTTCAGCCGTTCGCAGTATCAGCACAGTAAGGCCGTTTTGGTTATTGTTACAAGGCCAGATTAGTCAAACACCCAGACTGTTGCCCTTGCAACTATTGAAAAGGCTGCTGTCCCTCTTCAGGAACCACACGTTTGTCTGGCCTCTCAACAGATACCCCTCCGTTGTGGTTGCACCTACGGTACGGCCATCTGTATCGCTGAGGCACGCAAGCCTCCCCACCAACGGCAAGGTCCATGGTTCACGGGGGGCGTCACACACAAAGAAAAAAAAATATGTTCTGTGGACACGTGTCCGGAGACGCTTGCTTTCCATGGTAGAGCTCATTTTATTACTTCTCTTCAAATCACATTAATGATGGAATGGAAACACACAGCAACAGACCGTACCAGCGTGACTTCAACACTTTGTCACAGGAAATGTTCAAAATGTCGTCCGTTAGCGAGGATACATGCATCCACCATCCGTCGCATGGAATCCCCGATGCGCTGATGCAGCCCTGGAGAACGGCGTATTGTATCATAGCCGTCCGCAATACGAGCACGAAGAGTCTCTACACTTGGTATCGGGGTTGCGTAGACAAGAGCTTTCAAATGACCCCATAAACGAAAGCCAAGAGGGTTGAAATCAGGAGAGCGTGGAGGCCATGGAATTGGTCCGCCTCTACCAATCCATCGGTCACCGAATCTGTTGTTGGGAAGCATACGAACACTTCTACTGAAATGTGCAGGAGCTCCATCGTGCATGAACCACATGTTGTGTCGTACTTGTAAAGGCACATGTTCTAGCAGCACAGGTAGAGTATCACGTATGAAATCATGATAACGTGCTCCATTGAGCGTAGGTGGAAGAACATGGGGCCCAATCGACACATCACCAACAGTGCCTGCCGAAACGTTCACAGAAAATCGGTGTTGATGACGTGACTGCACAATTGCGTACGGATTCTCGTCAGCCCGCGCATGTTGATTGTGAAAATTAGAATTTGATGACGTTTGAATGAAGCCTCATCCGTAAAGAGAACATTTGCACTGAAATGAGGATTGACACGTTGTTGGATGAACCATTCGCAGAAGTGTACCCGTGGAGGCCAATCAGCTGCTGATAGTGCCTGCACACGCTGTACATGGTACGGAAACAACTGGTTCTCCCGTAACACTTTCCATACAGAGACGTGGTCAACATTACCTTGTACAGCAGCAACTTCTCTGACACTGACATTAGGGTTATCGTCAACTGTACGAAGAATTGCCTCGTCCATTGCAGGTGTCCTCGTCGTTCTAGATCTTCCCCAGTCGCGAGTCATAGGCTGGAATGTTCCATACTCCCTAAGATGCCGATCAATTGGTTCGAACGTCTTCCTGTCGGGACACCTTCGTTCTGGAAATCTGTCTCGATACAAACGTACCGCGCCACGGCTATTGCCCCGTGCTGATACATACATCAAATGGGCATCTGCCAACTCCGCATTTGTAAACATTGCACTGACTGCAAAACCACGTTCGTGATGAACACTAACCTGTTGATGCTACGTACTGATGTGCTTGAGCTAGTACTGTAGAGCCATGAGTCGCATGTCAACACAAGCACCGAAGCCAACATTACCTTCCTTGAATTTGGCCAACTGGCGGTGAATCGAGGACGTTCGGTACATACTGACGAAACTAAAATGAACTCTAACATGGAAATTAAGCGTTTCCGGACACATGTCCACATAACATCTTTTCTTTATTTGTGTGTGAGAAATGTTTCAGGAAAGTTTGGCCGTATCTTTTGGTAACACCTTGTATAGCTGACACACAAGAAATGAGACTGATGCTACCGATTTAGTATTTCCTAAATACTTCCAATTCAGTGGTCACTTGTCACCTGAGTGAGCGCAAACGCTCAGAACGTTACTACGTGCCACGATATCCGGGTCTGCGCTGAAGCTCCTGCCCTTTCTCTTCCTTCTGGCGGAACGGTAGAAGCGCCACGATATCCGGGTCTGCGCTGAAGCTCCTGCCCTTTCTCTTCCTTCTGGCGGAACGGTAGAAGCGATGGCAGATTGTCGTGACTGGTGACGTTGACACGACAGGCGGCGTGCTGTCGCGCGCCGAGCCAGAACCCTGCCCTCAAATCGTAGCCGGGAGCTGGTCGTTCGCCTCGCAGACCCACCAGCCGTGCGTTCAGTGTCATCTGTAGGTGTTTGCAGTCGACGTGGTTAATGAACTGATGGCGAGTGGTACTCGGGCTACAAAACTCTTGCGAGCTACCCACAACTTCTTCGGGGAAAGTGCGATATACATTTAAAGCAAAGGTTTGAAATTGTGTGTAAAGCCTGTTGGCAGTCTGGCTAATTTGCGCACTGATCTACGCTACCTCAAGACGCTTGCACAGTTTCTAACTGTAGTACTTCACATCACCTGTCAAACTTTTAATGTAAGATATGGCTCCGTAATGCGACAGCACATTAAACATTTAAATTCGGTCATTAATTACATGGAACACTGAAAATAAAATGTTTGGTGACCCTGGAAGGCGTTTGATAGCCAACTTGCAACTGTGGCGGCGACCGTTTGATAATACAGTTGTTCTGTCGGCGGATCAAGAACTTGCATTTCAAAGACACCATCCCATTTCTAGAAATTTAGGGAAGTGACAAGAAGCTGACTTGGGGTTTGAAACCGCCATCCTCGTGAATGGAAGTCCTGCGTCTCACCACTGCGACAGGTCTCTCTGTCTGTTCCGGAAGTACCGCCCCAGTTTTAGCGGTCGTTATCACGTCACTGTGAAGAAAGACATTCAACGAATTAAAGAGCGGTACTGCTGTCATCGAGACGGATCGGTAAGTGTAGTCCGCCTGCTTAGCTGAGCGGTGACCTGTTTGCCTACCATGCTGCGGGCCCGAGCTGCAGATTTTCTGCGCTCGTCGACTGGGTGTTGTGTTCTCATCATCATCATCACCGACACGCAAGTCGCCCAATGTGGTACCATCTGAAATAAGACTTGCAACCCGGTGGGCCAACTCCACACGGAGGGGCCTTGGAGCTTGCCGACCGACAATTTCACAACATCATTTCATTTTTTCGTCGCTAAGTGTAACAGAGGTGCTCATGTAACGTAGATGTTGTTGACGGAATCGTATTTCTGGGTGAACTGTGTAGTTTTCACCCAGCTCCACCTCGCAGAGTGATCGTATGGACAACAGAGGCTACGAGTCACCTGGATACATAAAGAGGTTTTTTCACCCCGTACACTGATCTCATTAGACAGGAAATAACTAACATTGTTAAAAAGTACCATTCTCTGTTCGCTGTACAGTGGAATGTCAGAGTGTGTGTTTCTACAAACAAACACATTTCACGTCGAGTTAACTCTATGTGTATTATTGAAACTGTCGGGAGTGAGTAGTAATGATATGTCATCACAAATGGGACGTAACTGTCAGCGCTACTGGAGGGCTAATGGTCGCGGCGCACTAGTTGGCGGCTGCATTCCGACGCTGAACTGCTCGCTCACGTTGTGACGAGTTTCAGCAAAACCTATTCTCACCGACTGCCATTAAGCACACGTGTTCTCGCACTGAGGCAGTTTTGCCGTGAAAAACCGCAACACGTGTAGTGATAGTTTTGTCACCTCTAAAAAGTAAAGTAACGTAACGTCATTAATTTTTTGTTGGTTTGTAGGTGCGTGTGATGCAGTCCTCGTACACACTGAAAACCACAGTACCAAAGCGCGCAGCTGGAAGAAAATGACACGGCCCATGGAAAGGAGTATCGTACGGTAATTCATTTCCTGCATTTCAAGAGCAACAAGTCTGCAGCAATCGATGCAGAGTTGGTGGATGTGTACGTCGACAATGCACCACCGTACTGTGAGGCAGGGCTTGTATCAACGACTTCATATAGTGGCTGTATACGTTCGCTATGTTTGAAGAAAGTTGAATACCGGGCCGACATTATATCCATGGTCAAGGAAACTGTCTGCTGTGTCACGCCCCTCGAAATGAACTTTGACTAATTTCAAATAGCTCATGCTAGCTTCATTTTTTTCTCAAAATCCAGTTCTGTGTACACTGGCAGCAACGTGGAAGTCTTAGTCGAAATATGGCTAAACTTTTTGATGTGGATAAAACTGCAAGACGACTGGAAACCTCTTCGCGCACACACGATAACTTATTGTTATTCGCAAACCGAACGTAAACCAATACAAAATGAGCATGTGCCACATGAAGATTATGGACTAAACTTAGAAATGCGTTATGGTTAACTAATGGGAATGGTATTTGCATTTGCATGAAAATATGTTAAAGCAGCATATTATTAAGTTAGTCTTGCTATATGCTACTGAAGACTCATTAAGAATTTTATTTGACCAAATTGTCGGAAGTTGACTGTCTCGGCCCTGGTTGTGCTATTTCATTTCGCTTTATGTGTTGTAAATATTGGGGAGAGTTAAAGAAAGTCAGTTGGGATTGCTGTGGAGTAAATGCACCTGTGATCATTTCTGTTATACATTCATTTCTCTGGAAAATGATTTGAGCAGATGTAGCTTGTTGAAGTTCGAAACGATTTGCCCCGTTTTATATTTGCTGCGAATATCTACGTTAGCTCCTAACTCTTGGATTCGTGCAATTCAACGCTAAACACACTTCAGTCGTGTTTAATATATAGTTCACTAAATAAGTTCAAAAAAAATCAAACGATTCACCAGATAAAGTATTTCACTTTTCACACAGATAGACGATAGACTGGCTCCTCCCAATGTTCTGACCACCGTCAATACGGCGGCCGAGTTAACATTGGTTGCCGCAAGGTGCTCTGTAACTAGTGTGTTAGCCACTCTTCAAAATCTGATCTCTTTGGGTTATACCCCCACATCTGCATTTAAAGTTGGCGGCGTAACAGTTAAACAAGTGATGAACGAGAGGCGTGAGATGCTAGGCCTGGGGCGTAAACAAATCACAGCGCAGTAATATCTGCGGTCGTGACGTGACGTGCCGTGACGTCGAAGCTCCCGCACTGCCGGTTTTCTTTTGCGTGAACATAAACAACTGGCGTTGTCTACGGTTTCTAACACATGCTTGCGTTGTAGTGTGTTTTGTTTCGCTTTGATTTAGAAAATTCCGATACTTGTAAAATGGCACCGAAAAGACTTGGTTCACCTAGTGACAATCCTTTGCGTCGAGGTGTGTCACTAAGCAGATGGCGCCGTAGTTGAGAGTCTTCGCAGGATACGGTGGCCGGTGCGCATTGACCAATTTCCGTCCGAAGCACTATGCGAGTACAGTCGTTATGTTAGTGACGTGACGTGTTAACCTCACTTGTTATGGACTAGGGTCGTACACTTCGATGAAAAGCTCGGTGCCGCCGAAAAGGACTTATAAAGGAGTCCTGGTAGGACGGGTGCGTGCGTTCTAGGGCAGCACTAACAAAGTGAAAGTAACACAGAATAGTAAATAGTAAAATATATTACTCAACTTTGGTAACGTGGCTAAAGCAGTAGAATTCAGGATTAGGCCATCCGTCATGTGTTGACTGCAGTTCCATGAACACCAACTAAATAAAGTTCTCTGAACTAAAGTCGGAAAAAACTAACCTTGACTCTCGATGTACTATTCGAAGAACAGTTCCAAACTAAGAGTACCGTAGTCCATTGAATCAGTAGGCAGGCGGCGTCTGTCCATACACGATAATTCTATTCACTGTCCTGTTTCTACTGAAGACTAACCACTCTTCCTATCTCACTCGTGTGGGCGTGGAGGGGCTCCACTTAATATTTACAAAAAAAAGTGAGCTTAGGCTTCAATTTAGGACGCCACTATCCCTGCAACTGTGGGCGCCGCCTGCCCGCAACCTCCACCTCTACCACTCTCCTCCACGCTTGCCCTGCCGGCCGTTATTCTCCGCACAATCTGCCACAGAGAACTCGTGAGTTTCACAAGCAGGAGACAGAATATCTAAATATTCGTGGAGAGCCATCAGTTCCTGCCAGTGAAGTTATGTAACGAATATAAAAAAAACGCTTGCAAAATTAGTGCAAGAAGTAAGGAAGAGTTACTGCAACAGTTCAAAGATGTAGACCTGAGAGGTAACGATTCTGAGCCGTCTGGATCAGGTAACATATTCTTAGCGACCTCAGAAAAGAAGAAAAAGCAGCCTTATCCTGTCACCGAATTTCATTCTTTCCATTCTGTAAGGCTAGTTTACGTTTGCTACAGCGGTAAACAGCATCAAAAGAAGAAAAAAAAAGTTTCAAATGGCTCTGAGCACTATGGGACTTAACTTCTGAGGTCATCAGTTTCCTAGAACTTAGATCTTCTTAAACCTAACTAACCTAAGAACAACACACACATCCATGCCCGAGGCAGGAATCGAACCTGCGACCGTAGCGGTCTCGCGGTTCCAGGCTGTAGCGCTTAGAACCGCACGGCCACTCCGGCCGGCGAAACAGCATGCGGCGGTAGCAAAAATTACTAGTGTCGTTAAAAGAAAATGAACTTCTCAGGGCTGGGAAAACATCGCTAAAATTGTCCTAAACGTATGGGTTTGTGTTACAAAACGCTTTGCGGACGCAGTCCTGTTATAAAACGCACATATTGTCACGGTCGAAGCATTTTCTTGCACAAAATAAGGGCAATGACATTCGTACCATACTACAGCTAGACGAAACGTTACTTAACGCCGGGGAGCTGTAAGTAAATGCACTCCAAGCAGTAGCAATCACTACCCGACGGGAGGAGGGGCTGCTAGATTAATTGTGGGTCCTGCAGGCTCTTCCACTGGTTTTCTGCCAGATGCACTTCCAGTTTTTCGGTTCAAAAGGACAGGTGATTACCATGTAGACATAGACCATACACACGGTTTATGGAGTTGTTTAGGAACCTTAGGCAGTTCCTGTCCCTGCAACAGTTGTAGTGGACAGTGTTCTATGTCATTCAGTGAAAACCGTAAAAAGCTCCAACCAGAAACGATCGTAGAGAATCTTTAAAGTCAAGATAGTGGTAAACAAGATTACGAAAGCAGAGTAGCGTAGCAGAGTGGTGTGTAGCACTGCCCCCTACCAGCGAGATTTGGATCTACAAACCCAACTGCCGAATTTTCTGCAAGGTGCATCATCTGGTGACGTCACATGTTCCACATTTGTTATAGGCTTTTGGGGTATATCCCGACGTTTGCGGCCCCATGTGCCTTACATTAAATTACTTGTCTCAGCGTCATCTACATCGCTTCGGACTTATTCTCTCTGAGTTATCAGCGTTCCTCATATTTATGCCACTGGTCAGCAGTTAGGTTTTCCTGCTCACTGTGGAAGTTGTTACCGTTCAACCTTCTTCCCAGTTCATTAGCAGCTGTGTTACGTCCTCCAGCACTAGTTAAATTTTACATGGGAGCTTAAAGGACCACTCACAAATGATTTCCATCGGCACTCAGACACCACATGCCCTCTTACAGGAAACAAGTTTTCAAGCAACGTAACACTGCAGGGATATGCAACAGGTGTTGCGACCGTTGCTGACAGCAGTGTGTCGTATGATTCTGCAGGTATCGAGGGATACATGTAAGCGGAAGATGACTTAATGATTGCTTTGTGTAATTATTAATGACAGAGACAGGCACTACATACATCTGGAGAGTATTTATGGCTGCTCTGTGGAATGGCGGTAATACTGGCGCGGAAAAAAATACTTCGTGACCTACGGATGGAGAACCTCTTGGCGGTAAAAGAGTAGTCTTGGTTGAGTTATCCGATCACTACGAGCAATTGTACTCAACTGCAGGTTTTCTGAGATGCAAATTTCTCCACTTTGAATAACTTCTTTGATGTTCAGTTCTCAAAATAACCACAAGTTTCACCAACTTCCGAGGTTCTTGTCTACGAAGCATCATAAATGAATTTGTTTTTGTATATACAGTCGAAATACCTGTGTTACTTACAATTTTTCCATAGTGGCCTGTTTCTTTGAATAGCATGTTTTGAGAGGGCGTCTTACTTGCAATTTATTCGCTACCAGAACGAAATCACATCAGGCGAATCACGGAATTGTTTCCTCTACGGTCCTGATCATGCAGGGAAATTCTCAGTCTTCAAAGACGTCGATGTCTATGGAGTGTGAGACTGTCATCCTTTCTCCATTACCTCACCAACCCTCAACGCAGTATTTCCTCACGAGGACTTAAATAATGTCATTTATTCCTTTTCCAATTCTGTTTATTGCAAACTCAAAGCGAGGTAGTTTTTAAAGTTTGTTCTCATCCCATACTGTGATCAGGATAACCTGATCCAGCTTTTTCTGTCATCATCTCATTCGAACGCCGGTGTGGTCTCTTCGGGAAACACACAGCGGATGGTGTGCCGTATTCTTGCAAAATTAAGTTGGTGCTCAGATTCTAATGATCTTGCTCTTATAATAAAGTCTAAATGTAATTTCTTCCACGATTTTCTTGTGTGATTATAGTATACAATGTATGTATGTATGTGTGTATTAATCCGGGGACGTAGAAACGACGGAGAGGCTTCGTCCCCGCCGTAGCCCTCAGTGGTGCAGAGCCCCACAACAGGCGACAGCAGTCCACCAATCCCTCCGCCGCCCCACACTGAAGCCAGGTTTATGGGGCCGTGGGCGCCTCCTCCCCCCGGGAACACCGGATCTCGACACCAATCCGCCGGGTGGATACGGATACCCGGGCGGACATGGTATATGATGGAGCATAGCACTTAATAACAACTCCCTCTTTGTTGATCCCGATTATGTGTGCGGACGACGCTACAAAGTCATGTGTAGGCATGTTTGAGTCAAGATTTGTCTCTCTCATTTCTTACGAATGACAATAGCCGAATTTCTCTCGGCGCGAATAGCTTTTTTAGTGTTCTGATTCTGACGGATTAGTCTGGTTCAAATGTCAAGAGTAAATAACGGAATGTTCAGGCAACCGAGACAAGCTCTTTGAATGATTGACTATTTCTGCTCGTCCAAGTAGGGCGCGAGTGGTCGATCACAGCGTTTCGCTGACCACGGACGTATGCCTCTCATTTTCTTCCTACGTGTCTGATCAGCTTCTGTGTCGTTTCCCGCACCTTCCCTTCCCTCCCATTCTCCCGCCTCTCCGTCCCACTCCCCCTGCGTAATTTGATTTTCCTTTCGGTTCTCTCCACCCCAGTTTTCCATTTCTCTGCTTGTCGTAAGTTACTCCTTTAATACAGAACGATATTTAAACCATTAATCCCAACTGATATTAAAACCTACATCCTCTGCTTGACTGAAGCCCCAAAAAATATTGGATGGCTGTAATACTTTATCATAAGGCCCTGCCTGGTTGACGCTTGACAGTAATTTTTGTAAGCTTGCTGGAGGGCGGATTTACCGGCGCGGCGGAGTGAAGCTCTCGGTTAGTGGCCGTATCGATCACTGCCATTAGATGCGACTTAATTTGCGGCCCCCGGCAGAAACACGCTGTCAGCTAGCGATAGCCACCTCTACTGAATTACTTCCTGCCGTAATTGGAAAGGCGGCGAGCGAACCCTTCTGACGTTACATCGCCTCACCACGACCTCGGGACGCTTGTTTGTCACTCTGGATCACGTTCGACCAGTGCCCGACCCTCTGGCTCTGCCAAGGCGATTAGCCCTACAAATTCAAAAGCCTACGAACAACTAGAAAATTAGGCATTTAAAGTGCACCGAACAATCTGATAGGAGCACTGACATTACGGGAAATGCGATACGACAGCAGTTAACCAGTGATGGTGAGACTTAAACAGGATGTAATCGGTAGATAATGTTGTCATATTCTTATACCGTACGCCCCGTCGGTAGCTAGTTTAATTGACGAGGTTGGTTCAAATCGAAACCGAAACGTGCTAAGGAAATCAAAATATTAAGACCAGCATTTTGAAAGTGTTTTGTCAGCACCAGTACTGTAGGGTTTTTACTTAACACCTACTTTGTTTAACCTTCAAACCTAAAGGGAGTGGAAGGGCTGACCCAATAAAGTGAACATTTCAATTCCAATGTGTTTATTAACTAACAAAAACAATCTCACATGAAAACTGACAGACGCCACTCAGGCAAGATTATTTACGAAACACTCATTACATAAAATCATAAGCACGTTAACAAATCATTAACCAACGATCTCCCATAAACATTGAGAAACGCCACTAAGGCTGAATTTGACAATAACTTTAACAAAACAAATCTAGTTAAGACACGGTATTAAGACCCTTTCAATTCCAATACTTTAACATTACATTTAAAATAACATTGGACACACAGCCTCAGTTTTAACAGCAATACTTAGAACATTTTTATTAAAACATAACTTGGGCAATCTTGAAAACTAATAGACTAGAGAACCTTGCAGAGCGAACCACGAAATTATTCAAATGCCCATTGGCTTGTAAGATGGGCTTTTAGGGCATAGAAAGCTATAACTTTGTACAATCATAAATGTGTATCATCAGAAGTAAGGCCCAAGCTTGTAAGGCCCAAGTTTAACCACGAACGGTGGAGCCGACAGAGGGAAGTAACTTCGAACCAAGACGGTTGCCCGCTGCCTCAGCTCGCTGAAACACAGACCACACCCGACAACAGGAGGCCAAAAAACTAATCTTAACTTTAACATTCAAGATTGACTAGTAAATAACACTATAAAATTAAGGCTAAACAACTAATTTCATTCGCAAGTCCTTTCTTTAACTGAAGCAGTACCTAATAAACAAACGCTAAGAATGGGAAATGATTTGGCTCACGAGAACCGACACTCACTAGAACTGGACACATATTGGCAACCGTAAGTGGGCCTGCAAAGCTCAGCACGGTAACCTTTAGAAATAAAACCTCAGATCGCCCGCAGAGGACATATTGACATGGATTAACGTATGTCATAAGAAAATTAAACACTTGCTAATAATAGCTAATGAACAAAATTCTGCAAACACATCATTATTATGGGTCGGGCGGTTCTAGGCGCTACAGTCTGTAACCGCGCGACCGTACGGTCGCAGGTTCGAATCTTGCCTTGGGCATGGATGTGTGTGATGTCCTTAGGTTAGTTCTGATGGCCTCAGAAGTTAAGTCCTATAGTGCTCAGAGCCATTTGAACCATTTTTTTTGTCCCTTTTAATACGCACAGATCGATAAAGCAGATATCGCACTGGACTAATTTGCTATCGCTCTATCGAATGGGCACGTGAAATACCGCTATAAAAATCATCTTGTTTATGATGGAAAACATACCAACGCTTTCCGTCGGCATCGGGCGTCGCATGAAGGACGTCAGGAGCATTATTTGTGTGCGCTGCCACAATGCGAAAACGAAATTGTTGTATCTGCTGAAACACCAGATTCTTTGGAGAGACGCTCTTATAGATGTGGGACTGTAGTCCTCAGAGATGTATGGCGCTTGTTCCTGCAGGATGTTTCTCGTCGCAAAGACGCCCAGAGAGAAATTGGTGTCTAATACAGTCGCAGGGACGTGACTTTGGAGTTTTCTTCATAACTTCTTTAGTGGACGGAGCAGCACTGGTAACGCGGTCACTGAGTATGACTTCTTTAGAACTTGACTGCCGTTCGTTAGGGAGATGAGTTACGGGGTGTTGGCCCTCTTCCACCTCTCACGGTAATCCGATGCACTGCCAATACAACCTTTGAACAGTTTCATCTCAGATAGAGAATTCTTCCCCACCGCTGTGCATGGGCGGTGGCTAGTCGTAATCATATCGCCTGTAAAGTTGTTATTGAAGCGATTTTTCGCGTTTTCCTCCTCCTTTTGAAGTGTGTGTGTTTTAGGTTACAGAGCTTCCTTTGGAGACCGTCAGTGCAAAATGTCGTTGGATAAATAAACCTCTGAAGTCATTTTCAGTATACGTTCTCTCATTTATTCATTATGTTTAATTTTATTGCAACATAGTTTCTAGTAAGTGCAGTTTTTCTTCTTTTTTGCAGGTACGTATGGAGTTTACATTGAAGAAATTACAATCAAGACCTGTTAGTAGTAAGTACGTAAAATTTAAGACGAAAACATTATCAAATTCATTAGCTTTTGCCAACAAACATAGTCTACTACACTGATAAGAAATACGTTGTGGATGTGTATCACGCATTTTGATGTATGTGTAGAGATGTATCTAAATCGCATTATGCTTTGTGAAAGGGTCAAGAAGCGTAAATAACTCGACAAATGTTATAAAATATAATTCGTATTTTTAAATCCTTTATTCATAAAATGTACTTGTTGTGTTCAAATATTATTAAGACTTTTAAAATTATTTTCTGCACCTGTTCCATTTTGAAAATGAACCCGAAACAAAAATTTTTGGCATTTGATATTTTCGTGAGGAAGAGTGGATAAGAAACCTACGCACTTGACAGCTACGCTAAATAGCCCATTTCAGCTTACTGCCGTATTTTTCTTTTCATTGTTTACCATCCTTTTAGCAGGATGACCCAGTTTCGTTCTTCCTTCAGTCCGGATCGGAATCACAAAAGGTTTGTGATATGTCCAGTACGTAATTCAGAAAAGTGTCCTTTATAGCAAGAACTGTGCTAGACATATAAAAAAATAACTATTGAGAGGGTTTCGAGACCGACTGTTAACGCGTATTCCTTGCGTCAACAGGTTCACGTATAAACTGATACTGTTCGTAAAACTCATACTCTGGTATTATTTGTGGTGTGCGTTGCAGATCGTTACAGCTGACAAGCACGCTTTCTCTCTTGTTTGATTTATCACCATCAGATAACATATTTTTCGTAAAAAAGATAAGGGCTCTGCAGTCACATTTTATTGAAATTGTTACATGTCAGGTACAGCTCGCGCCGCGCAAATAAGAGAAAGCACATGTAAAAAAGGGCGAGCACACGCCGGAATGTATCGTGATCACTGTCATAGTGTGCAATTCCGATCTGTAACTAGCTCCGTACTTGCTTTTGTAATAGCCAGTTGCGTAGTAAGTTAAAAAACTGCGGCAGATTTAAGCAGTAGGTTAAGAGTGTGTGCCGGACCGGTACTTTATTTCTTTTAGACACTTCTCCGCAGTATCCTTTCTTTCAGGAGTACTACCTCTGCAAGACATGCAGACTTCTATGGCGTTTGGAAGGTAGGATAGGACCTACCGACGTAAGTGAAGCTCTGCTGGGCCTTGTGTCTGCTAAACTCAGCATCGCTCTAGCCCACACAAGTCCTCGCCATACAAATGGAAACAAAAGTGGGCCACGGAGGGAAAAGTGGGAGCCATATAGAATCCTTAGAAGAGCTGAGAAACCGTATACACCAAAAAAGTTCATACAGTTTCTTGCCATCTGCTGCAAAGTTTTCTCGATGAAATATACAACTGTCGCTCACTCCGTCCAAGATTCACTGCGACTTGATATACACATTGCGAGAGCTTAACCACCAGTGGCGAGTAGTTTTGTGACGGACACACTGTACGTTTTAACGTACCGATAACAGCGAAGAAAACTAGGGAAGGTTCAAATGGTTCAAATGGCTCTGCGCACTATGGGACTTAACTTTTGAGGTCATCAGTCCCCTAGAACTTAGAACTACTTAAACCTAACTAACCTAAGGACATCACACACATCCATGCCCGAGGCAGGATTCGAACCTGCGACCGTAGCGGTCACTAGGGAAGGAGACGGCTGTTTAACGCCTCGGTGTCTTAGGTTGTTCGAGACGCAGACCTAGCTCAGTTGGGCGATCAACCATTTGTGTCCTATTTAAGAAATCAACTCTGAATCGCCCTGCCTGAAGAAAACACAACGAACTTGGGCTTAAAATTTTGTGTTCCACATAAATACCGGAGAGAGACGTGAACACTTCGGTAGGTATAGTGAAAACAGTAGCCTGCCTTCTCTTTTGATGTGCTGGACATTCAGCACGGTGACGGGGCCAAGCAGTTTTTCAGCAAGGTCAGCAAATGTGACGCATTGCGCACGAATAGGCGGAACTCTCCATTGCTATTCTATAACATTTCTCGCTGTCAGTCATTGTAAACTTTAACAACTCTCAGAGTGATCACAGCTTCATAGATGGTCGCATTGTATCAAAGTGAGATCATGGCAGAGGACAACTTTGAGGTAGTGTGACTATTATTTATTATTTATTCTTGCGTGGTTGTGTGTACACCTTTGTTTTCATAATAGAGTACATTTCTCCTCCATGTACGACGTGAAATTCTCCTCAACATTGCTGGCGTTTGGCAGGTTCAAAATGGCTCTGAGTACTATGCGACTTAACTTCTGAGGTCATCAGTCGCCTACAACTTAAAACTAATTAAATCTAACTAACCGAAGGACATCACACACATCTATGCCCGAGGCAGGATTCGAACCTGCGGCCGGAGCGGTCGCTCGGCTGCAGACTGTAGCGCCAAGAATTGCACGGCCACTCCGGCCGGCGTTATGGCAGGAAATTGACGTCGAACAGTGACCTTATGTTCGCCAACTGTCGCGTAAAGTGTGGCGGGAGCCTTTTCTTTTTAACGGATCGCAATAACGCGTTGTTGCAAGATGACAGATCAGGATTTCAGGGTGGCCACTCCTATGGACTGACACACGCATGTATCAGGAAATACCTCACTGAGATATTCTCTAACGGCGATAGCATTACGATCTGGTGCTTCATCCTGCTGGAACGTCACACGGCGGAACAGTCCCCGATATTGCAGATGTGGAATAAACCGGTCACTTAACTTGGTGGTGTAGGCAACGTGATTCTCAGCACCGTCAAAGAAATATATACCTACCGAGAGGGTCGCAGACATTGCAGCCCAGATAGTGACATGTGATGGGTTGTGTTCAAGTTCTTTATAAAAATGTAGGTTTTCTTTAATCCAGAAATAAATATCTTGCTTTTGTACTGCGATATATTGCCCACTCGTGCTGCGAGACAGTTTCCCCCTCAGAGAAAGAGATGTAAAGACATTGAGCATTCGCCTACAGACCTGATATTTGTTTGTTATTATCAATCAGTTCGTTTACAAACGAAGGTTTAAATGCCTTTAACTTCAAATCATTCTTGATATATTTGTGTAACGACGAATATGGGGCTCCCAGTTCATGTGACCGCTGGCGAATGGACTTTTTTTGGCGGACGTTCGACAGACGCTACAGCATCCACACACGTCTCCGGCCGTGTTGGTGGTCGTCCTGAGAGGGGCTTATCTTTTATGCAATCATTTGCAGAGAGCTTTTTTCCCACCGTATAGTTGTTACGTTTGGTGAAGAAGGTTTATAAAACGTCATTGTAAAATCTCATTGGTTTTCTGTATGGGGTCGTTCGTGAGCTCACGTGCTCATTACGATCCGTCCCCCTGTGCTATAAGTGGACTTCGCAGCCATGACTTAGGTATATATGATCAACTACAACAATAACAGACAGCAATTCGTTAACACCAGTATAATACATAGGGGGTAATGAGACTTTGGGGTCATTCTGTAGAAAACCTGGCTGTTTTCGTCTGGAGTGGAATAACAGCATAAAATCTTTCGTAGGTACAGTTGATCTCAGATTGAGATTTACTCGAAGAATAGTAATGAAGTGTAAAATATCGAGTAGACAAGTGGCTTAAAAACACTTGATCCAGCACCTCTCGAATTCTGATCCTCACTCTAGCTCTTAACCGAACGTTAAGGCGGCACTCACCACACTCCAGTGGCAGAGGCGTTGTGGCTCCAGGAGGTGTTCCACTTTCATGATTCCGAGCGAACATTCCAGGACGAGTCTGGCCGGTTTACTGTTTCCCCGTGAATACATTTTACAAAGTGGACATTGCTCGTGTCAGAGCTAGATGCGCCGCGAGACGTGGTACCTGGGCCACTGTGACGTGCTCACCGAGAACGACGAGCACAGGCTCGATGTTCCGCCTTTGATGGTTGCGGCGCTCGTCCTTCACCGCTATTCGTATTGCAACAACATTCTGCGTAACTATTTGTGACGACGGCAAATTTAGTAATCATCAGTTAACGCTAATACAGTGATTACATTTGATTCCTCGGCAACTCAAGTCTTTTGGCTTTATGGTGCTCTCGACGTACGTACGTATCAAGCAACAGATGACCTGTTTTTACTGTGTGGTGGTTTGTGCAGGAGTTACGAGGAACAAGAGGGAAATGGTATAGACACTGTTATTGGTGTACTTCGTACACTCGAGTTGTCGAATCTAGGAATTTCAGTTAAACCAGTTAGACCGACACAGGCCATTAAACTTCGATATTAGAGGGGTGACAATTTTAAACTTGTCTCACGAATCATTAGTAAAATTGTCTTGTATGTTTCACTGCATAAATTTGATTCAGGTAAACTCGTAAACGTCTCCTTGTTAACCAATACGTTGCGCAGTTTGCCTCGCACTGCGTGCCACTAACAAGAAGAGTGTTCATGGTACGTCAATTTCAGAAGTCTAAACATCAATTTATCATAACTGTTCGATGCAACTCTAAAAAATTCTCGAAAAAATCGACTTGTAAATTTTCCGAGTATCTTCAGATCATTAAATCTACGATGATTTTACGATGAGCCACGTGGCTTTGTGGAAAATACTGGCATGTAATGGGAGGGGCTTGCGTTTGATTACCAATCGATAGAAATTTGTAAGCAAATGTACACGCTCTACTAGCATTTCCATAAAGCGCGAAATCATAACGATAAAAAAAACGGTAGCATTCGACGTTGGTTGTCGCAAAATTGCATTTTCTAGTCTCATTTCGGCCATTAAATTTTTTTTTCGTTCAACTCCAATATCTGCGACCTTTAAATATAAAAATCATCAATTATATGCTAATTAACATATATCAGATTGTAATTTATTATGAAAAATGCACGTCGTTTTATTTCTAATTACTTATTGCACACAAAATTCCAGTTTTCGTTGCAATTATAAATTTTTAATTAGGGATTTTTATCGAAGATTGTTGAAATTAAAAAATATATAACAAATTATTTTTCTCATGATTATGCATGTTAAGTTTATAGGAAATACCGGTAGTGCATGTCACTTTGTTCAAAAATTAGCATCATCCGACCATCTAATACTGTCTGACCATCTGACAGGCGAGCAACGTCCCACACAGCCATGGAGCCAATCGGACAGTCATCCTAGATTTAGCGATTAAAGACATTCTGAAAACTTCAAAGTCGCTTTTCTGAAGTACTCTGTAGAGCTGCATCTAACTTCGTTGACGTATTGATATTTGAGTTCTGAATTTCAAGTTCCGTAAATAAAAATGTTGTTGTTGTCGTCTTCAGTCCTGAGACTAGTTTGATGCAGCTCTCCATGCTACTCTATCCTGTGCAAGCTACATCTCCCAGTACCTACTGCAACCTACATCCTTCTGAATCTGCTTAGTGTACTCATCTCTCGGTCTCCCTCTACGATTTTTACCCTCCACGCTGCCCTCCAACGCTAAATTTGTGATCCCTTGATGCCTCAAAACATGTCCTACCAACCGATCCCTTCTTCTAGTCAAGTTGTGCCACAAACTTCTCTTCTCCCCAATCCTATTCAATACCTCCTCATTAGTTACGTGATCTATCCCCCTTATCTTCAGCATTCTTCTGTAGCACCACATTTCGAAAGCTTCTATTCTCTTCTTGTCCAAACTAGTTATCGTCCATGTTTCACTTCAGTACATGGCTACACTCCAAACAAATACTTTCAGGAATGACTTCCTAATACATGAATCTATATTCGATGTTAACAAATTTCTCTTCTTCAGAAACGCTTTCCTGGCCATTGCCAGTCTACATTTTATATCCTCTCTACTTCGACCATCATCAGTTATTTTACTTCCTAAATAGCAAAACTCCTTTACTACTTTAAGTGTATCATTTCCTAATCTAATTCCCACACCATCACCCGACTTAATTCGACTACATTCCCTTATCCTCGTTTTGCCTTTGTTGATGTTCATCTTATATCCTCCTTTCAAGACACTGTCCATTCCGTTCAACTGCTCTTCCAAGTCCTTTGCTGTCTCTGACAGAATTAAAATGTCATCGGCGAACCTCAAAGTTTTTACTTCTTCTCCATGAATTTTAATACCTGCTCCAAATTTTTCTTTTGTTTCCTTTACTGCTTGCTCAATATACAGATTGAATAACATCGGGGAGAGGCTACAACCCTGTCTCACTCCTTTCCTAACCACTGCTTCCCTTTCATGCCCCTCGACTCTAATAACTGCCATCTGGTTTCTGTACAAATTGTAAATAGCCTTTCGCTCCCTGTATTCTACCCCTGCCACTTGCAGAATTAGAAAGAGAGTATTCCAGTCAACATTGTCAAAAGCTTTCTCTACATCTACAAATGCTAGAAACATAGGTTTGCCTTTTCTTTAACTTTCTTCTAAGATAAGTCGTAAGGTCAGTATTGCTTCACGTGTTCCAACATTTCTACGGAATCCAAACTGATCCTCCCTGAGGTCCGCATCTACCAGTTTTTCCATTCGTCCGTAAAGAATTCGCGTTAGTATTTTGCAGCTGTGACTTATTAAACTTTTTGTTGTGAACGGCCAGTGTCGGTTGGTCAGTCAGTGTGCTCCCTGCCGCCGTTGGATAAGCAGCTGCAGCAGCAAGTCGTATAACCCTAGCTTACTTGTTTGTTAGATAGCTTAATTAATTTCTTTGCGTGTTTTTGGGTACTTGCATTGTTTAATTCATATATTTCGGGCGTATTATAGTATTTGACTGTTGTAGCATCGCGCTTTAGTGTTTACTTCGTAGATTTTTATTTAAATTGCGTGTGAGTTTCGGATAGGAGGTGCAATTTCGAGTTTTAGTTACTGTAATTGTAAATTCAGCAGATTGTAGGGCAGTCGTTAGGCATTTGTACAGGTTAGTTGATACATTCTTTGCGTGTTTCGCTTACGTTATCTAGGCACGGACTCGTGTTTCGGTAACTGTTGTTCAACATCGATCAGAATGGACAGGAACTGCGATTGCTGTGTTCGGATGAGGGCTGACTTGGCATCCCTTCGCTCACAGCTGCAATCGGCGCTGACTTCGGTCGCGCAGCTTGAGGCTGTTGCCAATGGGCACCACTGTGGGGAGCCGGACTTGGGTATCACGGGGATGTCAACCTCGTCCCGTCTGTCCCCAGATCGGTCTGCCGTTGTGGTTGCCCCGGTTGCTGCCCGCAGTGGGGCTGAGCCCTTGCCTGTGGTTGATTGGGAGGTCGTTCCAAGGCGTGGCAGGCAGCGAAAGGCGTCCCCGGAGGCTGATCAGAAAGCCTCCCCGGTGCGTCTGACAAACCGGTTTCAGGCACTGTCTCTGGCTGAGCCAGATGCAGCTGCCTGCCCTGTTTCAGAGGATCATTCTCAGCCTTCAAGGTCCGGGCAATCGCAGAGGGTGGGCTTACTGGTAGTTGGGAGCTCCAATGTTAGGCGCGTAATGGGGCCCATTAGGGATACGGCAGCTAAGGAGGGGAAGAAATCCAGTGTGCACTCCGTGTGCATTCCGGGAGGAGTCATTCCTGATGTGGAAAGGGTCCTTCCGGATGCCATGAAGAGCACAGGGTGCAGCCAGCTGCAGGTGGTGGCACATGTCGGCACTAATGACGTGTGTCGCTTTGGATCTGAGGAAATTCTCTCTGGATTCCAGCGGCTATCTGATTTGGTGAAGGCTGCCGGTCTTGCTTACGAGATGAAGGCAGAGCTCACCATCTGCAGCATCGTTGACAGAACCGATTGCGGACCTTTGGTGCAGAGCCGGGTGGAGGGTCTGAATCAGAGGCTCAGACGGTTTTGCGACCGTATTGGCTGCAGATTCCTTGACTTGCGCCATAGGGTGGTGGGGTTTCGAGTTCCGCTGAATAGGTCAGGAGTTCACTACACTCAGCTGGCGGCTACACGGGTAGCGGAGGCTGTGTGGCATGGACTGGGCGGTTTTTTAGGTTAGAAGGCCTCGGGAAAGTGCGGGATGGGCTGCAATGTCAAAGGGTGCTTGGCAATTACAGGACGTGCTTGGATCAAGGAACAGTCGGAATTATAGTTGTAAATTGTTGTAGTTGCGCTGGAAAAGTCCCTGAGTTTCAAGCGCTAATAGAAAGCACAGAAGCTGATATCGTTATAGGTACAGAAAGCTGGCTAAAGCCTGAAATAAGTTCTGCAGAAATTTTTACGAAGTCTCAGACGGTGTTCAGGAAAGATAGATTAGGCAGAATTGGTGGTGGAGTGTTTGTGTCTGTCAGTAGTGGTTTATCTTGTAGTGAAGTCGAAGTAGATACTCCATGCGAATTGGTATGGGTGGAGGTTATACTTAACAGCCGAATTAAGTTAATAATTGGCTCCTTCTACCGACCCCCAGACTCCGATGATACAGTTGCAGAACAGTTCAGAGAAAGTTTGAGTCTCGTAACAAATAAATACCCCACTCATACGGTTATAGTTGGTGGGGACTTCAACCTACCCTCGGTATGTTGGCAAAAATACTTGTTCAAAACCGGTGGAAGGCAGAAAACGTCTTCCGAGATTGTCCTAAATGCTTTCTCCGAAAATTATTTCGAGCAGTTAGTCCACGAACCCACGCGATTTGTAAATGGTTGCGAAAACACACTTGACCTCTTAGCCACAAACAATCCAGAGCTGATAGAGAGCATCATGACTGATACAGGGATTAGTGATCACAAGGTCATTGTAGCTAGGCTCAATACCATTTCTTCCAAATCCATCAGAAACAAACGCAAAATAATTTTATTTAAAAAAGCGGATAAAGTGCCATTAGAAGCCTTCCTAAAAGACAACTTCCATTCCTTCCGAACTGACTATGCAAATGTAGACGAGATGTGGCTCAAATTCAAAGATATAGTAGCAACAGCAATTGAGATATTCATACCTCATAAATTGGTAAGAGATGGAACGGATCTCCCGTGGTACACAAAAAAGGTCCGAACGCTGTTGCAGAGGCAACGGAAAAAGCATGCGAAGTTCAGAAGAACGCGAAATCCCGAAGATGGGCTAAAATTTACAGATGCGCGTAATTTGGCACGTACTTCGATGCGAGATGCCTTTAATAGGTTCCACAACGAAACATTGTCTCGAAATTTGGTAGAAAATCCGAAGAAATTCTGGTCGTATGTAAAGTACACAAGCGGCAAGACGCAGTCAATACCTTCGCTGCGCAGTGCCGATGGTACTGTTATCGACGACTGTGCCGCTAAAGCGGAGTTATTGAACGCAGTTTTCCGAAATTCCTTCACCAGGGAAGACGAATGGAATATTCCAGAATTTGAAACACGAACATCTGCTAGCATGAGTTTCTTAGAAGTAGATACCTTAGGGGTTGCGAAGCAACTCAAATCGCTTGATACGGGCAAGTCTTCAGGTCCAGATTGTATACCGATTAGATTCCTTTCAGATTACGCTGATACTATAGCTCCCTACTTAGCACTCATATACAACCGCTCGCTCACCGATAGATCTGTACCTACAGATTGGAAAATTGCGCAGGTCGCACCAGTGTTCAAGAAGGGTAGTAGGAGTAATCCATTTAACTACAGACCTATATCATTGACGTCGGTTTGCAGTAGGGTTTTGGAGCATATACTGTATTCAAACATTATGAATCACCTCGAAGAGAACGATCTATTGACACGTAATCAGCATGGCTTCAGAAAACATCGCTCTTGTGCAACGCAGCTAGCTCTTTATTCGCACGAAGTAATGGCCGCTATCGACAGGGGATCTCAAGTTGATTCCGTATTTCTAGATTTCCGGAAAGCTTTTGACACCGTTCCTCACAAGCGACTTCTAATCAAGCTGCGGAGCTATGGGGTATCGTCTCAGTTGTGCGACTGGATTCGTGATTTCCTGTCAGGAAGGTCGCAGTTCGTAGTAATAGACGGCAAATCATCGAGTAAAACTGAAGTGATATCAGGTGTTCCCCAGGGAAGCGTCCTGGGACCTATGCTGTTCCTAATCTATATAAATGACCTGGGTGACAATCTGAGCAGTTCTCTTAGACTGTTCGCAGATGATGCTGTAATTTACCGTCTAGTAAGGACATCCGAAGACCAGTATCAGCTGCAAAGCGATTTAGAAAAGATTGCTGTATGGTGTGTCAGGTGGCAGTTGACGCTAAATAACGAAAAGTGTGAGATGATCCACATGAGTTCCAAAAGAACTCCGTTGGAATACGATTACTCGATAAATAGTACAATTCTCAAGGCTGTCAATTCAACTAAGTACCTGGGTGTTAAAATTTCGAACAACTTCAGTTGGAAGGACCACATAGATAATATTGTCGGGAAGGCGAGCCAAAGGTTGCGTTTCATTGGCAGGACACTTAGAAGATGCAACAAGTCCACTAAAGAGACAGCTTACACTACACTCGTTCGTCCTCTGTTAGAATATTGCTGCGCGGTGTGGGATCCTTACCAGGTGGGATTGACGGAGGACATCGAGAGGGTGCAAAGAAGGGCAGCTCGTTTTGTATTATCGCGTTATAGAGGAGAGAGTGTGGCAGATATGATACACGAGTTGGGATGGAAGTCATTACAGCATAGACGTTTTTCGTCGCGGCGAGAGCTTTTTACGAAATTTCAGTCACCAACTTTCTCTTCCGAATGCGAAAATATTTTGTTGAGCCCAACCTACATAGGTAGGAATGATCATCAAAATAAAATAAGAGAAATCAGAGCTCGAACAGAA